>NC_056751.1:299235101-299595101 GCF_019279795.1 Protopterus annectens
TTACTTATGAGATGGGGCATGTAGAAAGCCTTCCTTACAACAGAGGCAACATGGTGGTCAAAGGTCAGGTTGCTATCAACCTGGGTGCCGAAGTCCCTCACGACTGATTGTTTGCTTAGTATATTGTTACTAATCTGATAATTAATGGGGACACCATTTTTCCCAAAGGGGATAATGATGCATTTCTTGGCATTCAGTTTGAGGCCATGCTTCTGGCACCAGTCATTAGTTTGGGTAAGGCAGTCTTGGAGGATGTTGACATCACTAGGGGAATTTAAGACAGCGCTGAGCTTGCAGTCATCTGCAAACTTGGTCAGCCACAGACCACTGGCTTTGGCTTGCACCTCAGAAAAGTATATCCCAAACAGTAGAGGCTCCAAGACTGATCCTTGGGGTATGCCATTCATTACAGGTCTACTATTAGAGGTGACTTCCCCAGTTTTGACTGAGTGGGTTCTATCAGTGAGCCAGTTAGCTAACATATGAGCTAGCAGGGAGAGTTTATCTATTTTGCCAGAGTGGGGAATAGTGTAGAAGGTTTTGGCTACGTCAAGGAAGGCAGTGTGCACCATCTTCCCTTCGTCCATGGCTTTGTTGACTGTTTCGAAGAAGTCGACCAAGTTTAACAGGCATAATCTCCTTTTGACAAAACCAAAATGTGTGGAGTCAAGTGTTTGGAGGTTGCCAATGTCCTTGTTTATAAGGTCCATGATAATGCATTCCATGGCCTTGCAGATCAGGCTAGTTAGGCTGATGGGCCTATAATTGCCTGGGCTGGTAGACGCTCCACCTTTGTGTAGAGGGATGACAATAGCCATCCTCCATTCAGCTGGGACAAAACCGGTGCTCAGGCTTTGGTTGAATTGGGTGCCTAATTGTGCTGAGAGCTCATGCCTGAGTTCATGTAGGATGCAGCCAGGGATGTTGTCTGGTCACATCGAGGCTGTATTTTTTGCCTTTGAGAGGGCATTAAAGACCTGCTCCCTGATGATGAGAGGAGGGGGGCCAGGTGCTGAGGATGTCCTGGTTTACTGATAGAGGGGACAGGTGGGTGAAGTTTTCACTGAAGCTGTCTGCCAGCAAGTTGTCTATATTTATGGCATTTGTATATGTGGTGTTCTTGAGCACCAGTTCAAAGCAGATTTGGGTGTTACCTTTGAGATTGCAGATGTATGTGAAGAAGGCCTTGTGATTGTTCTTAGTGGATTTGGCCAATTTGGACTCGAAGTTAGGCTTAGAGGATTTCACTTCATTTCTTGGTCCTGGATAGCAATTTTTTTCCTTTTATTGTAGAGTTTGTTTATTGTTGCTGTGTACCAGACAGGTTTACTGTTCTTTGAGGAAGATAATTTGGTCCTGTCAGGTATTGCTGAGTTCATGCAGCTATGTAGGTGCTCATATAGTTTTTTGGTATAGGCTTGGACATTAGTGCTAGTTCCAAATAAAGGGATGGTAGCTGTGAAGCTGCTTATACCTGCTCTAAGGAGGTTGTAGTCAGCTTTGGAAAAGTTTTTTTATTTAATCCTGGCAAACGGAGGGGGGGGGGTTCAGGGGAGATGGTGACTTCGAAAGTGATCACTTTATGGTCGGATCTTACCAAGGAGGATGACACTGTAGGGTGCTACAGTGGCTACTCATGTTGATTAGTACCAGGTTCCAGGATATTTTCACCTCTCATGGGGGTGTCGACTGGCTGATCCAATGCATTGGCATTGACGAAGTCGAGGAATCTCTGGGTGTTCATGTTTGGGCTAGAATAGATCTTCCACTCTATGGTTGGGTAGTTAAAGTCACCCAGGGTCAGGGCAGAAGGTTGAACCTTGATGGATTTAAGTAAGTCCAGATATATGGTGTGGGTGTCCTGAGTCATGGTTGGGGTTATGTAGCTAGCTATGATTTGAACAGGTGTTTTGTCAACAGTTAAATGAAAAGAAGGAATCTAATGCCTTCTACAAGCACTCCTTGTTGTGTCACAATATGTCTATTAAATTTGCGGTTTTGGAGCAAGTGGCTAGTGACCCCAGAGGTGGCAATTGGGAAGATAGGGTTGAATTTAGGGAATTGATTTGGCAGCTTAAATTAGATGCCGGGAGATCACCAGGGTTGAATGACTGCATAAGTATTGCCAGTGTATTGAAGTTGAGAAGGGCAAAACTATGAATTCCACTCTGTCCGTTTGGGTTGTTTTATTTTACACTATTTTATAATTTTTTTTCTGTTTTAATTAAAATTTACGCACACATTTTGACTTGTGTTCCAACCTAACATAACACAACATTTCATCGTTACAATCAATGAGATTTTATTATTATTTTTATAGTTAGAATTGTACATGTTTTGAACTTGAGTTGGATCTAGTATTACAGTGATACATATAAATATTCAGTCTATGCCTTTAAGGGAATTGTTTCAATTAATCAATTAGGTTTTTAGTGGATTATAAAAATGAAGTAATTATGTTTTTTTTTACTGTTCTGAAGAAGCTCTGCGATAGTGGAGTGAAAGCACGCTTAACTGAACTGTGTGGTGTTGGTTGTGAGTTTGATTTTTGATTTGGAATAAACTATTTTACATCTTTGGTTCTGCTTCTGCCTGGTATCGTTGTTTCTCAACAGTTAAATGGACCTGGAGTGTCTCCTGTGCATCATACTGTTTGAGCCGCTTAGATGTGTGCATGTCTTTGATAAATATTGAAACTCCACCCCCTTTTGCTTTGTAGCCCTCCATTTGGGATCTGAAAGTATGGTAGGATTAGTAACCTGATAAGGCTGGGGTGCTCTCCGCAGCTTTGAACCCGGTTTCAGTGACTACACAAATGTCACCATCTTCCAGGGCAAGGAATGCTTGCAATGAGTACAGTTTCATGTTAAGACTCCTAGCGTTTAGCAGTATGACCTTTAAATTTCATTTAGAAGAATTTTTCACGTTGGTAATTTTATCGTCATGACCTTGCCTAAAAAGGCACTATGGGGGAGGCAACAGCCTTTGCGAGAATTCTGAAGCTTAGAGGAGACAAATGAAGGCCATCTCTGGCAAAGCATTGTGGTCTGTTAATCATGTCCTCCCAGGCTGTCAGGTACTGGATCCCCTTGGAATGACAACAGAAACTAAGACAATTGTTAAAGTCAGTCATTTTCTGTTTGTATTGAGGCATCATTCTCAGTGACGGTAGGATGCTGCTTAAGGCTAGGGACATACCTGCCTGGGACACATATTCAGTGAGCTCAATCATGTCTCTCTTCATATAGTCCAGAGACGTATGTCTCAAGTCATTCACACCAACATGGACCATGACAGAGTCATAATAGCACCTGTTGTTGACAGACTTGAGTGCATGTGTGTTATTGTGGATTCTAGCACCTAACGGGCAACTTACTATGACTTTCTCCTTGTCTAGTCTGGTGAGGGGCACATCTGTGTGTCTCATGATAGAGTCTCCTATGACTAGTATGTTGGGTTTGTGGCTGGGCCTTAGAGGTTGTGAGACACAGGCATGTGTACTATGTGTGGTGCTTGGTGCTGTGGGTTGTGATTCACCTGTGTTTTTTTGCCTTGGTGGTCTCTTTTGTTTAGGAATGTTTTTATTGAGAACCTTCACATATGTGGGAGTGTGTTGTACAGGTGTGGGAGGTGTTAGAGGTGTGGTGTTTGTAGTGTTTGTGCAGACAACCTTCTCAGTGCCAGATGTACTGGCCTGTGATTGAGACAGCAAGGAATCTAGGTTCTTAATGTAATTGCATTTCTCACATATTGTGTTCCTAGGTGGTAGTAGTGGAGGGTTGTCCGCGTACATGAGACAGTTGCTAAACTCTTTCAGGATGCCCATATCAACCAGACTAGCAGGAGAAACCATAGGAAATTGTCCGTCCATGGTTGTCGGAATCTCTTGAAGAGAGGTCAGGGATAGTAGAGTGGGTTCTATCTGAGGAGAGTACCTATAGGTGTGAGTAGGGCTGGATAAAATCAATACAGTAGCTGCAAGGGCGGGCCTCACTTACACAGGAGTGCTGGTAAGGGAAAATATGCAGCTGAGATACATCAAAAAGGGTTAAAACAGCACAGTGGCAGTGTGCAAAGCATAAACAAATGCAAACCCCTGCAAATGAGGGGTTTAAATACCACAAAAACAAAAATAAAATAGAAACACTAGGGTTGACCAATCATCCCTTGTCCCTGAGCTCTTAGCTAAACATCCTATGCCAGAGCAGTTCCAGCCAGTTCACTTACTCCCACTAAGTGCAGGTAGGCCTCAGCCAACACAAGATGGTGTAACAGGAAACACAAGAAACACAGGAATCACACAAACAGATCTCGATACAGCAAAACCTGTATTCAGACTTTGCTAAAGAAATTTAAACTCTGTTTAGGTCGATTTAACACAGGAGAACAGAAAAACACTTTAATATAACAGCAGAACAGTTCACAATTAAACAGTTTAAAAGTAAAACAGTGAAAAATACAGTGCAGATGTAACGCGCATTAATAAAACAGCACAGTTAATCAAATACAAGTGCAGTATAAGTCAGAATACATTGAAAAATGGCACTTAGTTTTGTAGATTCTCTTAGCAACTTTGAAATCAGCACAGGGTAGATGCAGAATGCTCACCACCTTGTAGCTCGACTAAAACAAGCAACTACAACAAAACAAAAGTAAAATATGAACACTGGAATTGACCAATTAACTCTTGTCCCTGAGCTCTTAGCTAAACACCCTATGCCAGACCAGTTCCAACCAGTTCACTTACTCCCACTAAGTGCAGGTTGGCCCCAGCCAACAAAAGATGACATAGCAGGAAACACAGGACTTACACAAACAGATCTGGATGCAGTGAAACCTGTAGCCAGAGTATTCTAAAGATATTTAAACTCTGTTTAGGTCAACTTAATACATATATGCAGAAGAGTTTAAACTCAGTTAATTAAACAGTTTAACAGTAAAACGGTGAAAAAATACAGTGCAGATGTAATGCAAGTTAATAAAACAGCAGAGTTAATCAAATAAAAGTGCAGTTGAAGTCAGAATAAATTGAAAAATGACAGTATTGCAGATTCACTCAGCAGCTTTGAAATCAGCACAGGGTAGATGCAGAAGACTCTGGACTTCATGTATGCATGTAATGTGAGAAAATAACTTACTAATGTTATATTTTATCTTATTTATGGGCAGCACCAATTAGGCATATCAACAAGTAGTTCTGGAAGAAGGGGTTGGTGTAATGTTTGGGAATTAAGAGGTTCACAAATACCTCTATGGCAGGAAGTTTACAGAGATGGGCTGTAACATTGAGAGCTATGAATATGAGATTGTTTATAAGCCTGGGAAACACCATAACCAGGTGAGGTTGAATGGAGGTTTAGTAGTACAGCTGCAGGAGGATCTCCAATCTTGGGGGCGAGGATCCAACTGTTCCAGGGATGGACACACCAGTACCAGAGGGTAAGCAGCACAGCACCTGGTTAAACCTAGTTTTGAAGGACTATCAATGTTACAATTGCATGTCTAAAAAAAAAGCATCCCTAACTTCGATTGTAGGGTAACTGTTTAATACTAACTGGGTATGTCGAAATTAAGTGACTAGATGGATTGTTTCTTATTTATTTTGTTTTTGTTTACTGGGTTTGTCTGACTTGGTTTATTCAAAAAACCCTTTTTCAGTAGAGGCCCTGGTAAGAAAGCTACAACATATTGCAAACATTTTTAAACAGACGTTGAGTAATATACATGAAAATACAATAAGTAATTAGATTGCATTCTTAAGAAATAAAAGAAACTATTACAGTATAAGGGATGCATATACATTAGTAGAAGTTGAACAATGAGCATTTGAAGAGGTGTATTAGAGGGTTTGCCAGATAGATAATAGATTATTTAATTAGTGCTTAGAAATTCAATGAAATTAAGGTGACTGAAGGAACTAGGTAGGGCAGAAAATGTTAATAGTGTAGTTAAGAGGTGGGCTATATAGCAGATTCACAGATAGTTATGTATATGCATACATATATATCCTAGGGTTATACTAGGAATGTAGAGGTGGGAGTGAGCTGTGTCACAAAACTGTAGACGACCGATGGCTGAAAGATGCTAGTAAAACTAGGTATTAGTGAGGACTGGTTGTGGTGCATATGATCCTGAACGAAGAGAAATGGTATGATGGTAAGGCAAGCTGAACAGCGGCTCTTATCCTGGAAAAGTACAAGAGATGATCCGTTGATTTGATGGGCAAAATTTTAGTTGCGTTTTAAATGAGTTGGCATTCTGAATGGATTTTAGTAGTGGTAGGAAGTGGTTCTATAGTTTAACTACACTATATGAATAGAGAGTTACCTGCAGTATGATTTTAGTGATTAGTGATTTTTCTCTTGAGCTTAAAATTCTATTGGGGGAGTAGTGTTGTATTAAGTTATTAAGGACTGTACATTTTTTTTTGCTTATAGAGAATTCTGTGTATTGTAGTTATCTGAGCAAGAGCTAGGTGATGTGGTAATTCTAAACAGTTTAATTCTCTAAGGCCAAGGCAATGGTGTGTTCTGATGTTATTGATTACTGCAAATGTGGTTATTTTATTTTATTATAACATTGCTCATCTTTGGACAGTTGTGAGACTTGAAGGTTAGTGAAGATTCAAGCAACACAGAGCAGAGATAGCAGTAAGAAAGTAGAGACTGCATCTTCTGGCTGTATCAGTGAGGTTTTTTATTCTATGTAATGTACCTAGTTTAGGATTATTTTTAACCATGTGTGATACACGGTGGTCAAATTTCAACTGGTCATCAATGATGACACTTGGACATTTTATGTTGTTTACTTGTTCTTTCATGGTGTTGTTGCTAGAAACAGTAGTGAATAATGTTGTTTTGGCAGAGATGTGATTTGGGGTAAAGAGCAGTAATAAGGTTTAATAGTAGTTGTGAATTATTTAACTGTGCTCCACTCGATAAAAAGGAGTGCTGTGCAATGTCTTGGGGTTCAGGAAGAGATTTGATAGCACAGCTTTGGGTTGAGTCATCAGCACATTGAACTAGGGTAGTATTTTTTTGCAGCAGTGAAGAGGTCATTGACGAATATTTTGAAAAGCATGGGACCTAGTATAGTTCTTTGTGACATACCAAGAGTTACAGTCAAGAAGATACTGAAACCATTTTTTTCATTTCACTGCTTGTGCTCTTTTTTTAGAAGTAGCTATGGAGCACTGCAGTGAAGACTTGGTGAGGCCTAAGGGTGAGAGTTTATTCACATGTATAGATACAGTTACCCAACATGTCCACCCCACGTATCTCATCTTTATCAGTACTCTACTTATGCCATGCTTACTTAAAGACCTGCAATCTTTGATGCACCTCATTCTCTGGAAGACATTCCTTGGACTCCATCTTTGTATAGAAGAGCTTTCTGCAGTCATATTTGAACCTGATACTCTTTGGACGTCTTGCAAAACATCTCTCAATCAGACAGGCCATTGATGAATGATCTGTTCAAAGCTGATATTAGCACCAAAACAATATCCCCTGAACAGTAAAAACTATACAAACTGATCACACTACTTCAGTGTGAGCCTTAGTAAAACTCTTTGTAGTGAAATAACAGTAGCAGATATACTTAAATAACAGGTTGTAATAAATCCATGTAACTAACATTAGGATTTGCATATTTTATCTCTCTCTCTCTCTCTATATATATATATATATATATATATACACACACATACACACACACACACACACACACACACACACACACACACACACACACACACACACACACACACACACACACACACACACATTATCCTCACATCTATTATGTCCTCTGTATGTCATGCATTTGACAATCAATTAGAACACAATTTAAGATAAAAAAAGAATCCACACCACTGCATGGCATCCAAATCAGCTTTATCCATCTAATCAAGGTACCTAGAACCTAGATCTCACATTAGTTATACAAAGAGGGTATTTAAGCATAATACAAATAAAATAAGACCACAACTGAACAGTTAGAAATGTTATTGCCAATAAAATGGACTTGACCCTAAATAACTAAACAATATAGGATTAAACTAGAAAGAAATATAGCTATATTACTGACACATACAACTAAATCTTTAACATAATTTTCACTGCACTACTAAAATAAAACTAAAAATTTGACATCTTAAAAAGTTATTAGAAATCACCCCAAGGCAAAAGTAGAAAAACATACACAAGACAACCCATTTATTAAAAAAAATCACAAAATGCTGTCAAAGACACACATTTCTAATCAACAGGCAGCTTAAACAAATCAATGTGATTACCACAATCAACTGAAATGAATGGGAAACAGTAACTCAAAACAGAAACAAAAACAGTAAAAACTAATGGACTAATGGAAATATTGATACCTACTTTGTGTCTTAAATGAAATATCTTATATTGTAAAATTAGGGAACTTGAGTTTATGACAAACACCAAAGCCAGTCATCAAGAAACATACATCTAATGTTACAGTACTAGATAATTGCTGTACTAAGATATTTTATGTTTATACATTTCATGGAGTTGTGATCATACACTCATATACATGGCACATACATACACACACACACACACACACACACACACACACACACACACACACACACACACACACACACACACACACACACACACTCGCACTCACATTATAATACCTCCTGAAATTGACTGCATCCTAAATTCCCGATATTAACTGACTGCAAGTGCTTAAAGAACTGCTCTATCAGTAATAGGCCATTTGATCAAGGCTATCTTAAATGAAAAAACAAGAAAACATTTCTGTTGACTTGTGTATGGCCAGGCAGCATATCACTCTACCAGCAGGTGGCACTCTGCATGTAGAACATGCCTCATAACCTCTTAACAAATAAATAAAATTATTGGGGGGTGGGGAGACAAAGGCCCAAAAATACGGACATATTTTAAATATTGCTCATAAACTTAGAAAGTTGTTAGAATAACAGGCTTTGTGTTAGCATGCATTTTTCAGAAGGATATGAAGTCTGAAACCATTTCACTAGATATTTGCTGTACATTTCACACTGAGCTAATTGGAGGAAGGGCTCCGAGCCAACTAATCTGTGATATATAACATTAAGTATCCTGTTTTTTTGCTTATTTTTATGCGTTATTTATAGCACTTTTTATTGTCTGCATTTACTTTTCTAGCTAGTTTCATTGTGTGTGAGGTATTAACTAGAAATTTTCTACAGTTGTTAAGCATCTGGTTGGATTTGTTTGTTCTGATTTCCTGCTAAGGAGTGTATCATATAACTTGTTTGCAGTTAAAAGCATTCTCTAGAGTCTCCTTGATTCTTTATCTATTTAAACATTTCTGTAGTTATTTTTCTACCTAAGTAGTGTGGGTAGTATAGCATTGTCCATATTCAGGCTTGTGTTTTGGGCCTAGTTGTTTGTTAGTAGAGGCTGTGTGTCTGAGCACATGTTCCAGGCCATCATAGTATAGCCAAAGCCAGTATATCATTTCAGTAAGAGTGAATTGTTTATGGTCATTGGCTGATTGGGGTTGCCTGGACTACGGCTTGGAGTAAGCACCTCATTGGTTCTTTCAAGCTTTTTTTTAAAGTTGTTTCAGGTTTCAGCTTTGTTACTTAAGAAGTTAACTTGTGAGTGTTTCTGCCATTTCACACTGAGCTAATCAGAGGAAGGGCTCTGAGCCAACTAATCTGTGATATATAACATTAAGTACCCTGTTTTTTGCTTATTTTTACGAGTTGTCTGCATATACTTTTCTAGCTAGTTTCACTGTGTGTGAGGTATTAACTAGAAATTTTCTACAATTGTTAAGCATCTGGTTGGCTTTGTTTGTTCTGATTTCCTGCTAAGGAGTGTATCATATATCTTGTTTGCAGTTAAAAGCATTATCTAGAGTCTCCTTGATCCATTATCTGTTTAAACATTTCTGCAGTTTTTTTCTACCTAAGTAGTGTGGGTAGTGCAGCATTGTCCATATTCAGGCTTGTGTTTTGAGCCTAGTTGTTTGTTAGTAGAGGCTGAGTGTCTGAGCACATGTTCCAGGCCATCGTAGTATAGCCAAAACCAGTATAGCATTTCAGTGAGAGTGAATTGTTTATGGTCATTGGCTGATTGGGGTTACCTGGACTACGGCTTGGAGTAAGCATCTCATTGGTTCTTTCAAGCTTTTTTTTAAAAGTTGTTTCAGGTTTCAACTTTGTTACTTAAGAAGTTAACTTGTGAGTGTTTCTGCCATTTCACACTGAGCTAATCGGAGGAAGGGCTCTGAGCCAACTAATGTGTGATATATAAAATTAAGTATCCTGTTTTTTTGCTTATTTTTACAAGTTATTTATTGCACTTTTATTGTCTGCATATATTTTTCTAGCTAGTTTCACTGTGTGTGAGGTATTAACTAGAAATTTTCTACAATTGTTAAGCATCTGGTTGGATTTGTTTGTTCTGATTAGTGGATTTGCAGTTGTCCACCCCTACTGTAAATTTGATCTGGGACACTCCTCTCAGTCTAGTGTCATTACCTCATTCTACCTAATCTAGGGAGAATATTTGAGAAAGCCAACCCAGTTAGTCTCTGCTCCTCCTTTCCCCTTTCCACGTTACAAAAAAAAAAATATTTCTCCGCTTGTTTCCTGCCTTTCATGTAAGTCGTCTAGTCCAGACACAGATTTGCTGTATCCAGGACTGTTTGTAAGCTTCTGAGCCCCCAAGACTTTCTGTGTTGGAGGGAAGCCTTTTAGCTTAGTTTCTGTTTCTTAGAACTAGCCAGTTTTCTAATTTCAGCACTCAAATCTGTTTCTTTGAGCTCAACACTTGTTCAGAACTCATTGTAAGCACTAAATAAGCTACAAATTACTACAGCACTCAACTTTCCTCACTTGTCTAGAGGAAAACAGTTTTTAGCATTTAATAAATAAGCACCTATCCAGGCACGTCTAAGGGTCAGGTCCCAGTGTTTTCTCCTGTCTACCTGATGAATCTGGGCATCTTGGGGCAATGCAGCAATTGCGTCATGTACACAGACAACCCTCTCCTCCTACCACCCAACACTACAACCTGTGAGAGATGCACTTATATAGCCAACCTGGAAGCAAAGCTCTATTCACCCAAGACTGGACTAGACAGTCAAGAAGAGAAGGTAAACACTTGCACCACACCACACTCATCACATAGTCTCAAAAAAACCTACACCACCAAAACACACACATAGAAACACAAAACACACACCTACATTCAAGGAGGCTCTCAATAAAAATCTACCCAATCAACAGGGACCTCCAAAGCAGAAACGCAAGCAACCTCCACCCCCCCCAACACAACCCAAATGACACATAGCCCTCAAACTCAGTCCACTCAACCACAGCCCATAAGGCATAACAATGTACCCAACACTCTAGTCATAGGTGACCCTATAGTCAGGCACACTGATGTTCCACTCACCAGGCTAAACAAGGAGAAAGTTACTGTCAGCTGCCTGTCAGGTGCCAGGATCTGCCACATAATGCACGCACTCAGGTCACTCCACAACAAGTACAAATATGACTTTGTCATTGTCCATGTTGGTGTGAATGACCTGAGATGCACCTCCCTGGACTACATGAAAAGAGACATGGAGGAGCAGGTATGACCCTAGCCCTGAGTAGCATCCTGCCATCATATAGAATGATACCACAGTACAAGGACAAAATGACTGACTTCAACAATTTGCTAAACTTCTGGTGTCATTCTAAGGGGATCCAGTATCTGTCTGCCTGGGATGACATGATCGACAAACCATGATGCTTTGCCAGAGATGGCCTGCACCTGTCGCCCCTGGGATTCTGGATACTGGCTAAGGCTCTTGCCACCCCTATAGTGCCTTTTTTAGGCAAGGTTCAAATGACAAATTCACCACCATGATAGGTACAAGCAAGCAAAATCTGAGGGTAATGGTACTTAATGCTAGAAGTCTAAACATCAAAATGCACCCACTTGAGGCACTCCTTAAAATGGAGAACATTGACATCTGTGCAATGACAGAGACCTGGTTCAAGGCTCCAGAGAGCACCCCTGCATTACCAGGCTATAATTCATACCATACCTTTCGGCCACCTAACTTGGACTGAAACACTAAAGACGGAGGCGTGCCCATATTCATTAAGGACATCCACACCTCCAGGCTAGTTGCTCAGCATAATGCATCTGAGATTGTCCAAGTGCAGCTAACTATGACCAAGACTGCAATCCAAATTGTAGCTTGCTACAGATCCCCCACCATGCCCCCGGATTCCCACTCCTCATTTCTTGATACACTGGAAAATATTAGAGTACAACTTAACACTCTAATAATGGGTGATTTCAACTACCCCACCATTAACTGGGGAAACTACTCATGTACCAACTCTTGTGCTCAACGTTTTCTGGAAATCATAAATTCCAATGCCTTGGATCAACTTATCCACACTCCCACCATGGGCAGCAATATCCTAGACCTGATTATTACCAACATGGGCAATTCCACACCAGAGGTCAATTCCTCGTTGGTCAGATCCGACCACAAGCTAATCACCCTAGACATCCACATCCCACCCCTACCCCTCATTAGGGAAACCACCATAAAAAATTTCTCCAAAGCCAACTTCACACTTCTTAAGACAGAAGTGGCAAACTTCACGACACCCATGCCAACAGATAATAGAGGTATGACTGCTGAATACTATACAAATGCACTTTATAAGCACTTACACGAGTGCATGGATCATGCAATCCCTAACAGAACCAAGATGCTATCCTCCAAAAAAAGGAAGCCAATCTGGTGGCCCCCTGCCATAAACAAACTCTACAACAGAAGAAAGAAGCTGTTGCAAAAAAGAGTAAAATCCCATGATTAGAGGAACTCTGTGGTCGGCCTCATTAAGAAGCTGAGATCCCTCATAAAATCCTCCAATGCTAGTTACAAAAACAAAATCACCACTGATTCTAAAGACAATCACAAAGTATTCTATAGCTATGCCAAGAATTTCAATGGCAATACTCAGATCTGCTCTGAGTTACAGCACAATGGCACTAAATATACAGAACCAACTGATATTGCCAACATCCTGGCAGATAGGTTCAGTGCTAACCTTACCCCTCCCTCACCCCCTAAGTGGCCCATCTCTATACCGGAAGAATGCAAAGTTCCTGTAATCACGGCTGCACAGGTAAAAAACACACTCTCCAAAGCCAAGAACACAGCTTCCATGGGACCTGACAACATCCTAGGCTGTCTTCTACATGAACTATAGAACGAACTGGCACCCCACCTAAGTACCATGTTCAGTGATAGCCTCACCTCAGGCTCTGTGCTCACTGAATGGCGCACAGCAATGGTTATCCCACTCCTCAAAGAGGGAGCCACCACGGACCTCAGGAACTACCACTCATTAGCCTGACGAGCCTTTTCTGCAAGGCTATGGAACGTATCATCATGGAACTTATAAACAATGGCATTGGTAATCTCCAAACTCTGGACCCTACCCAGTTCAGGGTTGTAAAAGGCAGATCATGTCTCCTAAACCTGATAGACTTCTTTGAAGCGGTCACCAAAGCCGTAGATGAGGGTAAGGTGGTTCACACAGCCTATCTAGATCTCGCCAAGGCTTTCAACACCATCCCCCACTCTAGAATTATAGATAAACTCACTAAACTAGGTATAAATCCCTATGTCACAAGATGGGTTGCCAACTGGCTCACTGACAGAACCCACACTGCGAAAGTAGCAGACTCTAAATCCAACTTCAGACCAGTGACAAATGGAGTACCACAGGGTTCAGTCCTAGGTCCTCTCCTGTTTGGTATCTACTTCTCTGAAGTACAGGCTAACACAGAAAGTCTTTGGCTAACAAAGTTCGCAGAGGACTGCAAACTAGGAGCCATAATCAAAACTCCTAATGATGTGGACATCCTGCAAAAGAGCCTCACTGAGACAGATGCCTGGTGTCAAAGCCATGACCTCAAGCTCAATGTCAAAAAGTGCATTGTCATCCCTTTTGGTAAAAACTCTGTACCCATGAACTACCACAAAGGCGGTAGTCTACTTAACACCGAAAGTGTGATAAGAGACCTTCGGACACAGGTGGACATTAGTCTCTCCTTTGATAATCTCATCGCCACAGTAGTCAGGCAATCCTTCTACATGGCACACCTCATCACAAAAGGCTTCTCATCCAGGAAAAAAGAGGTCATTGTTCCCCTCTGCTCATCACTCATTAGACCCATTATGGAGTACAATGCCCCTTTTGATATGTACCTCACAAGACATCTACATCAACTGGAAAGGCTGCAGAAATACCTCTCAAAGAGGATTACTGGCCTCAAACAGATGCCCTATACAGACCATCTCAAAAAACTCCAGCTTTACTCTGTTGCATATCGCCTACTCAAAGGTGATCTCTGCCTAACATACAAAGCTATGTCAAACCCAGAGCTGTTGGACATGCTCCATTTAAGTTACCTGGCACTTGCTCACTAAAGCAATTATATAAGTCAGCACTAAAAAATTAAAAGCACTACACCCTCACAAACTCCCCTTGAGTACCTTGTTCCCCATTGGCCCTTTTTTCAATTATAAAGGAATTCCCAATACTATTCTAGCATGTCCAAAGGTCAGTTGTCAATCTCCTCTCTGGTTCAGCTGGTGAATCTGGGAATCTTGAGGCAATGTTACAACTGCCTCATGTACACAGACCACCCTCTCCTCCTCCCAACAAATTCCAACACATGTGAGAGATGCAACCATATAGCCAAACTGGAGGCTAAGCTCTCTCAACTCAGTACTGACGTAACCAGTCAGGAGGAGAAGGAAACCACACTCACTACAATTCCAGTCTCACATAGACCTACCACGACAGCAAACCAAACACATAAACACACAAAACATACTTGGAGGCTCTAAATAAAAATCTGCCTAAGCAGCAGAGACCTCTAAAGCAGACACCCAAGCAACCGCTACCCCAAAACAAAACACATGCAACACATAGCTCACAAAGCCAGTGTACCAAACAGAACAGTCACAGCCCTTAAGGCTAAACAACACACCTGATACACTTGTAATAGGTGACTCTATCGTCAGGCACACTGACGTCCCGCTCACCAGGCTGAACAAGGAGAAGGTCACGGTGAGCTGCCTGTCGGGCGGTAGGATCCGCCACATAACACAAGCACTCAGGTCACTCCAAGGCAAGTACAAATATGACTCAGTCATTGTCCATGCTGGTGTGAATGACCTGAGATGTACCTCCCTGGACTACATGAAAAGAGACATAGAGGAGCTCTCTGAGCATGTAGCCCAGGCCGGTATGACCCTGACCTTGAGTAGCATCTTACCCTCACCAAGAATGATGCCACAATATGAAGACAAGATGATCAATTTCAACAATTGGCTTAAGTATTGGTGTCATTCAAAGGGGATCAATGCCTGTCAGCCTGGGATGACATGCTCGACAAGCCACGATGCTTCGCTAGGGACGGCTTGCACCTGTCACCCCTGGGCTTTCAGATATTGGCAAAGGCTCTTGCTACCCCCATAGTGCCTTTTTAGGCAAAGCTCAAAAGACAAACCCACCTCCATAGGTAACACAAGGGATAAGAAACTAAGAGTAATGCTACTCAATGCCAGAAGTCTAAACTTCAAGATGCACGCACTCGAAACTCTCCTTAGCATGGAGAACATCGATATCTGTGCAGTAACAGAATCCTGGTTCAAGGCTCCCGAGAACACCACAGCACTACCAGGTTATACCTCATACCATGCTTTTTGGCCCCAAAACTTGGACCGAACCACAAAAGGAGGGGGAGTATCAATATTCGTCAAAGATACCCACACCTCCAGGTTGGTGGCACAGCACGAAGCATCAGAGACTATCCATGTGCAACTAACAGTGGGTAAAACTGCCTTCCAGTTTATAGCCTGCTACAGACCACCCTCCCAAACCCAGGAACCCCACTCGGCCTTCCTGAGAACACTGGAAAATATGAAGGTCTCTCCAAACACCATTATATTGGGTGACTTCAACTACCCAAACATAGACTGGGAGCATTACTCAACTCCAACACCCTAGCCCAAAGGTTCCTAGAATTTATAAACTCAAATGCTATGGAACAACTTGTTACCACTCCCACAAGAGGGGAAAACATACTGGACCTGATCATCACCAACATGGGGACTCTATGCTCCAGACCAGAAGTGTATCCCTCACTGGTAAGATCAGACCATAAACTAATCTCACTGGATATTCACATCCCGACCCCACCCCCTGCCCAAAAAACCACATTGAAAAACATCTCTAAAGGAAATTTCACACTCCTCAAAACCGAGGTGGAATCCTTCAAAGCCCCCAGGCCTGTGGAAAATACGGCCCAGACCGCAGAATCCTTTCTAAATGCATTCTATGAACACCTTCAGGAATGCATGGATCATGCAATCCCAAATAAAACCAAGACTCAATCCTCCAAAGGCAGATGTCCTGTCTGGTGGACCCCAGCCATAAACAAACTATACAATAGAAGGAGGAAGCTACTACATGATAGAGCAAAATCCCAAAATGGGAAGGCATCCATCAGTATTAGCAAAAAACTACTGGCACTCATAAAATCATCTAAGGCCAGCTTCGAGAGAAAAATTGCACAGGACACTAAGGATAATCACAAGGCTTTCTTTAGTTATGTTAGGAACCTGGGTGGGAATTCTCAGATATGCTCAGAATTAGTCCAAAATGACAAAAAATACACCGAACCCACAGACATTGCAACATCCTAGCTGACAGGTTCAGCGCAACCCCCCCCTCCCCACCAAAAGGGCAAATATCTATCCCAGCAGAGTGCTGCCCCCCTGACATCTCAGATGCTCAGGTAAGAGCCGCCCTCTCCAAAGCAAAAAACACAGCATCAATGGGACCAGACGGTGTCCCGGGCTGCATCCTACATGAACTCCAAGAAGAACTAAACCCAAACATAAAACTACTGTTCAATCTCAGCCTTACTGCAGGATATGTACCCAAAGAGTGGCGTACAGCAACAGTGGTCCCTCTCCACAAAGGTGGTGCCTCAACGGATCCTGGAAACTATCGCCCCATAAGCCTGATTAGCTTGGTCTGCAAAGCTATGGAAAGGATCATCATGGACCTCATAAATAAAGATATTGGGGACCTACAGACACTGGATCCTACCCAGTTCGACTTTGTTAAGGGCAGATCCTGCCTCTTAAACCTGGTCGATTTCTTTGAAACAGTCACCAAGGCCATTGACGAGGGGAAGGTGGTCCACACAGCCTACCTGGACCTCGCAAAAGCCTTCGATACAATACCCCACTCGGGCATTATAGATAAGCTCACCAGCTTAAATATAAACCCCTATGTTACTAGATGGGTTGCAGACTGGCTCAAGGACAGAACCCACATGGTTAGAATTGCTGGAGCCATGTCAGACTCCAAACCAGTTACAAGTGGCGTCCCACAAGGCTCAGTCCTGGGACCTCTC
The DNA here is from genome assembly GCF_019279795.1 of Protopterus annectens. Taxonomy (NCBI): domain Eukaryota; kingdom Metazoa; phylum Chordata; order Ceratodontiformes; family Protopteridae; genus Protopterus; species Protopterus annectens. The sequence continues at coordinate 299,252,609 of NC_056751.1, forward strand.
TTGTTCAGTATATATTTCTCGGAGGTACAGGCCAACACGGAAGGACTGTGGCTGACCAAGTTCCCAGATGACTGCAAACTGGGTGCCATAATCGACTCTCCAGCCGACACAAGCATCCTCCAAAAGGGCCTCATAGAAACAGACAACTGGTGCCAGAGCCATGACCTCAAGCTAAACGCCAAAAAGTGTATAGTCATCCCCTTTGGCAAAAACAAAGTGCCCACAAATTACCACATAGGTGGTAATCCATTAAGTACAGAAGAAGTAATTAGGGACCTGGGGACCCAAGCTGATAGCAATCTCTCATTTGACAACCACGTGGCCAAAGTGGTTAGAAAAACATTTTATATAGCCCACCTAATCATGAAGGGATTCACATCTAGATCAGGGAGGTCATCGTGCCTCTTTACTCATCCCTCTTCAGGCCCATAATTGAGTACAATGCCCCTTTTGGGATGTACCTTACCAGACACCTGCAGCAACTGGAAAGACCCCAAAAGTACCTCACCAAGAGGATCAAAGGGCTCAAACAGATGCCATATGCTGCCCGGTTAAAGAAACTCCAGCTCTACTCAGTGGCATACCGCCTGCTCAGAGGCGATTTGTGCCTGACGTATAAAGCCATGTCCAACCCGGAATTAATGGACATGCTGCACCTCAGAAAATCCAAATCCCATCAAGCTACGTGCTCAAGAGACTTGAACCTCAGCACTGAAATAAATAGGACATGCTGGAGGGACAGATTCATAACCCAGAGGCTCCCTTCACTCTGGAATAAAATCCCAGTCCAGGTTAGGCAGAGTCCCTCATTGACTCTCTTCAAGAGGAATCATGATGAGTGGATGGGAGATTGTAGGTTTACCCCGGGTATCACTTCTGTGTCATTGTTAGACAGAGGCACAGTATACTAACCTCGAAAAAGGGCATAGTAAAGTTAATTTAAAATGGGTGGCGAAAGCCAAACACACTCTGGCTAGGCTTATAAATGCCCTAGGGCAGATAGCCTAGTATGAACCTATGAACCTTAAAGAAATCCCAATCCCTCTGAGCTACATGCTCTAGGGACCTAAACCTTGCCACCACAATAAACAGAACATGCTGGAGGGATAGATTCCTGTCCCAGAGACTTCCCATGATTGGATGGGAGATAGGAAATTCACCCTGGGGATCACTTCTGTGGCTCTGCTTAACAGGGGCACAGGAAAATAATTTTCTTGGGTGGCAAAAGCCAGGGTACCATTTGGCTAGGCTTATATAGGCTCTAGGGCCAATAGCCTAGAACCTACCTATGAACCTATGAAACTGGAATGTATGACATTATTTAGTGAATTCAATCCTCACTGATTTGCCAGAAAAAAAACATTTATGAGAAACAGATGAAAAATGTGAGGCAAAAATCTGGACATTCTGTGAAAATTAGGACGGTTGAGAGGTACGATGCAGAACAGTGTTGTATAGTAGGGTGTTTTGCGTGCCGATGTCCACTTTCAGTCTCTCCAGTCATCACTGTAGTTTAGTGTTTATTGATTCTCATTTATTTATAGGATTGCCACTAATTTGTGGCCAATGTTGTCATCTCACACTATGGTAAATATCTAGCTCAGTGACATCCTGCCACAGAATACCAACTTTGCTTTCATCCTGACAGCAGTGATGTCAACAAACCACATGACACTTTTTATTTCAAGCCATTTCAATTGGTGATTTGCTGTAAGAAATAATTTCAGATGCAGTGGAACCATGCTTGACTTCTTCTTGCCTTATAGAAATATCCACCTAATGTCCTGTTTTGCCACCAGCCATCCAAACTTCAATGACAAGGAGATGATTTGGATTTTTTTATTTATATCTACTGTTTGTCTACTGAAGTGCAAGCTAAGGTGTAAGACTGCAGACACAAGAGTCTGGTCCTGTAGTTGTTTTTTTTTAATATTCATTTATATGCCTAGTCTGTAGTACTGTAAGTGACATCACTACTGATAAAGCAAAATGCAACACACCCATCAAGAAAGTGACTGAGTAGAAAACAAAGAATGAAGTGACTTGAGCTATGATACTGGCTTTGTTTGTATGTAAATTACTATTGTCATTATTGGTGCTAATTTAAAAGGCAGTAGATTTAGGAATTTTGCCTTTCATTCCACAACCCATCAATAACTGTGGAGGTGACAGGCTAACTCCGTGCAGTGATTTCTATGCTCTAGTAAATTAGTGTGACAATTACTGTTACTGCCCTGTGAGTTTTTCATTTCACAGCCTGAAAAGTTCTTTCAGCTTGACAGTTTGACTTTGCAAAATTAAGACTCAAAAGTATATACTAGAGCACCCAGTTCTCTGAAAACTCTTGAAACATTCACTTGTGTACTACAGACCATTGTTTCACAGGATCATAGGAGATTACTAAGCTATCAATCTGAAGGTAATTTTAAACCTAAACGTTTCAACCCAATGTAATACCATAGAAGTGCTAGTCAATACCCAAGACTGCATTTAGTGATGACTGCCCATGTCCAGGAGGGTTGTGGGCACTATCCCCAGTAAGAATTTATGGTGCCTTATCTACTCATCCAGATTCCTCTTGAACAGTGTCATAGAGGTGCTCTGTTTGACTTGAATTGGTAGCCTGTTCCAAAGATGTGGCAGTTACTGGGAGATAAATCTGCCCCTCCAGCATGTCCATATTTAAGTTGCAGTTCATATTTAAGTCCCTTAAGTTTGACATGAGAAACCTTATCTGTGTACTATCGACTGTTGTTCGACATGATAAGCCTTCACTTGTGCATTACAGACTACTGTGTAACATGAGAAACCTTTGCCTGTGTACTAAAGACCACTGTTTGACATGAGAAACCTCCACATGTATACTAAAGACCATTGCTTGACATGAGAAACCTTCATCTGTGCACTACAGACCATTGTTTGACATACAAAACCTTTACCTGTGTACTGCAGACCATTGTTTGACATGAGAAACCTCCACCTGTGTACTACAGACCACTGCTTGACATGAAAAACTTTGGCTGTGTACTAAAGACCACTGTTTGACATGAGAAACCTCCACTTGTGTACTAAAGACCATTGCTTGACATGAGAAACTTTCAGCAGAGTTCTATAGACCACTGTGTGACATCAGAAACCTTCACCTGTGTACTACAGAACACATTTTGACATGAGAAACCTTCACTTGTGTACTGCAGACCACTTTTTGACATGCGAAACCTTCCCCTGTGGACTAAAGACTATTGTTTGACATGAGTGCACTCAGAGTATTGTCACTGACAATTGCTGTTTTTAGTAGATTTGTAACACCTTGACTTTAGCAGATTCTAGCTTTATGATTTCTTGAAACTTCCAATAGTAGTCTATACTTACCAATTAAATATCTTGTAGAAAAAAGCTATATGAAAATTAGTCATGCGCAGCTTGTATCTGTGGGGACATTCTTAGCCAAAAATAACACAGTATAATGACTCACCATGTCAACTAAATGCATCAGACCTCTGGCATATAATTCATTCTCAAGTCATATGTCTGGAAACATAATGTGTACTCTTTGCAATCATGGTGATATCTCATACAAAGACTTTTTGAAAATATTCTGTGCTGGCTTATGATTACTCTCATTTGAACAGTTTTCTAAAAATACACAACAGAAAACAATTTCTTTTTATGTTTTCTGACAGACAGTAAATGTTTTTTTAACTCTACACAGATGTTCTTTCTTCTTGCAGAATCACTGTACCACCAGTACTTTTTTACTGGGATCACTTTATAATATGACCATGTTGCTCACATTAAAATGTTTCAGAGAAGGATTTTCTGATGACTGAATGATCAACCCAGAGCTGTTTTCTTGTTCAGTGCTTCATTATGTTCCAATAATTTCATTAATGGCACCATCACTTTGTCAGTCCCAGAAAGAACTTTGAAATATGCTGCAACGTTTCCAGAAATATAGTAAGCAACTATTTAGCCTATGGTGGTGGTTTTAACTATATATCATCTGTACAATTTTCATCATATAAGTTCAGTCTTCAGTTCAGCTTAAGGTTACACTGTCACAGTGTATCCATTAACCTAATCAACTTTCTCTCATACTCTTCCACAGTTACATTCAAACTAGAATATTATTAATTACGTTAACATTACCATTAAATATTCAGTCATCCCCACAACGCCCCTCTGAAACATTTCCAATGAAGAAATATCAGTGATAGTCAAGAATCTGTATTTCAAGGATTTGTGTTATCTAGTCTGGTTTGCCAGAATCCCCATTTAATATCAAATAAAAATAATTTTGCATTTACTTAATTAACTAACCTTTTGCAAACTGGGATGAATAACTGATCTAGTAATATCCATTTCAGCCATTGCTTAGGTTTAAAGAACAATATGATGCAAAATAAGATGTTTTACAGATGCTTTAGTGATATAGGGTAACTACCTAATATTTTTATTACTCATACACCCACTTTGATTACTATGACACTAAGCTGCATATGAAAATGTCTAATCAAATCAAAAAACTTTGCAAATTTACTAGATACATGCACTGATTTATCTTATATATCCTAAATTATAATTATTATATTTAAATCATTTGTACTTTGGCAGTTTTAACACTGTATGTAACTAATGCACATAGTCAGATTGAAACTGTTATTTAGTTTTATGTCCTCCATCTACTGGAAACATGATTTACAACGTTGTATCTTCATGCATATTCACCTTATATTTCTCTGTTGCTATATTATTGTAGTGATGCTCCTATGATCTCCACATATATGTTAATTGTAATTCTAATGCTGCTTTATTGTACTATATTTCTCTCTAAGCCTGTGTCATGGCAGAAAGGGGTCAGTAGACCAGCCTAACCATCTCATTAACAAACTGCAAAATACAATAAATAAAAAATAAACCATTTACAAATGTATAAACACTTCTACTGTACAGTATTTATATATATATATATATATATATATATATATATATATATATATATATATATATATATATATAGATGCTATATGGGTACAGATGGAAATGCAGAGAGCATATATACAATAAAAGAGTAGTATGAGAGCAACAGTTACAAAATTCACTGAAATTATGATATTTTTGCTTGCTTACTTACTTAATTATGTATATAATAACCCAATAATGAAACATATATCAGGTCCTCAATGGGAACAAAATTTGCTCATAATGCAACAGTCAGCAGTGTAATGCAGTATATTTACAATGAGAGGTATAAATGACCATGAAGCCAAAATGTAAGAGTCCAGATGGTGGGAAGAGGTACAGTAAGAAGTGCCCATTGAGGAAGCTTTATATTTAGAAGTGGGAACAGACTGGGTGGAATTAGAAAATCACTTGGTCACCAATGGAACTAGACTAAAGTGAAGAAGGAGGCAGAACTTGGTTGGTCAAACAGAATGAGAATTTAAGTTGCTATGTATCCGTGAAACAAAAAATATTAAAAGTAGTCTTTTAGTACTGCTTTTAGTTTGCACAGAAACTCATCCTTTGCTTCTAGCATGCTAGTAACAATAACTTATTGCATGGCATGATGTAGATGGTGTTTCTTTTTTATATCTTTATTGAAGTGTTGCAGAACTATATATGTACATATCTTGTCAGGTGCAAATGCGGTAGTCATTACTAATCTATTCTTCTGTACTTTTACTGTCCTTTAATCATACCTTTACACTCCAGTCCATTGTCCCTCTTTCACGTTTACCTGTAAGCACTAGTGAACTTTTCACAGAGCTTGCACGACTGGTAATAGGGCAGGATCTATACAAACATGATGTGGATACTTCAAATAATCCAGAAGAGTACACAGCTTGTCATAGTTAATCAGTTATGAAACAAATTATCACTATTGACATGTACATCATGAATTATTTTTCACAGTAGAAAGCTGATGGCAATTGTAATCACCCAATATTGAAGAAGCTTATATTCCTTCTATCTGAAATTGAATCATGTATTAATTTTATATTTGCAAGTAAACAATGTCTTGTCTAACAGGGGATGTGATGGCCTGAATAAGTAACAGCTTACACACAGAAGCTTTCATTTTATTAACAGTCAACCTCAGCTTTTTCAAAATTTGAGCAGGCATCATATTATACTTTGTTCCATGTCTAGCTTAGAGAACACACTATAATTATTTATGTTGCACTTTTCTGCCTAGATATTTGACTTATCCAGTGGTTTAAGCAAAATTCTCAATTGTATAGTTTGTACTCTTCACAATTACCATGCTCACAAATAAATATTTTATAGTTTTATTTTACAATATGCCTTAAATGTAATAGCAGTGCTATTTCTCATATTATGCTAATTTTAGCAAGTTATAACTGCCCCAGTACAGGACTTTTCCTTTTCTTATTTGACAACCATACATGATGCCTAACGTATTAGGGACATGTTTTTATGTAACATTTTCTCCATTCCTGCGAAATCTCTTTTCTTTCTTTTCATGTGTAATTTTATACACTTTTACTTCTTCTATTAACTGTTTGACTTAACTGAAACTAGTTTCCATGGATCTGCTGCTTATCTTCTTTGTGTAAAATGGAAGCTGCTTCCCATGGGTTCCTATCACGTCATTGAACGTTTACAAGTTCGAACCATATATGGTCGAGACCATATGTTTGAATTTGTAAATGTTCGAGCGTGTGAATGGAAATCTCCATAGGCAGAGGTTTCCATTCACTTCAATGTGATGCGATCTTGGAGTTGGTATATTTAAGTAGCAGGGGGTGTGGGCGATGCAGGGGGGCTTGTGATATAGACCCACTTCCCATATGTTGTGTTAAAACATTCTGTGATGGTGTGAAGTCCCAGACACATTATAGAATTAAAGTAGGATATGTACAAAGACCAATGAATCATGTATGAACTGTGTTCAGATTTAAGAGGGTCCCCCAAAAGGAGTGGGTTTACATCAGGGTTCAGCTTTAAGCCCAATCCTCTTTATATTGGTGAGGGACTGCACTACCTCTCAACTGTACAGATTTTCGCAGAATGTCCAGATTTTTGCCTTATATTTTTGGTCCGTTTTATATAAAATTGTGACTTTCTGGCAAATTAGTGGCAAATCATTAAAGATTGAAGTTAGAAAATAATGACAGACATCTGAGTCTTAGACTTCATATTCTGCAGAATATTCATACTAATGCAAACCTTGTTATTCTATCAACTTTCTAAGTTTGTAAAAGCAATATTTAAAAATTGTCCCTATTTGTACCACTTTTTTCATGGCTTTGTCCAGATTTCTTACTCTAAGAGGTTGAAAGGTGTGACAAGGGGGACAAATAAACAATGGTGCTAAATGCAGGTGATATGGCACAACAAGCAGACTGTAAATAGGAAGTTCAGGAAGTGATAGGAGACTGGAATGTGAACCTGAATGCATATGGAATGAAATTGAGCACATATGAGGCAGTGATGACGGCAGCACAGGGGGAATCAGAAGAAGCTGAAAACTGAGGCAGAAGGAAGAAGTGGGACAGGTTACCAACTTCAGGTATCTCAAAGGTGTGTGTAAAGAGAAAGGAAATCTGAATGAGAAGGTCAAATAGAAAAACAGCGCTGTTGTATTTAAGTAGCACAAAATGTTAAAGGGTAGTGTGTATGACAGAAGAATGGCAAAAAAAGCTGAAAAGTCAAGTGCATAAAACAAAGGTGTGCCAATGAAACCTGGGCAGTGAATGCAGAGCAGCTGGAGAGGCTTAAGGTGATGGAGATGAAATGTCTGTGACTGGTGGTCTGATGCACTCTGTGGGACAGATGAAAAAATGAGAACACCAGTATGGAATCCAAAATAACCCCACTTTTCCAGAAGGTCAAGGAAAATATAATGTCATTCGGTCATGTGTGCAGGAAAGTAGGAGATCATCTAATAAAGAAGATCTGGGAAAGACAGGAAGAAGACAAGAGGAGATGAGATATGCAGCCACAAAATGGATGGATTTCATGAAATCAGGTCTGTGACACTCAAGCATGACTGTCAAGGAAAGTAAGAGATTAGTTCTGAATCAAGAGAGACAAAAACAGTCCAAGGGATGACTTGATCCCATGTAAAAATGGAAAAGGGGGTTGGTGATGATCATAGGATTGTAGTACTGAAGAAATTATACAGCAAGTGAGTTCAGAGGCCATTTGTGCCTTAACAATGCCCACCTTCAGGTTGTACCACCCCACATCTGGAAGGCAAAACATTTGTTTTACAAGGATGAATTTGTGGATACCATCTAGGTATCAAGGCTGGATGTGAAAGATGCAAAGGTTTCACTCTGCCTGACATGTAGAGGTAATTTATTCCAGAGATGGGGTAAATATTGAATAATAAATCTGTCCCTCCATTGAATGTTGTTTATATGATGGTAGATATTTCTTGGTTCTAATATTTCTGGAGCTATTGCTCTTGCATAGCTGTAAGAGATTAAGGAGGATTAGGTCCCTAATAAGAGTGAAAAGCTAGATGTAGACCTTCTCACAACAGTCTGTAGTAGACTGAGCATATTGATAGGGCTTCAAGCCTCTCCTGGTAGTCCAGGGTCTTCAGGTCAGTAATGTTCTTTCTTAGGAGCCTCTGGGACCTTTCAAGTTACCTGATGTGTCCAGACTGATACATGCCAAAAGGAGCATTGTATTTTATAATGGGTCTAAACAAAGCTGCATATGGAGTGATTATAGCTAAATTTGATCTGAATGACATGTCCATAGATATTAGCTTCACTAAACAGAAGGATTTTGTGATTACTGATGCTAGATGAGGGTCAAAGGAAAGAGAATTACTGACCCAGGTACCAAGATCTATGACTACTTTGTCATTTTGGAGTATGGTATTGACTGTACTGTATGTTGAAGAATAATTTTGCTTTCCAGTTTGATAATTTGCACTTTTTCACATTTAATTTTGCATAATTTTCTGTGCAGCAGTGGTTAGTGGGGATCAGCTCTTGCTGTAATCAACTGATAGCAGACGGTTGTTTGAAAATAACACCCCATAGGGCTGGGTCTTGGTATGGAGGTTGGAGACATATAATTCAAAATGTAGGGGTTCCAGCACTGAGCTTACAGGTATGCCACTAGTTACTCACTTATTTTCTGAGGAGGGGTAATGTGGGCTGTGATTTTTGAGATGTTTGCTCTTCATCTTACCATGTAACTGCCAATGTTTAGGGGTCTTCGCTTATTTAAAATACCAAGCCAAATCCGAACAATGCTGTCTAATGCTACGAAAAAATACCAAAGACCAACACAAGTAGCATTTCTTCAGGGAGCTACCAGGTGCAGAATCACAACACGAAGTATCAGAATAAAAACACACATTTATTCAAAATTAAATAAATGTGTGTTTTTATTCTGATACTTAGTATTGTGATTCTGCACCTGTAGCTCCCTGAACAAGTTTAGTGCTTTCGTCTCCCAGAAATAATAATGGAGACTTCATTGAACAAATGTCAGTCAAACTCCTTTTAGTTATATAGAAAACTTTCAATTAAACATTATTGTTCAATCAACCATGTTTTAAAGGAGTGTAGTCAAAAAACAATCTAATGACATACAAAATAATTACTGGAAGCTTAATACACCAAAAAACAACATAAAAAGACTAGGATGAACCTTAATTTTCCACAGAATATATAACCATAGAGTCTCTGATGTATTCTGTATTATCAAAAATAAATAAATGAATAAATATATGTAAAATAAGCCAAATCATTCCAGATAAAAGGCATAAAGCAAACAATGGATGTCTTTAACCATCGATCGAGCAAACCTTTTACCATTTTCAAAAGTGTATACAAATATATAAAAAACAAATATTCTGTGAATACCTATCAAAATGTATTAATTCATATGAAAAATAAGGTATATATAAACTATAGTTCTGTTAATATTATACGAAATAAATAAATGCATTAAACCATAAAAAGTTTTATAAAATACATTTATAAATAAATATCAACTGCCCTCAAGGTTTGGCTGCTGTCATTTTTAATACCAGTTAAATTGAAATATGCTCATTCAAACCTGTGGGGTATACCTGCATCTAATTTTAATTTGCACAGTAATTCACTTTACTGTAAGCAATTCTCCCAATATCCTCCTTTTGGGTTAATAGTTACTTTGTCTAAAATTTCAAAAGAAAAAAATTAAACCCAGTACATACTGTGGAATGCCTGTATAAAGCAACATTACCATTACAAGTTGAAATATCATAGTTGTGCTTGTAAATCCTTATCCTAAATGCTCATTCAGTCTCCCCTACATAAAACGATGAGCATTTGTTGCATTTAGCAAGATACACAAAACCCATGGTGTGACAATTTCCTTCTAAAAATTTAACATGAGTAACATTAATACTCAGAGAGTGTACCTGCAAAATATATGAACATTGCTTGCAACTTCCACATTTCATTGTACCCCCATAAAACATCCCAAAATTATTTATATTTCAAAAATACCCTTCAGATGCTTAGAAGTCTTAGAACGAACCTTGGCTGGCTACCAACAACCGAAACAGTTATAGGATTAGTTCTAAGTATAGTCCAGTTTTTCTCAATAACAGTTTGAATCTCCTTATGTTTATTATTATATTCCAAAAGCATGGCTGTAGTATATTCTGAATTATCATCTTTTCTAATTTCAGAGACATTTTCTAGACCAATACCAAGTAATGGCTTATATTTGGTCTCCCTAAGATCCAATACTTCAATCACTATGTTGTCAACCAATTGCTTTGGGTAGCCCCTGCCATAGAACTTATTTTTTAACTTGTCCATTTCCAGAAGTAAAGTTCCAAATCAGAAACCATCCTAACCAATCTAATACTAGGTTTCTTTTTTGTTTTAAGGGATGGGAGCTAATGGAATGTAAGCACGTATTGCTGAAAGTAGGTTTTATATATATATATATATATATATATATATATATATATATAACTTAAAACTTTCTTCAGTCTTATATATAGAGATATCAAGGTAGTCAATCCTCTTTTTATCAAAATAAATCTAAAACTTAAAAAATTGGTGGTACTATGTAAATAATCAATAAATTCAATTTCTAATGCATCCCGCCTGTCCAATAAAATAAATATATCACATAAAAAGCATAAATATACTTTATAATAGTTAAACATTTTGACTCTTAAATACATATCTTGTCTCCCAAGCAAATAAAACCAAATTAGCACACATTTGAGGCACACATCACACCCATTGCAACTCCTGATAGTTGCTTGAAGTATTCCCCCTCAAAAAAAATATTTTCCAACACCATTAACACACATTTTTCTATAAGTTTAATCTCATGAATAACCTTTCATGATATTCCACCTCCTTCTCTATTGGTATACAAGAGAACAAAAGAGATCAAAAATGTCAATTGTAAGGAAGCTCATATTTTTATTCCATAAATCACCTTTTATCTGCCCTAAAAAAAAATCACATAAGTCTTTTAACAAATGACTTCCCTCAAAAAACAAAGGTTTTAACAGTTTATCAGTCATGACTCCTGTGGTAATCCTATGGTATGAGACCCATGTCCAGATACGATGGGTCTAAAAGAGGTTCATAAATATTTTTATGCACTTTTGGAATACCAAAAATGGTAGGAATAATTGGTTTAGGTCTCCTTAAAAAAATCATATACTTTGGGGGAATTCCTTCCTTCCAATTTTAGGTCTTCTAACTGGAGATCAATTCTTCTGTATGCTATATTGATTCAGTTTTTACATACTGACTCGTATTTCCTCTCATCCTGAAGTAGGTTCATCATAACCCCGAATAATTAATAGAGCCATTAATCACCATACCCCACCCTTATCTGGTTTCATTAACCTAATGTTCTTATCATGGATCATGGCTTGCATACCCTGCCTTTAATTGTTATTTAAATTGTGATGAAAAGCCTTTTTCAATCCCCCCAACTTATTCAAGTCTCCCATACAAACATTTTTGGATATCTGAATAGCCGGATGTAGCCCAGCATTAAATGCACTCTTACTGTGGCATTGTTCTACCTCTGAAGTAATCTGTTTGACACTTTTGTTATTACAGTTATTAAAAAGAACTTTCAAATTCAATTTTCAAGTAAACAATTTTAATTCCATTAAGGTGTCAGCAATATTAAAATGGTTACGGGGAATAAACTTGAAACCCTTCTTCAAATTAAGTGAAATGGTCAAGAGTTATCAGAATTTGACTATAACAAAAATGTCATGCTCTCTATGAGTTAAAACAATGCTGTCAAATTCTGAATTAATCATCTCCTTCTCCCCCTCTTTCACTCTTCCTTCCTGTCCTTCTCCCCTGTCTTCAGGGCTCAGAAAAACTTCTTCTGGGAAGGCCCAATCCTCACTCTGTACAACTTGTGGTGATAGGTAGGTCTTCTCAGGATGGGGAAATTGATTGGCAATTCCCTCTGACAACCTAAGGGGGGATCCTCTTCCAAATGCTGTTCTATTAAGTTATTTGATTCCCCTCCAATACCAAAATCAAAATTATAATTGTCTAAAACATTTCACTGAGAAACATCTATTTCTCCTCTCTTTACACCATTCATTTGTAAGTCATGGCCCCCTTTCACCAAGTATGCCCTACCTTTCTTATATTGCTTTGCATCATGATTATATATATTTTTTCCTGTTAACAATATCCACACACTTTCTATCAGTTCTAGAACAAACATTCTGGTACAATTCCACATCCTGAAAAAAATAGCAAATCATTTTAATATTATTGCTAAGTTGTTCAATGTCCTTACTAATGTCCTGAATAATTTTTAAATTTCTTCTAATCAACAGTCTCATTAAATCCAGTCCACACTGCTTAAATAATTGTATAAACTCTGTAAAAAAGGAGAGTCCTTCCTTATTGTTAGGAAAGTTAGTGATCTGTAAGCATGTGGCACAATACACCATTTGATACATTTGTTCAAATAAGACAAATCTATTTGCAAGCTACATACTTTATACAACTTGTTTTCCAACAAAAAAAGGATTTATTCAATGTTAAAAAAACACCATTGTTGGATTTAATCTCTTGCTCATTTGAGCCTCTAACCCCTCAAGGGTAGAATCAAGGCAGGCTTCAATCAAGGCAGGCTTCATCAAGCCTATTTTAAGTCACCATTAGTGTCATTGCTACTTCTGTTGGCCCTAAAAGTTGGACCAACTTGAAAATTAGTACTTGCCCATTTAATTAGGTTAACAGTTTCCAGAAACAATCTGTAATTCTTCTTATGAACAATCCATTGCAATAATGTTCCATTCATTCCATGTTAATGTCTAAATCCTGTTTTGTTGACCAGTAGATCATGTTCCTCACTGCTGTTGTACATACTACATGCTAGAATCCCTATATGAGTTTTGGTATTGGTACCAAAAGACAACCTGGAATTCCCCTTCACTGTATCTGTCAGTGAGGTAGAAACCTCGGTCAGTAGATTAACCAGTTGAGTTAGACTGATGGATAAATCAGCTCCTTCAGCCATACTAGATCCATTACCAAGGGATGGTCCTGAAATGTGCGCAGTCTGATTAATAAGACCTGCAGCCATTCCAAATTCCAGCCCACTATGTCCTGTGCATACTGCTCGATCCACCTGAATCACCATAACTAAAGAACCAAGCCAAATCCAAACAAATATCAGCATGGATGATGGTGTCAAATACAGTGACCTGATTTAAATACATTGTATGGCAGAATGAGCACTACCTACTGCCTCTAAGACCTTTTCTAAGAAGTTTACTAAATTTAATAGACAGGATCTACCTTTGCCAAAAGCAAAATGCTTCATGACAAGTTGGATGATATTTTTGATATCACTGTTTATGAAATCAGATATGAAACATTTCATAGTCACAGTAATGGTCTATCATTCCTAGTGTCTATAGTATAGACACCCTTGTGAAGGGACATCACAACAGTTGTTCTCCATGCTTCCAGGATGTACCCTGTTGCTAAGCATGCATTAAAACAGTTTAGGAGGATTTCCACCGGTGCATGCATATTCACTGAATGTTATTTTGTAAATTGGAATTCATAAATGTGTGATTCAGTGACCTATTAAGTTCAGCCAAGATTATGTCTTGATATGCATTCTGTCTGCATGCTTTCTCAGCGCTACAGTAACTCAAACTTTCATGTAAGGCATTTCTAATAGCTACAAGTTCTGAGTGACCTGCTGGACATTTTCTTTCCCTGGTCACTCTGGTGAACTCTGTTGACTCACATTCGCCTAGACAAGACCAGAATACAGATTAAGATTTCTCCAAATTACGTCCTTATTGATCTTCTCCTGGCAACCTTGATCTCCATCCTAGTTATGAAAAAACAATTGTCATGAATCTGGAGGCACTGTGACTGTCAGAAATAACTGTACGTTCTTAGCTAGGGATGCAACTGGTTCCACTCATGACAGCTTTGTTCTATGAAAATACTGTCCGTGGTCCACATTTAAAAGGTGGCCCAGAAACCAGGTGGAGAGGCCAGCTGTGGTGAGTGAGTGGCTATATCAGGTTCTTCTATCTTATGAGGAAGAAATGGGACTTAGTACTGCAGTTCTAATGTCAGGAACAGGAACAAATCAGGGTAGGAAAGAGATCAGCTGTGTGTGTGTGTGTGTGTGTGTGTGTGTGTGTGTGTGTGCGCTCGCGTGCATGCGAGAGTGTGTGTGTGTGTGTGTGTGTGTGTGTGTGTGTGTGTGTGTGTGTGTGTGCGTGTATGTATGTGTATGGAGGAATTGATGCATGGTAGGTACCATTATTTAGTACGGTATATGTATAGTTCCAGTTGTTTATAGTTAGGGCAAAGAAATTGCCTGCCAAAAAATAGACAAGTAAATAATGCAATATTCTTCATTACTCATGGATGACCAAAATAGCCTGCAGTGTCCACCTCCACCTTTACACCCTCTCTTATTTTGTAGGGGTGTTTTATAGATATGCTAAAACCTGCAATACAGGTAAGTAACCATGGAGGTACTAGGATTGAAGGTAAGAGTGTGAAGTAGTGTATGGTATTTGACATTAAATATATGTGAGACTTTAGAAACAAACAAATAACGTAATTATGAAATAAAAAAATAAAGATAAAACTGTGATAAAAGTGAGGTGATCCATGTATTTATTTATTTGTTTACTTATCTCATTCATTTAACAAAGTTATCTCTTGTGGGCATTGCTCTTTTACAGAGGATACCTGAGGAGAAAATCTAAAGTAACAAGTCCTTTCTGCCAGATTGTATTTTTCTGAGATTTTCAAAAATGCTACAACATGTGTGAGATCATCAGCGAGGAAATGAGAACATTTTTTTGTAATCATTTAAGATCGCGAGCATTACATTGCTAAATCCTGAAATTTGGAGACTAAATGTATGAAAATCTGGACTTACATTTGCTAAGTCTGAGATTGCCATTTTTTGAAATATTGCCTTTTCTCTGAGATATGGTAATCTCAGAGTTGGTATACATAACTTAAGGGAGTAGGGGGGCTTGCCCTCATACAAAAAAGAGGTTTAAAAGAGAGGAGCAATCTTCGATATTCACTTTTTCTCCTGTAATTTTGGTCTCTCAGGACTTGACAATGTGAGTCCTGAGATTTCAATAGGGAGCCAGTATTTTTCTCATACATTTTGGCATTTGAATGATCTGTCATCCTAAGGGGGGAGCAGAGTGTACAAGGGAGCATCAGACCTGTATATGGCAATTTTAGTGAGGAAAAGGAAACATGAAGCTAGACTTGAACTGAAGCTAGACAGTCTGGCTGGGAAATGGGATTAGAAGTTGTGCTGTCCAAATGTTTTCTTCTGTCAGCTTTGATGTTCCTGTATTATTTATGATGGAAAGAAACTGATATGTTTAATAGTGGACAAGGATCCAAAATAATCACTTCATTGATTTAAGCTGAAGACTAAGTTCCCAAAACAGTTAAAATCTTAAACCACACTTTAAAGACTGTTCTCAAATTTAGAGTACTATAACAAATCAAGAGTGATATAGGAACATTTTTAGTAAAGTAAAAGGCGCAAACAGAAATGCAAGGCAGTGGTTATCTAGAATGTTATCAGTTACCAGTCTTGCATTTTATTTGTTTGGTATTTCTGTCATTTTTGCATGTTTTAGAGTTAATGCATACAGACCTTGCTATGTGTACCTTTTCTTGCCTTACATATGCATCTCCTGTTTACTCTAGTATTAATATGTGAATGCATATATGCTCATGTTTTCTGTACTGTAATTACCTGGAGATAGGGTTACCACCTGTCCCACTTTGCGAGGGACAGTCCCTCTTTGGGCAGTTGTGTCCTGCGAAAAAATTGAAAAAAATGACAAATGTCCTGAGATTTTAGGACAAAAATGTTTCTTAAGTTTTCTTTAATAGTTGCATAAAACAGTTATTTTTTATCTGAAATACCTACATGTTATATGAAATAGCATAAGCAACTCAAATGCTACAAAAATAAGATGTTATTTTGGCAAAAAAGTGAAGTTCTATCCTTTGTACTAGTCGAGGTTATGTTTTGTCCTGTAAAATATGACATTTCTACAAAAAAAGTCCCACTTTTGACATTTGAAAAGGTGGCAACCCTACCTGGAGAACTTTCATAGAACTACATTATTTTACTGTAATACTTCAGTCTATGTGTTATTACTGCAACTGGGTCATAGGTAAAAATGGACCCATAAATCAGTGCACCGACCTTTAACTGAAATAAGCAAAATAAAAGTAATGCAAACTAACTAATGAAAGAAGTTGCTGTTTCAAATTATGTGTAACTTGAAATACATTTATGCTATGTGTCCTTTTCCTTCCAAAAATAGAACATATATGCTGAAGAAATAATTTTAATGTCTTTCAAACTGGCTTATGCTTGCAATGAAAAGTAATGATTAATAGGTTACTCGCAGACATGTCTCCTTTTGTCTTCATGAAGTCAGCTGGATTTGAAGTGCCATTGCAGCAGGCTGCTGACAGCATATGTGGGCAGTAAAGACACTACAGCTGTACTCGCCCTTGTCAGCGTGCCAGGCTGTTCTGTGCCAGCGTGCTCTCTACTGCTCGCTGCTTGTACCCCATCTGCCTCTGAGTTTTTGTACTGCTGAAGAATCCAAGCATCTGAACTTCATATTGAAGCAACATATTTTAATTAAAATCTGTACAAAGCTGCATTAATGAGGAAGCACTGATGTGTAGTTGAAGTCCAGCTGTATCACAGGTTAACTGTTATGTATTTGTATGGAATTTCATATTATAATATGTGTACCAACTCTTACACAGTGTACATCTATCCAACAATCTTCTGATTACACAGAAAAAAAGTATAAAAGTAGAAGGAATGGTTATTACTGTAACCTAAAATCCCAAGCATAGTAGCCAAATCAAACTAATAAAGTAGTAGCAACTTTTTGTAATTATTTGAAGGAATTGCTTAATTCATTGTTGGCTGACTACATACGTCTCACTGAGACACATGCTCAATTTCCATGGATGGCTTAAGAACACATTAAAAAAAAATGCTTATGAAAAGCACACTGACATTTATGCAAAGAAAACGTAATGCTGAACATAACACAATCTAGATAAACAGCAGAGAACAGCAACACATTACTGCAACAAATAAAAAGCTACATGACTGCAGAATTGAGTGCATGTTCAAAACTGGACAGTAAAATTAAACCAGTGCCAAAACGAATATTGAAAATGGAATGTGCAAAGTTAAAAAGAATATATAGATGAGCATGACTAGGAGACTGACATCATTAGCAGGTGCTTTGGATAGGGAAAGATGCTTTGTGCGCAGTTTCAATATAGTGGAAGAACTCAGAAAAAACACCTAAAGGAGAACATCAGCTAGAGAATTCTACAATGTTGTATCCAAACAGGGACAAACAAGCATGCTTATGTTGTTGTTGTAAATGGTGTGCAGTGTGACAAGTCAGGGTAATTGTCACAGTTCTACATGCTTTGTTGACAGTACTCTGCAAGAGCCTAGTATCTGTATGATGTACATGAACTGAAGCTAGGTGGATGTATTGCATAGTGGACATGGTAAACTAGGTGTAACACTGAAGTTTCAACTTGTTCTTACAAACAAATCTGCCAGACCTAAGTGAGTTCAGAAACATGCAATATGGCATTCCAGCAGCAAACCCAGAAACCTTACTGCATTAAGGAGATTAAAATGATATATGCATATAGCACAGCACAGCTTAAGAAGAACAAAAAAAATTGTATCTCCCTCATCTGTGTTCATCCAAAATGGATGCATTTACAGTAATATTTCTCAGTCTCTCTCTCTCACATATACTCGATAAATATATATAATGTAACCAGTATTTCCATAAAGATTTATTTCTTATGGTTCTAGTGAGTCTTGAAATTCCGGCTTGTTTGTTGCTAAGCAGTGCCATTTAATAGTGATGCTTTGAAGGTAAGTGAACATTTCACCTTGCTATCTTTTTTACTTTTATTATAATTGCTGTTCCTTGTGCCTGATCTTACAGAATTCCTATAATTAGCCTCTTACTTCAGTATAAGATAGTATTTATTGTGATCATTTACACTAATTTGCTGTATTTTTTCCCGTTATCATATGATTACCTGGCTGCTCTTATTATACAAAACCCTAGCCTGCCCAGCATTAAAAAACATCATTACAACTGACAACCCTAACAGAACACTTATCTGCAGGTAAAGAGCTTCTCTCCATATACAGACCCTCTAAGACAGCTGGACAAAGCCTCTACTCCCACTATCCTGCAAAAGCATGAACTCTCTTCCACTTACTGTGAGAAGTACTGCTAACCTACCTGTCTTTAAAGCCATACTGAAACAACACATGTTCAACTCCTGGCTGTGCCCTTGCTCTGATCCAGGTTACTCTCTTCTCCCGATCAGACCAGACTGCAACTCTCATTCACTTTCTCTCCATTTGTAGTCAATTCACCATCATTTACTTGCTTATCAATATCAATTACTTGAGTAGTTATCATCTGCCTCATATCAATGTAGTTGCTTACTTGTAACTCAAGTAGTTTGTTGCTATCTGTATAAAGTCTTATTTTTAACAACTCTATATGTTATTGTAACTCATGCTATTTTTATGTTATCTGTATAAAGTTTGTACATGTCTGTATGTAGCCGGGACTTTTCTTCCCAGGCCTCCACTGAAAATGGGTTCTTTCTGACCCAGTTGGACATTCTCAGTAAACAGATGTCAAACAAATAAATAAATAAATAAATACATTTTGTACCACAGTGATGCTATCCTTTTGTTCTTCAGTGCTTCTACTTCTTATGTGTAGAATCTATATCTTGATCTTGCTTTATGGATCTTAGGATGAGACAACTATCCTGATGTATTCAAATTCTGATTCAGTTCAATATGGTGTCACCCCCTCACCAAATTTGGTCACTCAGGGTTAAACTTGTTCAATATTGGAACTGCGTAATATACCAAAGAGGGACCTGAAACCCTTCTTGGACTATTTCAATTTAAACAACTCTGCTGATTCTCTAGCTGAACTGGACTTATCAAATTATGATACCACCAGTACCCTGGATTAAACAGCCCCGCTACCTGTCCATCTCACATCAAGCTATAGGAGAAGGTATGATCTCAAATAGGGGTAGAATATGAAGTATAGAGGGTGATGTCATGGCATAATGGAGAACAGATGTTGCCTGGAGGAACACTGTTTCTCTTATCGGCCTAAGATGGCATGTAAGAAGTCAATACTCTTGTTTTACAAGATCTTGAATCAGCTGATCATGTTGTTCCTCTCTGTTGGAAGCCACCGCAGCCCACTCAGCCATGCAGACTGGAAAGCCTTTCTTCCTCCATGTGTGAGCTGGTTGCACAGTCCTTTGCAGATAAGGTTGCCAAGATCAGGATATTTAGACTTCATATCTTACCCAGTGCATCAGAGCTGGCAACTCGGCACATAAAAATCTACTGCCAATCATTAGCGGACCGGAGTTCCGCTGTGGCGACCCCTAACCGGGAAAAGCCGACAGACACAACAACCTTACCCAGTGAATGCTGTGATGTTACTGGGTGGGATCCTCTGTATTGGTACTAAAGTTCAGTTTGTAAACTGTTCTGAAGTTAGGTAGTTTATTTTGGACACAAGGCCTTCTAGACCTGTTTAACACAGTCTAATGGACATAGTCTAGTATGCTATTACCACTAAAGCAGGTACCTTTCCTTATGTGTTCTTCAAGAGTTGGTTGATACCCTCCAGCTTAAAAAAATCATCTTTGGATGCACCCATTCTCATGAATCACAGACCTTTGCCTAACTTTCATTTCTTGGGCAAGATCAGTGATAGTGAACCTTTTGGGATTGGCATGTCAAAAGCTCCTGGCACAAAATAATTCAGTGCACTTCACATGAGCAATGAATGCAAAACCAGTGTCTTTGGTAACTCAGGTGTTGGTGATCATTGGCATGTCACCCAAAACGTTGTGTATCACCAGTTTGTCATCACTGGGCAAGATAATGAAAAAGTCATTTATACGCATCTTGATTGCTTTTTATGCTTTCATAACTTCTGTAACTTCTTAGCTGACTGATTTTAATAGGATAAGTGGACTAGTCTGAGGACGCTTTTCAGCCAAGACCCAGGCAAAAAGCATATAAGCCAATACCAAAGGACTCTGTCTGACTAAGTTTGCAGATGACTGCAAACTAAGAGCAGTCACTGAATCCCCAGATGATTTAGCCATCCTGCAGGAAGGGTTATATCAAATAAATAACTGGTGCAAAAATAATGTATTTAAATTAAATGCCAAAAAATGCATATTGTATCCTTTGGGAAATCACCTACCCTAGGAAATACCACACTGACAATAGATCCGTGAGAGTTGATTCAATTGTTCAGGATTTCAGAACGTATGTAGACAGTGGCTTAACTTTTGACCAACATGTGTCTATTGTTGTAAGAAAGTCCTTCTGTACTGCACAACGTATAAACAAAATTATTCTGTCTAGATCTAGGGATGTCATTGTCCCCCTTCACTCAACCATCATCAGGTCAGTCATTGAATATAATACCCCCTTTGTAATGTAGCTGTCCAGATGCATACAGTGACTATCTTCCTACAAAGATACCTTAATGAAAGGTCTAAAGAACATGTCCTACAGGGATTGACTCAAAGCCTTGTCACTGTACTTGGTATCCTACAGACTGCTAAGAGGTGACCTGTGTCTGGCATACACATTTTCCGAGCCATTACTAATGGATTTACTGCACATCAGCAAGTAATGGCATCAGAAATACTTGGTCTAGGGATCTAAACTCTTCTGCAACATCAACAGAATGATTTGGATGAACAGGTATATCTCACAAAGGATATCGCTGTTCTGCAACAGACTCCCCTTCCACATAAAATAAAGTTCATCCCTGTTCATATTCAATTGCAACTTAGATCTATGGATGGGAAACAGAAAATTTACCCCAGGACTGACCCCTATGCTACTTATGGACAGAGGCTGCTCCTAAATGCTTTATCTCATGCATGGGTTCCCTCAGATTATCTGTGGTTTATCCCAGTTATTCCCAATAGGACTATTATATAATTATTGACCATGGAATGGGTATAACCATCCCATTTATTCTCATTAGGACTAACATATAATTATTGACCATGAAATGGGTACGACCAATCTATATCCAAATGGGATAAGTCATTTCAAGCACATAAAATGAAACTGTCTGGGTTAAAAATGGCCCACAAGGGCAACTAGCCTAGTACTTACCTATGAACCTATACGTATATTATTTATTTTCATTGGCATGCAATGTTGCAGTCACATAGCAATGAACACTATTTTTAACAAATAATGTTTTCCGTAGTTTTCATATTATAACTAAACATGTCTGACTGTAAATGTAACAGAATGAAGCTGTGGATAATATATAGACATCATTTTCCACTGAGACACTGTCTAAAATTGTCTACTTTCATAGCTCTTGTAACCAGAATAAAGAAATTATAAGACAAGGAACAGTTAAAAAGAAGCATTTTAAACATTCACGACTTAAAACTCACATGTAAAGTGTCACTGTGGTTCTGTATATGATGGTCTGCGGTAGTTACCACACTACAGAGTTTGTTTAACAAACATTTGCATTCTGAAATTAGCGTGAAATGCTCTTAACATTTTGAGTAACACATGGAGTACTAAGATCCTTAAAAGGGACTGGGAAGGAATTCCATAACTTACGATCTAACTTTGAGACACCAAACTCCCAATTAACTAAGGATATAACCACATGCATCATTAGACTCCGACGTTAGAGATTATCTAGTAAAGTATAACTTCAGTTTACTAGCAAGAAGAGATGAACACCAACCAGAAAAACGCTACACATGAGTGACAAAATAAACAGTTAAGTTCTTTGGGTAACTGGGAGTGAGATATTTCATTTAAGGGCAATGCACTGGTGTGCAGTGTGACAAGTCAGAGTAATTGTCACAGTTCTACATGCTTTGTTGACAGTACTCTGCAAGTACCTAGTATCTGTATGATGTACACGAAACAATGGGAATCCATAATCCAGTGATGGAAGCATGCAATTCCTAACAGCACAAGTCTGAGCTTCAAGTGTTAAGAAAACTGAGATCTGTAAAACATTTAATTGTGTCCCGTTTTTATTGCGTTCTTTGTATGAGTGGAGGAAAAGGTGGCATACAGCTAGATCCCTAAATACTTAAAATGTCTTTGGCATTAGAGCCAGTCATAACAAGGTATGGTAGTTTTCATAAGTTTTGATTGATGCCAGAATCCATAATTATGTTTATTTATGTTTCCAGAGATGATAAAAAGACTGTGTGAAGGAAGGCTGTGTCATGTACCTAGAAGAAGCTTTGTGGCTGCTGAGTTAGTTTCTATTAGGTTGTGGGATAAACCGTCTGAAGCCCCATGGACAAGTTTTGAGCCAGTTCAATTGAAAAGGCTCACTAAATCATGAAGTATTGTAAAGCAAATTGATAAAATGTATCATAACAGGAGACTCTGCCACTTCAAATGTTAACTATTGTGAATAATATTCAGCTCCACATTGTTCCAGCAGAGCCTGCCATTTAAAGTTTAACCAAAACTGAATAATGTCCAGTGCAAATTATGCTTGAATTACTGGTGTTTGTCTAACAGTAACTAGTTACAAGGTATTTTGAGAGTGAATGTCATAAAGGTTATTCTAAGCACATACACACCAACACTGCATTAACCTCACACACCGACACAGACACAGGCAGACGTTTTCTCTCTCTCTCTGTCTCACACACACACACACACACACACACACACACACACACACACACACACACACACACACACACATTTACCATTCAGTCTCCTAAATTCCAACTCCCCAAACAGCCCAGTCCCTC
The DNA here is from genome assembly GCF_019279795.1 of Protopterus annectens. Classification (NCBI taxonomy): domain Eukaryota; kingdom Metazoa; phylum Chordata; order Ceratodontiformes; family Protopteridae; genus Protopterus; species Protopterus annectens. The sequence goes on from NC_056751.1 coordinate 299,276,032, forward strand.
AGTGGTTTTACAATAAGCTTCTGTACTGCAATATCGCAGTAGTGAGTAGATTTTATCACTCTTACAGGGTGTTTCGCTTTTCCCCAGTTGTGTGAACATAGAGTTAGCATATGAAAGTAAGAGGATGTCACAGATCAAAGCCTTGCACAAGAGTCATTCCATGGGGGGTTTAACACTGTGAACTTTTTTTGTTATTGTGCTGATCACAGGTTTGGTGAGTGTACTGTTCGGTGAGTCTAACTTATTCTCTGTTGTCAGCTAGTTTTACATCAACTACTCATAGGAAACAAACATATAAAATGTCTGAAAATTGTTGTGAGGGGGCTACAGTATGGCAGGTTTAATATCTTGTACTGTAGATTTAGAGAATGTTATGTAATGAGTGGTAAAACTTGGTGGGACAACACTGTGGCAAAGTCACTTGATCTGTGCATCCTGTCTCTAGATTCTGGGGTTTAATTCTGACTTTTGTGGATTGGCTGTGTGGAGCTCACATATAAGTCTCACATCTGCAGGCAGTTTCTATGGTTGCTCCTATTTTCTTTCAGAAAAATGCTGGTTGATTGGCTACACTAAAAATTGTCTTTATATGTTATGTTTGTGATATAGTTCATAGCTGAAAAGGGAGCACAGACCAGATCACATATCCAGTTAACAAATAATGAATCGATACAGTAACTAAACAAATACTGAGGTTTATAACGATAGCTCTTAAATCTGTAGGTTAGTTATGTGTTTGATTTACTTTAGTATTTAGTTTAGTAACTTTTTTCTTAGTCCAGTCTGCCAGTAGAGCTGTTTTCCAATTGGCTATTTGTGTTTATTTATTTATTTTTTTATATATGAATTTATATTTGCTATTTTTTACTAAGGTTAGAGTCCATTTATTTGTGTTTGACAGTATGTGGTAGTTCTTATGGGGTTTTTCTTTTTTATCAAAATGTTTTATGAAATATTTAAATAAATATCAAAAACAGTAAAATAATATCATAAGGCTTTTCAATCATTTGAAGTATTTAAGACATAATTTGTAACTAAACAAATATAAAAGCAATATACATACAAAATTAACAAGCATATTAATGACATAAAAGCAAACGTGTCCGTAAAACATTAATATTTACTTGCACCTGCACCCAATAAAACTGCAGATATTTAAAACAAGCAAACATTTACATAATAGAAATAAATCCTTCTGAGAACATTAAATCACAGTACGTTCATGTGAAGTTGACCTAGTCAGATAGTATTTATAACAGTGTGGGGTATTCCAAAGGATTCCCAGTGCTGTAGTACAGCACTAGTCAGATAGTATTTATAACAATGTGGGGTATTCCAAAGGATTCCCAATGCTATAGTACAGCACTAGTCAGATAGTATTTATAACAGTGTGGGGTATTCCAAAGGATTCCCAATGCTGTAGTACAGCACTAGTCAGATAGTATTTATACCAGTGTGGGGTATTCCAAAGGATTCCCAATGCTGTAGTACAGCACTAGTCAGATAGTATTTATACCAGTGTGGGGTATTCCAAAGGATTCCCAATGCTGTAGTACAGCACTAGTCAGATAGTATTTATAACAGTGTGGGGTATTCCAAAGGATTCCCAATGCTGTAGTACAGCACTAGTCAGATAGTATTTATAACAGTGTGGGGTATTCCAAAGGATTCCCAATGCTGTAGTACAGCACTAGTCAGATAGTATTTATACCAGTGTGGGGTATTCCAAAGGATTTCCAATGCTGTAGTGCAGCACTAGTCAGATAGTATTTATACCAGTGTGGGGTATTCCAAAGGATTCCCTATGCTGTAGTACAGCACTAGTCAGATAGTATTTATAACAGTGTGGGGTATTCCAAAGGATTCCCAGTGCTGTAGTACAGCACTAGTCAGATAGTATTTATAACAGTGTGGGGTATTCCAAAGGATTCCCTATGCTGTAGTACAGCACTAGTCAGATAGTATTTATAACAGTGTGGGGTATTCCAAAGGATTCCCAATGCTGTAGTACAGCACTAGTCAGATAGTATTTATACCAGTGTGGGGTATTCCAAAGGATTCCCAATGCTATAGTACAGCACTAGTCAGATAGTATTTATAACAGTGTGGGGTATTCCAAAGGATTCCCAATGCTGTAGTACAGCACTAGTCAGATAGTATTTATAACAGTGTGGGGTATTCCAAAGGATTCCCTATGCTGTAGTACAGCACTAGTCAGATAGTATTTATAATAGTGTGGGGTATTCCAAAGGATTCCCTATGCTGTAGTACAGCACTAGTCAGATAGTATTTATAATAGTGTGGGGTATTCCAAAGGATTCCCTATGCTGTAGTACAGCACTAGTCAGATAGTATTTATAATAGTGTGGGGTATTCCAAAGGATTCCCAATGCTATAGTACAGCACTAGTCAGATAGTATTTATAACAGTGTGGGGTATTCCAAAGGATTCCCAATGCTATAGTACAGCACTAGTCAGATAGTATTTATAACAGTGTGGGGTATTCCAAAGGATTCCCAATGCTGTAGTACAGCACTAGTCAGATAGTATTTATAACAGTGTGGGGTATTCCAAAGGATTCCCAATGCTGTAGTACAGCACTAGTCAGATAGTATTTATAACAGTGTGGGGTATTCCAAAGGATTCCCAATGCTATAGTACAGCACTAGTCAGATAGTATTTATAACAGTGTGGGGTATTCCAAAGGATTCCCAATGCTATAGTACAGCACTAGTCAGATAGTATTTATAACAGTGTGGGGTATTCCAAAGGATTCCCAATGCTGTAGTACAGCACTAGTCAGATAGTATTTATAACAGTGTGGGGTATTCCAAAGGATTCCCAATGCTGTAGTACAGCACTAGTCAGATAGTATTTATAACAGTGTGGGGTATTCCAAAGGATTCCCAATGCTGTAGTACAGCACTAGTCAGATAGTATTTATAACAGTGTGGGGTATTCCAAAGGATTCCCAATGCTGTAGTACAGCACTAGTCAGATAGTATTTATAACAGTGTGGGGTATTCCAAAGGATTCCCAATGCTGTAGTGCAGCACTAATGTCCAAAGGTGTTGTAGTGCAGTGTGGCCTGATGTTTAAGTATATTGTAAGGCAAGCACAGTCCCTGTATTCTGCGAAAAGGGTTGCACTGGAAATTAGAACAGTTACAATACTGGCAGCAGTCATGTTACTAAACTCTGATGACATGACCATGCTACAGGCAGGCATGTGACCAGTATAACAGGAGCAGTAAGGCAGCATGCCTGAAGTTATGCACATTCTCATTTGCAGTGAAGCCATAGTGGACCAGTGCAGCAAAGTGCTAACTCAGTTCTTCAAAGAAACGGAGATGGTGAGATAGGGCAAAAGTAAGCAAAGAAACATACAAAAGGGGAACCTGAAGGAAAAACAGTTGTGGAGGAGGAATGGATATGCTTTTTTATATAACAAGTGTCCAGTCTACATTTTTGAAGTAGGGTAGATGGAGATGGTAAGAAGAAACTTGTGTGGGAAGGAAGGAGGGTGTAGGGAAAATAGCAGAGGCAAAACAAATAAACACAGCATGTTCACAGACACAGACAGCAGTGGTGGGATACAGACAGACATCTGGAGATCAGCTAATAATTAGGAGGGCTTGAGAACCACGGTGATAGGTTGGGTGGGATACACAGAGCCTGTCTGAGTAGCCCATGGATAACCTACCCAGAAATCAGTCATCTCCATGGTGACATCATGATCAGGGTCTGCCCCTGGAGGTCTGATGGGTGGGGTCAAATAGTTGTATGACTCATTCAGCCAAACCAGTAGCTGCTCTCTAGTCCCGGTGTGGGAATCCAGTTGTTGGGACGGACACCGCGGATGTGACCAGACTCTACTCCTGATGCAGAGTGACAAATGGGGGAGCCTTTGGACCAGCCAGAGCTGATGAACCTTCTTACTCCTCATGAGATGTGGCCACATGAGCTAACAGTGAGCCCACTGGCCACCAGGTATGTTAGCTGGAACAGCCTCAGGTGGACACTGTTGTTCCGCATCTTGTACCATGACTGAACTTGTAGAACATATGCTATAAATACATAAACTCTCAGAAGAGAACTAGTAACCCAGTTTTGTCGATTGTAATGAAAGGAGCTATAATTTTAGATCCAAACACGATTGCAAATTAATTTAATAAATATTTTACCAATATAGCTAGAACTGGTTTAAGGGAAACATTTCCATTCCTCATTTAGATGTATCTTATCAAATATTCCAATGACAACAACAGTCAACATTGAAAGAGCATTAAAGAGTTTATATTAGTGAGGCCAGATAAAACATAACTTCTTAATTAAAAATCCTATTGATGAGTATATTTAACAAGTTGTTGAAAACTGGTAGCTCCAAGTTCTTGGAAAGCATAAAGTGTAACTCCAATACATAAAAAGGGTAAAATAACAGAAGTGAACAATTACAGAATGGTTAGTCTGACATCTATCTCGGGAAAGTGTTATGAAAGATATATATTAGAACTAATGGAAAAAGACTAAATTAGAGAACAACTTATTTGATATTAGCATGGTTTTAAGAAGGGCCTCAGGGCCAGAACAGTGTGACCAGAACCTATGAACATAAGAAGACAAAAACAGAAAGAGGCCAAGCATAACACATCAGTACACTTGTATGGCATGTAGGATTTAAATTGTACATTACAAAAATGGACTTAGTATACATACACCACCACATGGACAGTCTGTCAGACCTCCTTAGATAAGCCGTCCTGTTGACTGCTAGCTCCTTTGCTGCTGTAAAAGAAAACAATAACTATTCAGTACAGAAGGCAAGGAAAACAACAGTCAACAGCCAAAAAAATACATTGCAAAAGCATATATACATGTAGTGCTTACTGTAAAATGTTGGCTCATTCTCCCTAATGTCCGCCTTCCACTGATGGAGTAGGACAGGGTGGCACCTCTGTGGGTCACTATAACACTGCCAATATCATCACTCATCAACCTGGTAGGCTGGTGTCAGGCATCGCAGGGCACCTCACTGGCCATCTTCAAGAGAAATCTTGACGAGTGGATGGGAAATAGAAAATTCACCCCAGGGATCACTCTAGTGGCTCTACTCGACAGAGGTACTGGGAACTAAGGTCTGGTGGCATGATGCTAGAGTAATTCTGTGGGTTAGGCTTGTAAAGGCCCCATGGCCATTAGCCTAGTACACACCTATGAACCTATATAAGTGGCCATTATAAAGGCCCAGAACGTGTTTCTGATAGTCTCTGTGCAGCAGATACTAAAGGATCTGACTCTCCCAGCTGCACCAGGCAGGAGTCCTACTGAATCCACTGCCTGAAGAAGCCATGTCCACTCGATAAGTTATAAACCTTAAGTCATTTATATTTTTGAATATTTAACAAAAGCAACTCATTAAAAGTGCAGTACAGCAATCCTCTGTGCTAACTGCTAGGACTATTTCAACATTTGTCCAATCGCCATATTCCATCTGAGTTTCAACATAGTGTTTGGGCAGCTCTTGGCATGGATGTTACTTTTTTTATATTCTCTCATTTTCTTACATTGTCATCTCATTCAAAAACAGACCAATGTTATAATACAGCTACACTTATTTAAAGTATTATTATAAATGTTCAGTACAGTCAAGTATTATTATAAACATTCAGTACAGACAAGTATTATTATAAACATTCAGTACAGTCAAGTATTATTATAAACATTCAGTACAGACAAGTATTATTATAAACATTCAGTACAGACAAGTATTATTATAAACATTCAGTACAGTCAAGTATTATTATAAACATTCAGTACAGACAAGTATTATTATAAACATTCAGTACAGTCAAGTATTATTATAAACATTCAGTACAGTCAAGTATTATTATAAACATTCAGTACAGTCAAGCACACAGTTCTTCTTGATTGTCCTTCTCATTCTTCAGCTATTAAGGAAATGAAAACCAGACTGTAAGATGGGTACAATGTACTTCTTATCCTCTCCCATTTCATATACCCCCACCCAGGGTTTTATTCTTGCAAATCTCATCTTCTCTAACTCAAAAAATAAAGTTTTCATTGCCAAAATTACTTTGGTAATATTCCGATTCGGCTACGAGTCTCTGATCTTTTACTGAATGCACCAAAAAGAAAAGAATGTTTTTTTTCTTTTTAAATCACTTTAATGCTTCGCAGAGCCCTCTCAAACTTTCAGCAAGTATAAAACTATTTTGGAAGTTTCTTCTCTCTTTATACATTTTTGGGAGCACATTTTGACCAGTGCTTGAAGTTCATTGGTTATATTAATATAGTTCCTGCAAAATTACTGAAAAGCTTAGGCTGGTTTATAGAAATAAATTGTTTCTGAAATATATTGCCAGAATTTCCCTTACAAAAATTACCTTTTCTTTCTAATTTCCCATGTGCACCTCATCTTCTAATAAATCTTCGACCCCCCAGCTTTGCTCACAGGAGAAATAATATAAGAATGTCTGCCAAATTTCTTAGTGTTATTCCTTTCTATCACTTAATGCTTTATATTGTTTAGAACCTCAGCATCACTAGGAAATGACTTAAATATAGTTTTTGCATTCAGTTTTCTGCCAATATACAAAATGTTAACCTTTCACTTGTCTGACAAAATGCATCATCCTCAGACAGCTGCTTACATCTTGCAGTGTCTTATATTCAGTATCTCAGCTTTCATTAAATATTTCAGGGATATACAGCTCTCTGCTGATGTCTTTCAAGTCTCTTTTACACACACACACACACACATATATATATATATATATATATATATATATATATATATATATATATATATATATATATATATATAAAAAATTCACCCTAAGATACCATTTGGAGCAGGTCTTGTCTCTTTTCCTACAAATTACCCTACAGTTGTACTTGAAGCATCACTTGATCTCCTGCTCCCTTTGTCTGCACTGTCGTCTCCCTGATTCCTATTTCCTTTGAATATTAAATTACCCATCTGGGATGTTGCATATAAAAGTCAATATTCTCCTATATATTTTACTCCTGTTTGTAGTTTTCCCATATCTACTTGCTGTGGGTTGATAGTAGAGAGTAAATTTTCAAATAAGTTTAATTGTATCATTTTATACTGTTTAATGCTTTTTGTGGAGTTTTTCTCCCTGGGCCTTGGCTGAAAATGGAGTCTGTTCAGTTGTAATGTCCAGGTTATAAGTGCACTAGTTTAAACTGTTGTTAAATAAAAATCTAGTGAGCATGTTAAAGAGTTTTCTTATGCTATAACTGAAGAAATAAATAGTAACTCCTAATTACTGAAACTGCAAAACATGAATATAACTCTGTTCAGTTGCTATTTGTTTTTCTTTCACTGCATTAATTATGTCAAGAATTCTTATGTCTAGGCAAACTTCCTCATGTGGAACAGGCTAATAGGTGAAGTACTTGTAGGTGATATAGAATAATATGTAAAACAATCCACAAAGAGAACAGTGATGCAGTGGTTAGCTTTGTTGTTTCACAGTACCTATTATTAAGCATGATTTACCATCTACAAATATTGCTAGTCATAGATCTTTCAGGGCGCAATTCAAAAACACGTTCATCAAAAATCTGACTGCAAGTGCTTTTCCACTGGACACATCACCTAACTCTGCCTTTGCCTGCATAACTTCTACCCTCTGTTCTTACCTACTCCCATATTTACCACTAAACTTAATCTACATTTGTTTTTCTACCTTGTTAATAATGTATGTTCATTATTTCAGTTGTCTGCTTGTCTCTGTACCTTCTGTGATTACTCCATGTTTGTGAATTAGTTTTTATTGCTTTCTGAATTTTTTTCACTTGGGCTATACCTGCAAATGGCCTGTTGTGATCAGTGTACTTTCCCAATAAATAAACTAAATAAATAAACAGACAAACAAATAAAGACATCATTTTTCTAACTGTGTGGTTTGCCTTTATCCAGTAGTTCTGTGACCACAGAGTTAGTGTGTTCATAGAAGCCGGGTATAAGGGTAAAGCTGCAACAAGGATTTGCAGGGAGGCAAAACCATCTGCAAAAAAGACATGCTTTAAATATTAACTTTTGCAATTACAAATAATTGAAGTAATTGCATCCCCTGTTGAGGACCAACTGCAGGTTTGGAGTAGAGAGGAAGCTAGATGTGTGAATGACATACTGGGCTTGCCAAAGCATTCTGGTGACACATGGGGTTTGCCAAAGCATTCTGTAACAATCAGAAAGATTGCAGGGTTTCAAGAAAAAAAGAAGTGAGGTCTTTGCAAAACAGGTTAGATTCTTCCAGGTATGTAAAAATATAAATTACTTAAAGTTTATATTTAAGGGAAGTTAAGACTGCAGACGAACCAGGTATGATCAAGATCCCATAGGATATGGAAAATGATCAGAATAACATAAAATGTCAGCTAAATTATATACTGAAACCACCAATATAAAAGTGGTCCTTAGGCTGTACGTCTGGGCAGAGTGAGGTAAATAGTACAGGTCACATGAGCAGACCGCAGAACCACATTTAAAAGGTCAAATTAAAGCCACAAGATGTATATCTAGATGAAGTCAATGACTTATTGGATGAAAGTGATTTCTCAGGTTTCTTCTTATTTATTAGTTTATTTGGAATGTCATGATCCAGTTGGAGTGACTGTCTTTCGAATGTGTTCAGGGCTACAGCATCAAAAGACAGTTGTTCAGGAAGACATTGCAGGATTGCAAGATGTTGTGCTAAAAATAAATCTCACTCACCAATCTGTTTTATTGTGTATACCCCTTCTCTAATGTGGCTAAATCTGTGGGGAAAGGAAATATTTGGAATAATGGTGTTGCTGCCATAAAGTGCAATAAAGAAAGAAGTCAGAAAAGCCCCCACCCCACACACACACACACACACACACACACACACACACACACACACACACACACACACACACACACACACACACACACACACATCTTCCACACACATACATAGGCAAAGTATGGTCATAGGCAAAGTATGGTCATAGAATGTGTATACTATCTATAAGCCTGTAATTAAGAAGGGCAGTAAAAGCAATGTGAAGATAAGGTAAACACATGGGGTAGGGAGTTATCTTGGATCCTAGGGGTGGACTACATTATTAAGCTAAATTCCCCTATGGTCCCTTGAGTTAACTCCCCAAACTTTTAGGATTTCAGTAATTAAACTGTATGTTTGCTAGACTAATTGATATTAACAGTAATATCTGTTACAAGTTTCTCTTTGCTGGAAATTAAATGGTTGCTCGTAAGGTCATATTCTTAAGCAGTTGAAGAATTCTCTTGACTATATCAACCTACCCATCTTCCCTACCATAGTTCTGATTCCCATTGGCATTTTTATGTAAAATAAATAGATTAAAAAAAAACTTCAGATATTATGAAAATATTCCTGAATTAAGCAAAATAAATAGCTGACAGCTTTTCTGCACTTATACAAATTGTATATTGGTTTGCCTGTCTTTCAAAAGAAACTTGTGATTTGTTAATTCATTATAATAACGAATACCATGATAAAACAATATATATTGTTGTAGCAAAGATAAAACTGCATATAGTGTCTGCACCAGTTAGTAACATACTGCAAGCTTCCTCTGAAAAAGACAGTTTGGTGTAACACATTTGGAAGTAGCAGGTTAAGACAATAAATTTTCATAAGTGGAGGTGGAATTTTAAATCAGTTTAACAGTGGTACCTTCCTAAATCCACAAACTTTGTCTTTATTTAACAAACCGAGGTTGTGGATTAAGCAGATTAACCAATGTGGAATTGATTTTATTTGGATTAAAGGAAATTAGTAATCTGATTCATAGTGATTGTATTTCATGAAATTTGAATGTGGAATTTTACTTAGTCATAACTTTTTATGGAAAAAAAAATTGCCAGAGTTAAAACCGCTTATGATATATATCTATAATAATAGATGAACCCAACATCATGGGGGAGTTAAAACTGCCTATGAGATATATCTATAATAATAGATGAACCCAACATCATGGGGGAGTTAAAACTGCCTATGAGATATATCTATAATAATAGATGAACCCAACATCATGGGGGAGTTAAAACTGCCTAGTAGATATATCTATAATAATAGATGAACCCAACATCATGGGGGAGTTAAAACTGCCTATGAGATATATCTATAATAATAGATGAACCCAACATCATGGGGGAGTTAAAACTGCCTATGAGATATATCTGTAATAATAGATGAACCCAACATCATGGGGGAGTTAAAACTGCCTATGAGATATATCTATAATAATAGATGAACCCAACATCATGGGGGATAGCAAGTTAAAGAAACTGGAAGTATTACAGATTATCATGGGGATAGCATATTACAGATTATACATTGCATATTTCTTTACTTTAGTTTCAAGAACAAGCATATTTATAGTGGATAATAAAAATACTGGGTCAAGTTCATTTAACAGAATGATTACTTATTTAACACTAACTGAAGTGGAATACATAGCAATCAAACAATACTAGGTAAATGAATTTGAGAACTGCAATTTTAGATATGCTGTATGCTAGATGTTGATGAAAACTTCTGAGTCTGAAAAAATGTTGCCAGGCTACTGACATCTGAATACAGAAGCACATTTCTGACTCATAAATTAAAACATGAGCTATAGCAGCATTGTATGCAAAACATTGCCTCAGGTTTTTATACTGTAGAAGTAATATACATATTAAATCTGAACTCCACACGTATTACTTATCATAATCACACATCTTATTTATATCATAATAATGAAGACAGTGAATTTATATTGCAGGTTTTAATGAATCTATGTTATATAATGACAACAGATGATGTCATGAAAATATTTGCACTGTATATGCTTAGCATTTAAAGGGCATGCAGAACAGTAAATTGCATGCTTTTTTCTGTTTTAAGTTTGAGCTTTTATCAATGAACAGCAACAAATATTCCCTCATGTGGTTTACTTTATGTATGCTTTCTGCAACACTAATTCATCACATATTACAATTTTGTGTTTTTCAAAGAATTTTGAAAGAAAGTCATTTGGTATCTAATAAGACTACTTCTCCCACTACACAATTCCACTACACAATTGGTTAAGTTAATATAAAAAATGATATTTCAGACTGTACAGTACCAACGTTTTGATGGAAGACAGGCCCAGGTATTTCCAGTTCCTCGCTGCAGCCGAGATAATTTATAATAATACTTTCAATGGCCATTTTTTCAAGGAATCCATTTCATTTTTATTAGCTAGTTATTAGAATACTCAAGTTGCAGACCACAAGCAAGAAGTTTCAACTGTATAGTAGTATGACTGTCAAATGCATTCTGATAACAAAACTGGCAAAAACATAGCCAATCATATTACTGATTACATGTGAATAAAGTCTTTTCCATAAACTGGTAAAAGCAAGTTGATAAAAACACTGAAATTAGTGGGCAAATTACAAACATCCCCTCCAACAGAAACTAAGATTCTATTTTTACTCATGGTGAAAAATTGAATTGGGTCACAAAACAGAAACTGAAGTACATTGAACTGCATGATTATACTCTGAATTCAGGAAAAAAACAAACACATTTGTTATTTACCTTTCTGGCATAAATAAGGTGCTTTATGAAGTGTTAATGAGTTTCTTCCAGTGCTGTTAAGCTCTACTGCTGTGCTAGAGCATAACAGTCACTACAGAACAATGTCTGAAACATTTTCACAGCTTTAAAAGCTGTAATGTACATCTTACTGTCTTTCTGCCTGTCTGTCTCTCTCTCTCAAACACAAACACGCGCACAAAAGCAAACCAAAAAAAGTGCAGTAGAGTAAATTGTCTTAACAGCTGGTAAATCCATTAATTCATCAAAGGTATATTTTACTCTCCTACACTTTTTTTCTGTAATAGGGGAGAACATGGACCATATAAAGCATCATGTGCTATGAAGAATTATGATAGGGGCTCTCTGATCATAACTCACTTGTTATGCATGGAACATCATTTGTACCTTCTAAAACTGGGAAAATGATAAACTTGTATGGCACATCTTGATTGTAATACCCAATTGTAACAGCACTTCAGGGTACTTAACAAAAAAAGCTGACAGTACCAGCTGGCAAAGAACAGTGGTTAAAAGAAAACAGCTTTTAAAACTGTAAGAACTTCATTTGGACACACTTACAAATAGGAAGTTTGTCAGAAAAAGTATCTAACAGTATTTTAATTATGTTAATTCTACAGAGGGGCACCTCCTGCATGCCTCCTGTCTGTTTGACAGTGTGAAATGTTTTGCCAGCTTTCCAAAGCTTTGAAAGGTGGTAAAACATTTTGTGCTGCTGTATTTTTTTTCTTTGTTTTCCTGTAACTGCTAGTCCACAAAGTAGATAAAGCTCTATGCATTACAAAGAATTATGATTGGGTCACTGAAAATAACCATCTATTATGTGCTCTCAACAAGGATGCCAAGATTCACCTCTTGACCTTCAAGTCTTGGGACAACTTTATGTTTAGTCACCCAATCCTAATCTTCTGTGTTATGTGTTCTCAGCATAACTGTCAAGATTTGCATCATGAGTGTAGCTTCGCTTGTCTCTTTTTTATGAATTTCTGAAGGTGGTTAAGATAGGAGACCCAGTCATAATCCTCATTATAAAATGCTGTTTCTGTGATTATCACACTCTCCTTATATGTATGAAAGTATATAAGATAAATTAGATATTGTCTATAGCAGGCATTGAATTTTGGTTCAGGGGACCACTTACCATAACTGGCTGGGTTTGTGGGGATACATTACCATGCCCAACATGTATCTGCATAGTCAAAGCAGTTTATTATGGCACATGCAGAGGTGTGGATAAAATGCTTTGGTGGGCTAGACTGTGACCTGTGGGTTGCCTGTTGGACATTCCTGATACATAGTTCAATTAAAACTGTTTTTCATGCTGGAAATCTTCTCCAGAAACATGTTGACTAACTAAACACAGTTCTGGTGAATGTAGAAAAATCTAAAAACATTTGCCAAACCCGTTTCACTAAATCTCTATAGAATTTTTTTGAAGGGTAGAGGGCCCCCTCACATCCCATGGACTTATATATACCAACTCCATGTCGCATATCAGTGGAGAAAGATGAAAACTACACCACTGGTGAAAATGGTTTTACATTGACTGAAACAGCGTTCAGTGACTTGACTGTATCCCAGCTTCAGACACCATTGCTCTCTTCTTAACAGGTCTCTTGTTTTCACATGCGTTTATGCAACTACATCTCAATGCAGTTACATAACTTGAGTCCCAGGCTGTAATAAAGGCTTGAGCTGTTCAGGGTGTGCTCAGAGTCTTGCAACAGTGACATTCTTAATGTGTTCCATACCCAACATTCCATAGTCTACATATAATGCTTACTGTTCTGGGAGACTGCAATGAAAAATGAACTGCAAAGCTGTAATAATTTTTTGTAATTAAACTAAACAGAAGGTGAGAAAATGCACATACTAATGGTAAGACAGACATAAAAGTATTTAAATACATTTTACATATTTATAAACACGTATGCATGTTAATCATCCATGGGTCTTTCATCTGTTTTGTCACTACTAAAAAGGCATCTTAAAAAGTTTAATCCTTTGAACATTCTTCCGTTAAGAAATAGTGACAATGTGCCTACTCCATGCTGTAGAAGGATACAACCCTGGCTACAACTCCAGATAACCAGGATTCAAATAGCGACCCTAGCACTGAAGGAGCTGACAGACAGTGGGATGGTTGAAGATTTGTGCCTGTTCACTTCTCCTGGGAGGAGGGGATGGGATCATGCTGTGGATGCATGCTGCTGCAATGTTGTCTGTACTGATACTGGACATCTCAGAAATAAGTGGGAAATGGGTAAGCATGATGGTGAGGCCCCTGATAGAGAACACACGTCACTGTGGAGCCAGAATGATCCCCTCGCAGCATTCTCAATGCACATTCGGATGCAGCGCATGCCAAGCCAGTATGTCAGGGCTTGCAAGAAAAATATAGTTGGCATTCATGTCCTGATAACCAAGAAGTCTTCCTGTCTGTATGGATGAGACCTATATGGGTAAAGAACATATCTGAGATACTCCAAAGATATGGTGGCCCTAGGAAGACTTTAAGTTATGGAAGCTGGCACCAAAAAAGAAATAGCTGTAATAATTTGCAATGCAGACATATCTGAATTAAACTACATTTACTTTCGATAGATGTGTGCTACCTTAAAAGCATTTTTTTCCCTTGGAAGGAATATGACTTTATATGCTTACTCAACGTTTTCTGAGAATCTAGTACAGCCTTGTTGCTAACTGTTAAAGCTATGATCCAGTTTTTAATTTTCTATACATTTTAAAAATATTTATCCGATTTCCACTTCAACAATTATTAATTCATTAATGATTAATGGTAAGTTTTGACCACGAATGGGACTTACAAATGTGGGGCTTGTAATCAGTGCCAGTATATTTTTCAGGCAGATTCAATTATATTAGATAACAAAATTCAGACAAAGATTATATTTTTTAGAGGCAATTGTTTGACAAAAGGAGTAGTTTATTTGGTAGTGTCTAGCATTCTTTATAGGCAAAACAGACAGTACCTTCAGGAACAGGATTTATGAACACACTTACCATACAAAAACAAAAAATATCAATAATGCTCTTTTAAAACATTTATCCACAGGTAAGACTTGTGTTGGTGTTACATTTGCCCTGTTAGAACAAGTCAAAATTAATCATAGGGGTGGGGATATTAAAACTCTTCTTGAAGTTAGAGAGATTAAATGGCAGATCAAACAGTGTGGTAATTTTCCTCCGGATATTAATGACGTGATAAATTTGCAATCGATGCTGAAGTGGAAATCGGATAAATATTTTTAAATATGTTTAAAATATAACATTGTTTTGAAGGATTTATATATATATATATATATATATATATATATATATATATATATATATATATATATTTACTTGATTGTATGTTTTTAATGACTTTTTATGAATGTGCTTTGTAATTTTAAAGGTTTGAATGGCAATTCATGTGTAATTACGGGGGCGTAATGGTTTTCTACAAGTATAAAAGGAGGGGGTATGACCGTATTATTTAATTCTGAAGATGTCCAGTTTAATAGACAAAAGTGCTAAATTCAGTGTGTTTCACAAAAGTGTGCTATTAAAAATGTTTGTATTTTATGTTGAGTTTATGGAGTCTGTGGAGTCTTTTGGTCAGGTGTAAATTTGAACTGTAACTATTTTTTTTTCTTACAGCTAAAACGTTTATTTTTTTATTGGTGGTTCATTTTTGCTGTATTTCCAATCATTCCAGAGTTATGTAAATATTTCTTTGGAACTTTAGTAATTTTAAATGTCAGGGGAATATATTCTCACCATGCCATCTATATGACCCCACCTTATGAACTGTTGAATACTCATTTCATCATTTCATTATGAAAGATGATTTCATGAAACTACAGCAAACATCTCCACACAGCAATAACAAAATTGCTTTTCCTGATACAGGTGGTGCGGTGATGCTGTCACACTTTATTAGGCAGTGCCCTAAATTAGCAGGCTGAACATTTTTTGGAAAATATTTACATATTTACAACTATCAGACTTTTACCAGGTAGGTTCATAGGTTCATAGATTGATACGAGGCTATTGGCCCTAGGGCCTATAAAGCCTAGCCATAACAATATCCTGGCTATTTCTTCCCACACTATTTACTTCCCTGGTCCCCTGTCTAGCAGGGCAACTGACATGATCCCTGGGGTGAATTTCCTTTCTCCCATCCAATCGTCAAGGTTCCTTTTGAAGAGGACCAAAGAGGTGCTCTGCTTGACATGTATGGGCAGTCTATTCCAGAGTCTGGGGAGTCTCTGGGTCAGGAACCTATCCCTCCAGCATGTTTTGTTTATTGTGATGACAAGGTTTAGATCCCTGGAGCGTGTGGCTCTGAGGGATTGGGATTTCTTTAAGTGTAGCATGTCCAGCAGCTCTGGGTTTGATATGGCCTTGTATGTTAAGCAGAGATCGCCTCTGAGCAGACGATATGCGACAGAGTATAGCTGGAGTTTTTTAAGGTGGTCAGCATAGGGCATCTGCTTTAGGCCTGTGATTCTTTTAGTGAGGTATTTATGCTGCCTTTCCATTTGTTGCAGGTGTCTTGAGAGGTACATACCAAATGGGGCATTGTATTCTATAATGGGTCTAATGAGGGATGAGTACAGTGGGACAATGACCTCCTTTTTTTGGATGAAAAGCCCTTAGTGATGAAGTGTGCCACATAGAAGGATTTCCTGACTGTTGTGGTGATGTGGTTATTGAATGTGAGACCACTGTCCACCTGTGTCCCTAAGTCTCTTATCACACTTTCATTGTTTAGTGTACTGCCACCTATGTGGTAATTCATGGGTACATGTTTTTTCCCAAAGGGGATAACTATACATTTCTTGGCATTGAGCTTGAGCCTATGGCTCTGGCACCAAGCATCTGTTTCTGTAAGGCCCTTTTGTAGAGTATCCATATCATTTGGGGATTCAATAATGGCTCCCAGTTTGTAGTCATCTGCGAACTTTGTTAGCTAGTGTCACTTAGTGTTGGCCTGTACTTCAGAGACTGAACCCTGAGGTACTCCACTTATCACTTGTCTGGAGGTGGATTTGGAGTCAGCTACTTTTACAGTGTGGGTCCTGTCAGTAAGCCAGTTGGCAACCCATTGAGTGATGTAGAGATTAATGCCCAGCTTAGTAAGTTTATCTATGATTCCAGAGTGGGGGATGGTGTCAAAGGCCTTGGTGAGGTCCAAATAGGCTGTGTGGACTGCCTTACCCTCATCCACGGCTCTGGAGACTGATTCAAAGAAGTCAATCAGATTCAGGAGATAAGATCAGTCCTTCACAAACCCAAACTGGGTGGGGTCCAGTGTTTGAAGGTTGCCAATATCATTGTTTATAAGTTCAATGATAATACGTTCCATGGCCTTGCAGATCAGGCTCGTCAGACTGATGGGGCGGTAGTTCCCGGGATCCAAGATGGATCCCACCTTGTGGAGTGGGATAACTGTAGCTGTGTGCCACTCAGTGGAAACGAAGTCTGAGGTGAGGGTATGATTAAACATGACACTTAGGTGAGGTGCCAGTTCATTTTGTAGTTCATGTAGTACACAGCCCGGGATGTCATCTGGTCCCATGGATGCAGTATTCTTAGCATTGCAGAGTGCATTTTTTACCTTTGTGGCCGTTATTACCAGAATTTGGCAGTCTTCTGGCATTGAGATGGGCCATTTAGGGGGTGAGAGGGGGATGAAGTTGGCACTGAATCGATCTGCCAGGATATTGGCAATATCCTTGGGATCAGTATATTTAATGCCATTCTGTTGTAGCTCAGAGCAGATCTGAGCATTGCCATTTAGATTCTTGACATAGTTATAGAATGCCTTGTGGTTGTCTTTGGAATGTTTGGCAATTTTATTTTCGTAACTAGTTTTGGAGGATTTTACGAGGGATCTCAGCTTCTTACTGAGGCTGGTAAGGGAATTTTTTACATTGTGAGATTTTCCTCTTTTCTGCAACAGTTTCTTCCTTTTATTGTAAAGTTTGCTTGTGGCAGGGGACCACCAGATTGGCTTCCTTTTTTTGGAGGAGAGCATCTTGGTTCTATTTGAGATGGCAGGATTCATGCATGAGTGGATGTGCTCGTACAGTGCCTTAGTGTAGGACTCAGCAGTCGAACTTTCAGTTCCCACCTGCATGGGTGTCATGAAGTTTGTCACTTCTGACTCGAGTAGCATGAAGTTGGCTTTGGAGAAGTTTTTTATGGAGGTTTCCTTACTGGGGGTTGGGGGTGGGATGTGGATGTTAAGGGTGATTAGCTTATGGTCTGACCTGAACAATGAGGGGGTGACCATAGGTGTGGAGCATTGATTTACCATGTTGGTAATTACCAGGCCCAGGATATTGGAGCCCCTGGTGGGACTATGGATTAGTTGATCCAGGGCGTTGGAATTTATGAATTCCAAGAACCGTTGGGCAAAGGTGTTGGTACACAAGTAGTTTTCCCAGTTAATGGCAGGGTAGTTGAAATCACCAAGTATTAGGGTGTTTCGTTGTATCTTAATATTTTACAGTATGTTTAGAAAGGTGCAGCGAGAATCTTGGGACATGGTGGGGGATCTGTAGCAAGCTACAATTTGGATTGCAGTCTTACCTAGTGTTAGTTGCACCTAGAGAATTTCATACGCATTGTGTTGGGCAACTAGCCTGGTGGTGTGAATATCCTTGGTGAATATGGACACTCCTCCACCTTTAGTGTTTCAATCCTGGTTTGGTGGCCGAAAAGTGTGGTAAGAGTTGTAGCCTGGTATTGCTGGGGTGCTCTCTGGAGCCTTGTACCAGGTCTCAGCTACTGCACAGATATCGATATTCTCCATTTTTAGGAGTGCCTCGGGAGTGTGCATTTTGAGGTTTAGACTTGTAGCATTGAGTAGCATTACCTTCAGATTTTGCATGCTTGTACCTGTTACGGTGGTGGTTTTGTCCTTTGAACTTTGCCTAAAAAAGGTATTTTTAATTTCATAAATACATGGCTGATAACTTTAACAATTTTGCATATTTTTTGATTGTTTCTCCTGTTGACTATCAAGTCTCCCTTCTGTTCGCCTAATCTGCCTGTTCATTGCTGTGAAAGCTGACCCCTATGGCACATTTGTTCCTTCCCAAGGGAAGGATCAAGTAGAGGGAGCAGGCTATTATCCATCACAGGAATTGGGGGCTTTAACTTTAAGAGTATGCACCCCCAACATATTTTTAAAAATGCTATGAAGGGGCAAGCATTAAGAATTTCAAGATTAACAGCAGAAGAGACTATATTTCCAAATGAGATAGAAGATTTGAGTGGGAAATTCTTAAAAAGAGGTTATAACCACAATGAAATACAAGACGTAATGACAGAAGTTAAGACTTTGAGGCCCACAAAGGGCAAACCTTATTTCCTCACAAGGAGAGAGTCAGATGATGAGAAAAATAGACACATCCCACTCAGACAAAGTTAAAATAGCTACGGATTATACGTCTGATGTTAGGATTATGAAAGATATTGTGAGGAAACACTGGCCTGTACTTACAAGTAACCTGCATATAAGAGAGTTGGTTGGAGAAGAACCAGTATTTTGCTATAGAAATAAGAAGTCACTAAAAAGACACCTCTGTTATGCTAGTACAGAGAAGAAAGCAAAAGAAGAAAATGTAGGAACAATACCATGTGGTAAGTGTAACCAATGTAAATGGATAGATCATAGTAATACATTCGAACATCCTGATACAGGAATAGAGTGTTAAAGTTACGGCCACTTGCAGCACTCAAAATATAGTATATTTAGCTATCTGTAACGTGTGTTCATCTTACTGTATAGATAAGATGAATAGGGAATTTAAAACAAGGATAAGAGAGCATTTACTAAGCATCAGGAACTTGGATAAAATTAATGCTTTGCCAAACATGTGCTGAAAATGGGTTCTACACATAATTTTAGATGTATGGCCACTGAAGTGGTTAGTGAAAATGATAGAGGGGGAGGTATAATCAGCAAAACAGAAACTTCGGAAGTAAAGTGGATAGTCAGATTAAGAGGCAACAGAGGTATGGGACTAAATGACAGGATACCATTAAAGCCTATATTAAATAACAAGTCTCTGCGTTAATGAGACCCAGTATGAATAGGAATTATGTTAGTAGTAGTATTAACCATGTATGTTAAATCAAAGTTATGAATTTACAACAGAATGGTGTATATCTAGGATTAAATTGAAGTATGATATGGGAAATAGTTAAAGGATTTATTTTATTATTTTTATGTATGTATTTTATATATTTTTATATATTTGCATATGTATTTTTATACACTTGCATATGTGTTTTTATTAGTAATGTTTGAACAGAAAGAATGCAAATGATTTAAACAGAGATGAATATCTCTTTAAAATGAGTGGGTAATTACTATTTAATTAGTACTACCAATTTAACTTGCCTTATAAATAAGTGGATAGTACTGCTATTGTAATGGTCTGATGAAGTGGGAAATAGTCTCATGAAAGCGCTTACCAACTGCATTTTTGTAATAAAGCTGTGTTTTATTCTAAAAGACTTGGTCAAGGAGAATATTTTTCAAAGAATTATCTGATATAGCAAGTTTCTGCTTGGTATATGTTCCCAGGACTTTTGTGTGTGCTTTAACTTTAAGACCCTATCCATCCCCACTGCACATGTCTGCTATGCTCAGGAAGTGGTGTCTGAAGTATTTTCACAGCTTTAAAAGCTGTGAAAGGCTTATTTCCCACTTCCATAAGAAGCTCCAACTCATTAGGGGTGGATCATGGTGCTGACTGAAGGGCTGCAGCTTAAACGTGAACAAATAGTCAGCCTTCCCATTTCCGGAAACTGTGAGGATGTTCAGTAAAGTGCATTACAGCACATACACAGAGTTGTAGTTTCAGTTAAAAAAACACCTTACTTAGCTGGCTACTTTATAAAGAGCACAGCATTTTTATGTAAGCAACACTGTAGAACAATATAATTATTTCTTGTTACAGGTACTCCTGCTGTTTTGGTGAGACAGAAATAGAGCGTCAGTGGGATTGGCAGGTCTGCAAGAGGAAGTAGGAAGCAACAATTTCCCACTGGCTCAGGCTGACTCAGTTGACTGCTGCCTGAGGCAGCCAGTGAAGCTAAAGTGAAAGATGATCCAGCATGAAGGGAGCAAGATATGTGCTTAGTAGCAAAAAAGCTTTGTTTTATTTATTTATTTTTTTCAAATTAAATAATACTCTGCTATTCTGAAGAAAACTCTTGTCCTGCCCTATTCAGTTGTACCACTGTCAGCCAGCCTGCAGGGCGGTGAGACAACGTTCATTTCTCAAATCTGCAGCTGCCCTTTTTGGGCATTCAAGTGGAACTAGTACTCCTGCATATTTATGTTTCCAGCTCAGTCATGCAACACTGATGTAAATAGCAGTCAATTACGAACCAATGTTTTCTTTCAGTTAAACATAAAATTCAGAGCAAGTAGTACAACCCATATTGTTTGATATTTAAATGGAACTCACTTAAAAGTAAAAACTTTTTTTCTCATTACATTCATTGTTTGCTCTAATGCAGCCTTAGAACACATTATAATAAGTCAAATGAGAGGCATAAAGTGCAATGTTGGATGTTGCATTTAAAATGTCAGTAACCTTTGCTTTGCTGGATAAAGTTCAGTGGATTACCTTCCCTTGACAAAGCCAAACTGGGTTAGGTCCAATGTCTGAAGGTTGCCTATGTCTATAGTGATTGCTTTCATGACAATTCATTCCATGGCTTTGCATATTAGACTAGTCAAACTAATGGTCTGTAGTTTCTGGGGTTGGATGATGGTCCACCCTTGTAAAGTGAGATAACCACTGCAGTCCTCCACTCTCATGATACAAAGCCTGTTTTGAGGCTATACTTGAAAAGTGACCCAAGTGGTCCTGATAATAGGTCATGTTTCAAGCTAATTAGGAGACATCATAGGATATAGTCAGGGACCACTGAGGCTGTGTTTTTGGCCTTAGCAAGTGCTGCCAGGACCTTCTCTCTGTTAATAATTTGTGGGGGTATGCTAGCAGGTATTTTGTGGGGATGAAGGGAGGAGTGGGGGTGAAGTTTGAGCTGATTCTGTCAGCCAGCAAATTTGCTATGCCACTCTGGTCATTGAAGGTGGCACCATTGACTACCAATTCAGCACAGTGATGTGTTCTGCCTGCCAGGTTTCTGACATAGTTGTAGAAGGCCTTGTGGTTGTCTTTAGTTTGTGAGGCTAGCTTGACCTCGCAATTGGCCTTGTTGGACTCATCATTATGGGAATTGCTGTTCCTAATTTTAGCCATGACTTTTTTCCTTTTGTTATATACCCTATTAAGGTTAGAATTCCACCAGTATGGTTTGTTTTGGGTTTACTTCTAGTAGGTATAGCAGCCTCAAGGCTGCTATGTACTCAAGGTTGGAAGGGACAATGAATTTTGACAAACTATTACTTACCAAGATGTAGTTTGCTTTGGAATACTTCCATCCTAAGTGTTACAGGGTTTGCTGAAGTTAGTGAGTTGATTTTTATTTCAAAAGAAACAGCTTTGTGGTCTAACCTTACCAGTGATGATGTGACACTGGTTGGGGGCTCAGTGTATTGCTCTGCCATATTGCTGATTCCAGTATGTCTGAACCTTTGCACACTATCTGGTCAAGGGTATTTATGTTAATAAAGTCCAGGAATCATTGTGCCTGTGAATATGAGGCAGTGTATATTTCATAGTCTATAGAAAGGTAGTTAAAGTATCACATGAACAGATTATTTGTTTTAGTGGTGAGTTTCTCCAGTAGGTCTAGGTATGAACTGTGGCATTTTAGGGACATAGAGGGTGACCAATAGCTTGCTAGGATATGTTATGGGACTTTGTCTATTGTGATTTTCACATGGATAAATTCCAGGGCATCATCTTGTTTAACCAAGGATTGTTGCTAATGCAGATTGAGACTTCCCCCATCTTTTGTCCCGGTCTGTGCAGCTGATGGTCGAAATGTTTGAAAGGCACTGAAGCCTTGGACTGCCTGAGTACTTTCTGTGGATTTAAACCATGGCTCAGTAATGACAGATATATATATATATATATATATATATATATATATATATATATATATATATATATAATTAGGCTTCTAGCATTGAGTAGTAATACCTTTAGATTTTTTTGGGTTTTATTTGCTATGTCAGTAGGTTTGTCAATTTTGCATTGCCTAAAAAGGCTCTAAGAGGGTGGATGATGTTTTAGCTAATGTTCAGAAGCCTACAGTTGACAGTTTTGCAAAGCAGTGTAGTTTGTTAACCATGTCCTGTCATGCTGACAAATATTGAATCCCCCTAGAAAGACACCAGAAACTAAGCCAGTTATTGAAGTCAATCATCTTTTGTTTGTACTGTAGCATTATCCTCGGTGAAAGTAAACTGCTTCTCAATGCAAGGCACATACCTGCCTGAGACACATTTTCACAGAGATCAGCAATGTGACTCCTCATATAGTCCAGAAAAGTACATAGGTTCATAGATTCATAGGACATTGCTAGGCTAATGGCTTAAGCGCCCTCACAAGCATAGCCAATATAACCCGATTTTACCCAATGTATGGCCCCTAGGAACAAAAGGATGGCATGGGATTTTTGCCTAGGCATTGAGTATCTTACAGACTGACCTATCCATAAGGGACATAGACACTACACCAGTGTGAATTTGCGATTCCCCATCCATTGATCCAAATTGTACTTGAAGAGGGCCAGGGAGGGGCTCTGCTTTTTGTGACTAGGAAGCCTGTTCCAAAGAAGGGGCAATCTCTGAGATGCATATCTGTCTCTTCACCATGTTTTGTTTGAGTCACTGAGTAAGTTTAGATCCCTACATTGGGGGATCATTGAGCTGTTTGACTTGCGGATGTGTGGCAGCTCCATCAGGGCTGGATTTGTGAGTGCCTTGTAGGTTAGGCATAGGTTACCCCTTAATAATCGGTAGGAAACAGAGTAAAGGGCTAGGGCTTTTAGTCTGTCCATATTGTTCATGTTGTTTACACCCTGCATTTTCTTTATGAAGAACCTCTGAAGTTGCTGTGGCTGCTGTAAGTGCCTAGCCCTTAAGATTACTGACATAATTGAAAAATGCCTTAAGGTTATCCTTAGATTTAGAGACTATTTTACCTCCAAGTCTGTTTTCCGAGACTTGTCTAATACCCTGATTTACTTACTTAGACTAATGAGGAACTTATTTCTCAGTTGTGCACATTCCCTCTTCTTGACAGGATTTTCTTTCTTTTGTTGAACAACCTATTAACACCCCTAGGTCCACCAGGGTGGCTTGTTTTTGCAGTTTGACCTGGGTTTATTTCGATTTGGTACTGCTGTTTTTATGCAGTTGTTTATATGGTCATACAGGGCTTTTGTGTATGCCTCTGCATAGGATTCTGTGTGTTCTGGATTTGGGGGAGCTTGAAAACTAGCTATGCTGTCCCTTAATATGGGGTAATTTATCTAAGAGAAGTGCTTAAAGTTTTTGGGGTATAGGTGGGGGACTAGTTTTATCTTTATTTCAAGGGAGACCACTTTGTGATCTGATCTTACTAGAGAAGACATAACACTGGGGGAGGGGTGTGTGTGTGCAGCACTGTCTCATATAGAACTATGGGTATGAGTACCAGATCTAGGATATTTGTTCCCCTAATGGGAGTGCAGACTAGCTGCTCCAGGGCATTTGAATTTACAAAGTCAAGTAATCTTTGAGCTTACATGTTAGTGGTCATGTATGCCTCCCAATTAATGGAGGGGTAGTTAAAATCCCCCTTGAGTGTGGTATTGGGCTGGAGGATGGGTGATTCTAGGAACTTCAGATATGATGTATGGGTTTCCTGGTTCATAGTAGAGGACCTGTAGCTAGCAAGAATATGGTAATGGATTTTTTCCATGGTTAGTTGGACATGGAGTAGTTCAAGCATGTCATATTGTTTGACCAACTTATCTGGACGTTAACACCCACATAAACTATGATAGAATCACACTGGTAACTTTTGTGTAGTAACTTAACTGTGTAAGTAACTTGGTGAATCCTGGCTCCAGATAGGCAACTAATCACTACCTTCTCCTTCTTCACTCTGGTGAGTGAGGCATCTGTGTGTCATACAACGCAGTCCCCTATGACAAAAGTCCTGAGTAATGCATTTGCTTGTCTTGTGGACTTTGCTCTTAGAGCACCATTGAGTGTAGGCATATGTGTGGTGTTTGGTGTTTGCTTTTGGTGAGTGCTTTAGAGATTGTTGAGGGTAGGCCTTGCCTTTTATATGTGTAGGAGGTCTTTGAGGTTTGGGAAGATTGTTTTTTTTTTTTTAAACATCATTATTGAATTATCACTTAAGACATAGGCAAATGTACATTATACAAAAGAAAAAACATATTAACATATTCCCAACTGTAAACATTACACATCACATATATTCTTTTGTATAACAATAATGCATAAATTAATTCCTGACTTCCCTTAAACTTTAAATGTCTCTCCTCCTCCAAATCAATATTCTGCATATACTGTCCCCATAATTTCCATTTTTATCTATATAATTTGCTCCTACCCTTTTATAAAGATCCCTCTTCCAGTTCTTTTATCAATGTTACATTATTCAGTACTTCAAATACAACTGGTTTAGACTTTGATTTCCATTTAATCTATGTCTGTGTTGGATGTAGTATGTGTGTTCTTGACAACGTTGTTTGTATACAAGATTTTTGTATCCAGTGAAATTGTCTGTGTGAATCTGTCACATACTGTGTTTGCTTCTCTAAGGATTAAATGGTTGTCTGTGAATATGAGACAGGGCACTGCTAACATCTTCATATAATAACACAAGAAGGATTGCTGGTGAGTATAATGCTACAACAAGGCAATTTCAAATATTAGGAACCTTTAAAATGATTTAAATCAACACATAAAGCAAAAATAAAGTAATAGCACTCTAAACAGTTAATTGAAGTGCAAAAAATAAAATAAATCTCTTGTCTGCCATGGATGTAGCAGGATTGACTCAGAACCCCATCAGGGTGTAGTAAGGGCACCAAGGAGATGAGAGCTCTGGGAAAATGAGCAGGAGACAATCTGTAGTAAGGGATATTTACTAAAATGCAATACTGGTTTCCTGGGTGGGCATTTAGTATTATGGATGTATGGAAAACAATGGGTGGGAAAGTACTTAAATAGGTTACACAACAGACAATAGCAATGATAGAGGGGAGGAAGGACTTTGGAAGTCAGAATGTCGTAAGGGGCAGAAGCCAGAGATACAGCCTTTTAAAACAAGAGAATTGTGAATGTTTGGGGAAAATTCAGACTGGGGATCTAGTCCTATGGTTAGAGTATCAGAAACTTTTAGCTTGATATCTCAATGGGGGGAGAGGGTGGGTAGACTGAAAGAACAGGGGAAAATAGTAGCAAGGTAAACAGAAATGTAACTTTAAGCAGTTATATACAACTATAAAAAGTACTGAAACATAAATTCCAGAACAGAATTCACAGTGCTGACACTATTGCAATCCCACCACAGACTAAGTCACCATACTACTGGAATGCAACTTTAGGCATGTATATATAGCTATAAAAAGTACTAAAGTACAAATCCTGGAGTGAAATTCACAATACTGCCACTACTGCAACCCCACCACAGACTAATACAAATCATGCAGAAATATACCAGTTATACTGTAATACATTACTACATTAGGTTTAAATCTGGCAGTAGATCACAGTCCTACCACAACTGTGAAAGAAGCTACAAGATTGATTGAGGCCCTAACCTGGGTTCAAAATGCAAAAAGCTACTTTTTGCATGTAGTTCTACTTATGGAAATAGAAGTTTAGTACAATGCATAGACAATATTAAAATGTTGCATTAATACATGATCTTCACACAACTGCAAATGAAGCTACAAGACTAAGGTCTCAGCGCAAATGAAAAAAAATGGCTAAAACATGGACATAAAGCAGAGAAGTACAAAATCTACCACACAGGTCATTATAAATGCAATTTAAAATATTTAAGCAGAATTTAAATAAAAGTTTATTTTCTTCCCTTTGGATGAAATGCTTGTATCTCACATATCTCAATGTATTGAACAAAAGATCCTGGTTGGATGTAGCTGTGTGGTAAATATAGCAGACTTATTAGAGAGGGATCTAAGCAAATGAAATGAATAATGGAGCTCAAGTCCTGTGGTTAGAATTTCTGAATCTTTTAGTTTAGTGTCTCAGTGAGGAGGGGTGGAGCAGACAAAAAAAAAACTAGAAAAACAGTAGCAAGGTAAACAGAAAGGCTGAATGCTGACACTATTGCAATCTCACCACAGACTAAGGCACTAGACTCCTGGAATGCAACTTTAAGCAGTTATATACAGCTATAAAAAGTACAGAAGCACAAATACTGCAGTAGAATTCACAATATTGCCAGTACTACAGTCCTACCACAGACTAAGGCAAAAGACTACTGGAATGCAACTTTAAGCAGTTATGTACAGCTATAAAAAGTACTGAAGTACAAATCCTGCAGTAGAGTTCACAATATTGCCAGTACTACAGTCCTACCACAGACTAAGGCAACAGACTACTGTAACATACTTAGAGCTACCATTCATATCTTTATAGTGAATGGAGCTTTATTTGTTCCGGTGTATTGCAATAAAGAGAGAGAGAGAGAGTTTAAGAAAGAGGAAACAACTATGAATGTGAAATGTTTTGCATCTTCAGAAGTTGTAACACACTTAACATGGCCTTGCAGACACTGACTAGAAGTGAAATGTAGATTTGATCCTGTGGCACTCTTAAAGAATGTAATAAAGTTCACATTGCCGCTCACAGTAAAGACGTTTCGCAAGCCAAAGTGTTTTACAACTTTTAAACCTATTTCAGTTTCCTGATTCTTTTCTACTGTGGGTACTATGCGTATTTTAGCACCAGACTAGTACTTTACAGCATTGAAAGGTACATTAACATAACTTTGTTAAGCACCTTACAAGAAAGGTATTAATCAAGCTTATCTTTATCTTTTCCTCAGATTCAGAGTGACCCACAAATTTCACGAGCTCTGCCACAAGACACACCTCTGTGAAAGTTGTCACTGAGGATAATGTCATTGTGCAATGTAAGCAAGTTTAACATGAAAAGCCATGGTGTGTATTAACTTAAACTAATCAAATACAAGTGTGCCCTGTGCTGCAAAGTGACTGTGACATTCCCCCCAAGGACCACTTACTAAGTTGGCCACTGTCCTTTCTCTTGGCCAGTAGATTACATTGTATATGCCAGTTACTTCATCTTCCTAGCTTCTTAGTGGCTGCATTCAGTGTATGAAGGAAAACCCATTCTTTGTGCCTTCATATTAATTGCTCTCTACCAGCTATAAACTGATTGTTCTCTATAATAATTGACCTGGTGGTGGGATGTCTGTTACACTGACCCTTGCTATGGTCAGTGTCACTTCATTCCCCTATACTATTCCTAATTCCCACCCACCCCACCTTACTCTATCACTATACTTCCTACATAACACCTATCAATCATGACACCCACTCCCTATCTCTACTCAAATGATTTTGCTACTATCTAAGAAAAACGTCAGTTTCTATTGGTCTTCCATGCTTCCACTGGTCATTTAGCATCATTTCTGTCTGCCATTTTCCATCACATACTGCTTTGCACTAGATCCTTTCCTACTCAGACACCTCTCCAACTGTACCTCTAGTTTATTGCTGAGCAAAACCTTCCTTTCCTTTCATCCCTCAATCTTCTCTCATAAATCAGCCAGATTACTGTTTATCTCTCATCTCTTCCTCTATATGTTTCAGCCTTTCCCTTATCTCTCTGTACTGCTTATACCCCTTTACCATTATCTCCCTATGTCCATACACATTGAATCAATACATTTTTCCTTACTACCCTTCCTTACCATACCTATTCTACATGGTTAATGGACTCCTCACCATATATATATATATATATATATATATATATATATATATATATATATATATATATATATATATATAAATTCATCTATATTCATACCATTATTTCACTATACCTAACTATCTAACCCTATACCTACCTATCAGTCCTACCTATCAATCCCTATACCTACCTATCAGTCCTACCTGTCATCTTGATATACTTTACTCTTCCCATTAATCTCTGTGCCTATAACTGCATTTCTCCATACTACTCCCACCACACACTATCACCTATCCATACATCCTTCTAAATCCCAAATATGCCACTAATTCATCTTCTATCACTAGAATTTCTCACAATACTCATAATACTCACAATCTCAAAGAGCCATCACAAGTGTCTCTCCCACTGTTACTTATCTACAACTATTACACAATACTTAAACCTGAATACCACTACATATTTATTTAATATCTTCTTTAGTAATCAGCATTAACTACATTAGCACCCTGAAATAGAAAAAAAAAGTACATTCCATCATTATCCAAAATTATGTATAAATGCAAGCCCAAATATAAGTGGCTCTTCAACAGCCACATTAATAACTGGACAATAATACTGTGAGGAGATACACATCCCAATCCCAGACCAACTCATCTACCACAGACCCCACCAAACCAGCTCCAACACATCCCAAAACAGCAAAAAGCCACCTCTCCAACCATCTAGGACTTAAAGTGCTACAAAGTAACATAAGAAGTCTATAACAAAATCACGGAAGTTCATGCCTATATAGCCCAGTACTGTACTGATCTCTTCATAACCACAGAAACCTGATTAATTACCAAAGATACAGAAATACTCACACCAGGTTACAATGTACTCAGACTAGACAGAACCAACAAAAAAGCAGAGTTGCCATTTTCTACACAAATGTTTTAGATTTCTCCACTCACCATGATACTATACTCACTTTCAACAATGCTGAACTTTTCAATCCCTCAAACGGAATACTCACAAATCTCTAGCCATCATAGGTCTATACATACTACCTGGTAAAAATATTCCTATCTTGGAAGAGATACTCTCCAGGATCTTGGCTAACATAAGACTGGAAACCATCTTGGTAGAAGGTAGACTGGCAAAACATACCTTAGAAAAGCCAACAAATTCAATTCACCTTTACAGTTTCTTCCAATTGATCAAGACTTCAACTAAAATGAACAAGGTCACATCTAAAGAAGTCATCCTAAACTGGATTGTAACATTCACACCAAACAGTGTTGCCACAAATGGCGCCCTACATGATAGCCTATGCAACCACCAGTTAAGCTCCATAATCTGATACCTCAAACAGCCCCATAAGGTTCAGCTCTGAAACACAGACAGAAAGCTCAGTAACTTCAGAAAAGAAACTTTTACTTTCATCTTTCTTCAGATCAACTGGGCTCCACTTAAAACTCTTCCCCTTGATGAAGCAGTAGACACATGTAAGACAATATTTCCAAATATCATCCAAAACAAAACAAGTGACATTCTGTGAGTCAAAGAAAAGGATTGCAGCAGAAAATGACACTCTTAAAAACAAAAGAAAAAAAAAAGAAAAATATTTAATATATCAGCTGATTGAGCACTTTCATCCCCAATAAATGCAGGACTTCATCAGAATAGTTAGTTGAACTTAGTTTCAACACTGGTTGAATACACAGAAACTCATTTAAACCCAGTGGGGAATTAGCGTTTAATTTGAACAGAGTAATTTTTTATACTTAAATTTAGTACCGCCCCCATGGATTTATATTAACCTTTTCCAAGACAGAGAATTTAAATTCCTTGTGCCCTTCACTCAACTGCACATGCTTAAATAAGGCATTATTAATATTCATATTTTTATATTATAGTAGTGGTTGTAAATTCTTTTCCTGAGTGCTACATAAACTAGTCTAGAAGTTGAACACTTTCCCTTCTGGAGATCTAAAGTTGTACTATGATTGGCATTACTTGCCCTAAATGATAAGTAAAATAGGATTATGTGTAGTTTATAAGTAACCATACGCAGAATTCCTTAATATCCAAAACCAGAATTTGGTACAACAAGACAGAATAACTTACTTGAACCATAGTCCAGTGTCTCTCAGTTCAGTACTGTACTTGCCTCTCTGTAGATCCAGCCTTATATTCCAGTTTGCTATTTTTCAGTAATAAAACATGTAAAGGATCACAAAATAAACTATACTAGATCAGAGAATACACTCAAAAACACATTACATAATATAGAGAACATAGAGGGCAAGATGACAAAGGGCCTAAGGGGTGATATTTTACAGTCATAAATAAGATATAGTGACCCATCTAGCTGTTCATATGCTATTTCTTAGTATGTAGCACTTAAGATTAAATACAATAAATTAGTCTATTTATTTGTTTTGTCTTACAGTGCTATGTGTTATTAGCAGAATTCTAAAAGGAAGCACAGAAGGAAAGAAAAAAAATCAGAGGTGCAGATTCAATAAACCCTACACGAGCTGCTAAAACTGTGTGTGCATTGTGGTGTGATGTGCACATGGTAGTGTACTGTTTTGTATTCAGTAAGTGGCTCTACATGGTGTGTAGAGCTGCACAAACACAGTAAACACTGTGATATGCTAATTACAACATAAGCAGCTGAACTGTATGCAAATCATCCAATCAACAAGCAATAAAACAACCGTGTAGACTCAGTGCTGGTTTTCCCTGTGAATTCCAAAACCTATTGGAATACAGCCATGGAAAGGAGTCTATACCGAAAGAATTTTAGGGGCTGCTATTGCTTTAATTCATGTGTATGTGCAACAGGCTGAAGTCTATGCTGCTGCTGCAATAGACCACGGTCAAGAAGGAGAACAGTTTTCAGACCCCATTTAACTTATCACAATCTGCATGAGTTGGAAATTATAGAGAGCTACAGGGTAGATAGAGACACACTACAGGAACTCTGCAACCTCTGTTGTCCTCAACTCAGACCACAGGCAAACAAAGGGGAACCAAGACTGGTGGCGACAAAGGTATGTGTAGCATTTTAGCTACAGGAAACATTCAGAGACCGACAGGGGACATGCTGGGGGTGTCACAGGCATTAGCATCCAGGATCCTCCATCAGTTCCTGAATGCTATGCTCCAACATGCCAGTGACTACATATATTTTCCCTGTGTACCTGAGAGTACAGGGCCACAATTATGCAAGATCCCTACCCGATAGCACACTACCCAGAAGTACTGGGTGACATAGATTGTACACATATAGAAATCAAAGCACCACCCAGGGAACAGGGAAGGGTCTACATAAATAGAAAGGGCTTCCACTCCATTAACTGCCAAGTCATGTGTAATGCTAAGGGAATCATCTTGAATGTGTGTGCTGGCAACCCAGGCAGTTACCATGGCTCACATATCTGGCACAATTCCCAACTGTATCAGAAGTACACTGGGGTGATATCCCACAGGGTAATTTACTGGGGGATGCAGGTTATGCACTGGAACCATGGCTGATGACACCCATCAGAAATGTACATACATCCCCACTGAGGAATGCCATAATGAGGCACACACTCAAACCAGAAATATCATAGACCATGTGTTTGGGTTGCTGAAGTCATAATTCCACTGCCTAGATACATCTGAGGTAGCCCTGCAGTACAATCCACTTCCATGTACTGAAATCTTCATAATTTGTGCTATGTTTTACAACATCATCCTGAGAAAATAGCTTCAGCAGGATCAACAATGGGAAGGGGCACACATCCCACCACCACTGGTAATGTCACCACAGCCACATGCAGGTGAGGAGTAAGAGTGGGAACCAGTAGCTGCTGTGGGTGTAGGCAAATGTAGGCATACTCAATATGTCCTTGCATTGGCTAAGAGGCAACGCATAGCATACTCACTCACTACCTTCTTCTTCTTCTTTTTTCGGCTTTTCCCATTTAGGGGTCGCCACAGCGGATCACATGTCCGCTCATGATTGGCAGTAGAGTTTTAAAGTGTTGAGTTGCCAGCCCAGCACCCAACCTTCCTCAGAAGGCACACACATGCACACACTTATAACTAGGGACAATTTAGAGTGTCCAAATCCACCCACAGTATGTCTTTGGGATGTGGGAGGAAATTGGAGCACTCGGAGGAAACCCACGCAACCACAGGAAGGACATGCAGACTCCTCACAGAAGGCACCCAGCTCATTCTACGCTCATACATATAGTAACATTGATGACAGGTAATTCTCACAACTTTACTCCTAACATTAGACAGAGTCAACTCTGAACTAAAACTGTAGCAACTGCCAGGTTTACAAGGAAAGTGTTGAACCTGGAACAGAACAAAAAATGTGCAATAATACAAATGAATGGCATAGCCTAGCATACTGTTACTTGGTCATGTAAGTAAGTAAAAGGTGATTGATGATTACAGCAATGACTTCAAGATGTGACAGCTGTGACTTATGTGAATACCTGTGTCCTCTATCAAGTAATAGGCCTCAGGCATCACAGAGTCACATACTCATACCTCTCAAAAGTAGTTATGGTCACTGAATGTCCTCAATTTGGCCTCATGCTTTTGTACTGACAAATCGTTAAAGACAGACATTAGAAATTAATGACACACATTCCAGTTTCAGACTTCATATCCCTCAGAAAAATCTTAAAAGTACTGATGGGAGGGATGTACACATTACAAAAACTTGTAAGAAAGAAGTATAATTAGCAAAACCGTATCACAATCACAGATATTCTAAGCTCTAAGTGAGCTATGCACCCTAAGATCAGACACAAAGCTTATGTATCCCTGAATCCAAAAGATAGAAAACAGTTATCCTCACTTGCCAAGGTGTTGTGGGGGGGTGCAGGAAGCCTAGGCTGACACAAAAGGTAAGTAAGCGTGTGTGAGAAAGAAAGAGAAACAGGCAAAAATTTGGATAAAGTATCAAATGGCTACTGAGATAGAATGAGCTTTAAGCCTAACAACTGAACCATGTAACTGTTGGGTGTGTTTTTATATGGGCACTCCAGGTGAAAATGGTGTGTGAGTGTCTGCAAGAACACAGCTAAGCTGTGTGCTAGCTCTGTGTCTTGGTATATCAGACAGGTGTGAGCTGTGCATTGTAGAGGTGGCAGTTCATCGTTGTCGTACTTGATGATGAGGACTGACTCTGCCAGGAGTGGCACTGCCATGTCCATGCTCATGGTCAGATGCACTGTTGCTACCTGAACATAACTGATGCCTGCTGGATGAGCTTTCCTCATGAGTACAGCCAGGGCCACGACCCCATGGCCTGCCTCACCGGGATGTGGGCATCTCAACCACTGATGGAGCAGTGGAAGTAGTGCCACTCTGGGAGCGTGAGCAGCACAGGCACATCGGCTAACATCAGATGATGTGTCTGACCTGCACCCACATGGATAACATCCCCCCTCCCTTCAGACGTTTCATTACAGACACCGCCCGTCCCAATGTGTCATTCATCTGAGCCATTGAATTGGCAACATGATAGGGGAAGTCACTCATGTCACCCTTTGCCACATCTACAACCCTAAGCATTTCTTCAGAAGCCCTATTGGAAAGTGCCTATGCCTCCAAGATAGACCTAAACATATGATGAGTGGCACAGAAAGACACACCTGGATCAGGTGGAGGATGGACAGCAGGCCTTCTCAGAGCACCCCTAATAGCCTTCCTGTGTGGCACCTCACCCACACTTTGGTTACAGTCAGAGTCAACAGGCACTGAAGCTACAGTAACCACACTACACTGATCATGTGTCTCACCCTCCACCTGTCCAATATTTGAGGGCTCACTGTAATGGGTTGGTGTAGGCCTACTGGCTGTGTGGAATGGAATTACAGGGAATGGCTGAATATCAACCTCAGTGTCAGATTCAACAAATGCACCCCCTGACTGTGCCTCTGTTTGGCCATAATCATCATTAGAGTCTGCTGATAATCTGACATCAAGTGGTAAGAATCCTATACTACACTGTCAGGATCCTGTGTGATAATAAGCACATGAAAGAAATTAATATCTACACTACTACAGTTCAACATATGCTAACAAACTCACACTGGTGCCACTGTTACAGACAGTACAACAATATACTGACACCCACATTACACATATGTCTAAATAAATATTTCTGTGAACTGCTCATCAGTATTTAAATAAAAATATTTGGCTTACATTGTGCAGATGACTCCCCATTTCCAAGGAAGGGTGGTCCTGGAAGAAGTTAAGGAAAAGGTAAGGACACCATCATCACAATTAACAGTAATACTGGGGATGAAAACGTTTTGGTCCTTTATATGTCCATTAACAATACATGTAACAGAAACTTGAACTGCTCTGAGCTGAGTGGAGGAGGGGCGTTGACTACAACTCTGAGCTGAGATATATAAGTATCCTATTTTTTTGGATTATTTATACTGATTATTGCTTCTAGCAATTAATATATAGCACTTTTTATTGCCTGCTGCATAGTTTTTAGTGTATTTTATTGCTATTAACTAATCTGCATGGGTAACTGATTTGTTTGCAGTTAAAAGCATTCTGTAGAGTCTCTTTGCTCCTTTATCTGTTTAAAAACTTTCATTTTGTGGCTTTCTGTAGTGTTTACTGTCTGTAGGCTAATAGCTTTAGTATTGGTCCCCACCTTCCCTCCGTTAGTGTCTTGTTGTTGTTATACTTGGTGGCTTTGCAGTTGCCCGCCCCTACTGTAAATCTGATCTGGGACACTCCTCCCAGTCTAGTGTCATTAGCTCATTCTACTTAATATAGAGAGAACATCTGAGAAGGCCTTCTGTTTCTCCTTTTTCCCTTTCAAAAAAAAAAAATTGCCTGAATCTCCTTGTGTTCTAACTGTGCTTCTCAAACATTTTGGAAATATAGATGTCAAAGGAAAAATCAAAGATCAATGCAGCCAAGGTTCAGTTAAGGTTCCTTTATTCTTGTAGAAGGAGACAAAAATGCAGTTCAGAAATTTGTCTGACATTATACAGGAAATACTTCATTATTATACTGTTCTGTAAGACATTGCCCTCTAAGCTGACATAATCAAATATAACTCTAAGCATTGTTCTAAAACAGGTGTTTACTAAGTTTTTCTGCTGATATAACAATTATAAATGTTCCCATGAGAAAGTTTTCTCAAAAACAATGTGGCCTTGCTGACCACCAGTTTGTAACGATTTAGTGTTACAATTCGTGATTCTTTCTTACTTCGAACACAAAGCATATACTGATTACAGCCTTCAGTTTTATCTAGTTCCTCTACAGCTGCAGTGTTCACTCAACATGAACAAGGTTATTTGCCTAAGTCTAATAACATTTCAGAATACTGTATTGTTCTATTTTCCTAATGCTAGCAAAATCATCTGTTTCTCAGTGTATGAACAAGGTCATTCACTGAGCTGACCAGAAGCAAAGTCAGAAAGTACATGCAATTATTTTCAAGCCTGTAACAGAATAAATGTGTTAACCATTTTAGGCTTCTAATGCAGCAAGCATAATGCTAAAACATATATGAATACATATTTTACTATATATGTGAATACATATTTTTCTTACATTTCCTCCCTATTAACACTTTTATTCTCTTCAAAAGCATAAACAGTTAACTTCTTCTCCCAACCTCTTCCATGTGGGATTTGCGGTTAGGTGAGTCATTTAGTTTAAACTTCTGAAAGCATTTCATTTTCCAGCAATTTATCAATTTCAGTGTTTTGATACAAGGTTTCAGTTACTGACATGTCTATCAATTCTTTAATCAGTTTTTTCATGCAAGGTATGCCACAACACGCACACACTCCCAACAGGAGTATCCCCACACAGACAGCTATCAATATGTTCATTATGAAGGTACCCCACCCTCCAAACAGATTCTGGAAAAAGTCCGTCAGTGGGTTGGGGCCTGGTTTGGTCATGGCCGACACTTGCTGTATCACCTCAAGGTGGTCGTTTATCTCATGTTGATGATCAGGTATATACGCACAACACTCTTCTTTGATTAAAGCGCACGTACCACCTCTCGCCGCTAGGGTGAAGTCAAGAGCCATACGGTTCTGGAGCACTACAGTTCTCATAGCATTCAGTTCATCAGTTATCAATTCAAGAGCAGAAAAAGTTGCATTACTCATTACTTCGAGAAGTTTAGACAGTTTTCGCAGTTCCCAAATCGATTTTGCCGCTCCATATGCTGGTAATATGCCTGCCCAGGATATGACAGCATCACTCAAGTTCATGTGCGTCAGCTTGGTATCCACGGTATGATGGTCTTTCCAGCCCACCTCAATCCATCCCACTGGATTCTCAGGCTTTCTGACAGCTTTCTTGGTTACATCTCGGGTATTTCGAATATTTCCCTGAGGCAAAACTGCAGTGTGTCGTATGGCCGGAACCAGTTACCCCAAAAAACAACTGCCGGACCAATTCTCAGGTAACCATTTATATGCTTTCTTACCACACACAAAATAACAATCCTCTACCTTAGTAGTTACTTTACTACGAAATGGCTGCCCTGCATGAAACATTTTCCTATCTATTACAGACAGTTGCTTAAAAAGTACAGGATTACGTTGCACTTCATCAATGGTCTTATGCATGGATTCAAGAAATGAGTCATAATTTGAATTACACACTGTATCTATTCTGTTTGTTTTGGTATAACTTTTGTAATGTACAGTCACATTGCACCTGCTCCAACCCACTTGAATTGTGCCATTCTTATAAAAACATACAATTCCCTTTTGTGTCACAGGCAAATAAAGTGCAACCTTATCATGTGCCTTGATAGCTATGGTCTCATAAACCAAATTTTCCCAGGTCTCATTGACCCCTAGGGGGACTGCAGTCATTAATAACCCCCATGTATGCTGTTGGTATGGCTGTGCAAATCCAGCAATTCGAAACATTAAAAGTCTCAGCATACACATGTGTAATTGCCTGATAAGTGTTAAAGTTCGGGTGCCAGTCTATGGTCGGCTCATCACGTTTATTCAGTTCAGCTGGTGTGGCCGAAAAAAGGATGGGCCACAGCAAAAAGATTATTGTTGTCAATACAATTAACAGAATAACCATGCAATACTTCTGGGGTTGTTCTGCATTCCTGTTTGCTCTAGATTCTGTCATGTTTAGTCTTTCTGTGAAACAGCAAGATTTTTATCTAGCTCAAAGTGTTTGCAAAGTTTACAGTGTGTCAAATGGATCCAGGAGGATTTCTCACCGATCTTGATTGCTGTGGGTGTCGACAAGAGGACCTGGTAAGGTCCCTCCCACTTTGGTGAGGTCCAGTTCTTCCGCTTGACAATCTTCACCCAGACCCATTCGCCTGGGGCTACTGTCGCTTCCAATGGTTGATTTGGCTCTTTACCTGAAACAGAAGACTGCAAAAGATGTTTAGAGTTCAGCATATGTCCCATATATCTTGCTAGTGTACAGTCTGCTTCTTGGTCCGTGGGCATGAGAGATTTCCACTGAGGGGTATAGTATGCCCTCCCAAATATTATCTCAAAAGGGGTCAATCCTTTCGCATTCGGAACAGTTCTCATGCTCAACAGTGCCAGGGGCAGGCAGTACACCCAATTCTTTTGTGTATCTGATATCAACTTCCTAAGCTTGTTCTTTAAAATCCCATTGTGCCTCCCCACCAACCCTGCAGATTGAGGATGATATGCACAATGGTTTTTCAAAGAAATTCCAAAATATCTACTGAGTTGCTGTATAGTTTGATTTACGAAATGTGTGCCATTGTCACTGAAGATCTTTTCCGGTATACCAAATCTAGGAATAATCTCTTTAACCAGAGCCTTTGCAACTGTAGCTGTATCTGGATTTTTAGTCGGAAAGGCTTCCACCCATTTGGAAAACATATCTACAATGACAAGGCAGTAATGTTTATTTTCACATTTACTCAATTCAATGAAATCCATACAAATAGTGTGAAACGGATATGGTGGTGTAGGGAAACTCCCTTGCTTGGGCTTTAATGCCCCTTGTGCATGATGTTTGTTACAAGTGTGGCATGATAAACAATTTCTTTTTGTATAGTTCGTAAATCCATATGTAGTGAATACCTGGTTGACTAACTGTACCATCCCCCCTGTTGAGACATGGCATTGCCTATGGCTCAACAAAGCTGCATATCTAAACAAGTTAGATGGCAATATTGGTTTTCCTTCTTTGGAGATGTACAGTCCTTCCTTGAGGAGTGCTCCTCGCCTTACCCAATTTTGTTTTTCTGCCTGTGAAGTAAGTGTTTGCATTGTTTTCAACATTTCTAAGTCTAAAATCTCAGAAGGTTGTAATTCCTCATTCAAAAGGAATGCTTCTGAGGCTGCTTGCTTTGCAGCTGTGTCAGCTCTCGCATTGCCTTTTGAAATCCTGTCTTGTTGTTTGGTATGAGCTATGCATTTACAAATAGCTACTTTCTGAGGTAACTGAATTGATTCTAACAAATCTAAAATAAACTGTGCATGATTAATCAGTTTGCCAGTAGATGTCACCATTCCTCGATTTTTCCACTGCTGCGCAAAAACATGTACAGTAGAAAAAGCATACTGGCTGTCTGTAAAAATGTTCACACATTTACCCTTTGCTAAGGTACATGCTCATGTCAAGGCAATCAATTCTGCTGCTTGTGCAGATAAGCTATGTGGTAAAGGTTTTGCTTCTATAATTTCAGTATCAGAAACTACTGCATATCCTGTTAGGTTCCGTCCTGTAGGACCCTTTCTGCATGAGCCATCCACGTAATATGTCACCGCGGCATCATCCAAGGGAACATCCGTGAGATCTTTTCTGGGCAGTGTCTTTTGCTCAATTACCTGCAGGCAGCTGTGCGGTGTGCCATCTGCAGGAGTTGGAAGCAAGGTAGATGGATTCAAAGTTGTACAGCGTTCAATTGTCATGTGAGGTTGGCTCAACAAGATAGTCATACAGGATAGATGCCTAGCAGGGGAAAGATATGCTAATCTCTTGTAGTAAAATAATCGCGACTGCATGAGGCACTCTCAATGTGAGAGGGTGAAATAATACTACTGAGGCCGAAGCCTCCACTGCCATTGCGGCTGCAACTACTGCTTGTACACAATGGGGCAAAGACCATGCCACTGGGTCCAGTTGTGATGAATAGTAAGCAATGGGGCATTGCTTGTCCCCATGTTGTTGTGTCAACACTGACGTCATATAACCTTGCCTACAATCTATGGTTTGGAAGAAACGTTTATGATAGTTTGGTAATCCTAAAACTAATGAGGATGCTATCAACTGTTTCAGTTTACAAAAAGCTAATTCTGCTTCTGGTGTCCATTGTATCAAATCTTGTGCTGCCATAGGCTTCTTAAAAATCAGGTTGGTTAACGGTGCAGATTCCAAAGCATAGTTTGGGATCCAGCTCCAACAAAAATTAGTCGTGCCAAGAAAATACATCATTTCCTTATTGGTTGTGGGTTTTGATGCTTGTAAGATTGCTATTTTTCTGTCTTCATCTAATGTCCTATCCTCGTTGGATATTACATATCCAAGGTACCTAACTTGTTTTCTCCAAAGCTGCAATTTATCTTTGCTTACTTTGTGTCCTTCAGCAGCTAAGAATTTCAATAATGCTATAATGTCTTCCTTACAATCTTGCTGGATGGGGGCTGCCAGCAGGATGTCATCAACATAAAGTAAAATCTGACTACCTTTCGGTGGGGTAAACCCCGCCAAGTTACTTGCCATTTCTTGTGAGAATATCGTTGGACTTTCACAATATCACTGTGGTAGTCATGTATATGTATACCGTTTCCCCTGAAATGTAAATGCAAACCAATACTGGCTGTCAGGGTGTATCGGTATTGAAAAGAACGCATTGCTAATATCTACCACAGAAAAACATTTTTGTTGAGGCCTTAAATCATTTAATAGAGTGTGTGGATCTGGCACCATGGGTGCCCTTGATATTACTGCATCATTTACAGCTTGCAAATCTTGGACCATACGCCATTCTCCATTTGCTTTCTTAACCGGGAATAAGGGTGTGTTACATGGAAAATCAGGAGATTCCACCAGTATTCCTTCCTTAAGTAAAGCTGCTAGGATAGGTTTAATACCTGCTTCTGCATCTTTTCTTAAGGGGTACTGCCTTTTTTGTGGTCTAAATGCCGACTTTGGCATGATAGTAACTGGTCCTTCTGTACGAATAAGTCCTACATCTGATTTCCCTGTTGACCAGAGAGTCTCTGGTATGTCTAATAAAGCTTTTTCTTCCTCTTCTAATAAGAGAGCTTCTCAGCTGTCCCTGCTTGACTGCAAGTGTACAGCTGGGTGTGTCTGTGTTATCCAATTCAATTTCTGTCTTTGTACTCCTTGTTCTGATAGTTCTAACTCTGTCTCCTTTTCCCATTTTGTGACTTTTTCTCCTAGATCTGCCCATTTCATACTTTTGTCCTTAGTTAAACTAACATGTGGTAATCAATTTGATTTATACAGTGCAAAGAACTCCTGGGGGCAATGAACAGCTGACTACACTGTTCCCTTTCATGTCCCAGTACAGATTTCACAATACTAATCTGTTTGCACGGTTTTTAAACAATTCTTGCTCATATTCTTTGTCAGGTCCTGGTGTATTACAATAATACAGAGTACAGTGCAACAGATGTTGTATGTCAATGCAAAGGGAGGGGAACTTACTGATAGCTACATTCATTAACTCTCCAGTTATTGCCCCAGGACCGGTCATAACCAAGTCCTGGCTGTACCAATAAAATGTTTCACCCTCCGATTGCACTGCAAAAGTATTAATTTGTCGCTGTGCTTCCATACCCTGCATGGTTGGGACTACTGCTATGCCAAATAGTTGCATAAGGTCTCTGCCCAAAAGATTCACTGGGCATTTCGCAGAAACAACAATTTTACTTTTCTGGGTTAATCCTGAAACAAGATCTGTTATTGCAATATTATGGGAGAGAGGCTCCCAATACAGCTGTCTATTAGCTGCCTTCACTAATATGTAATCATGTGACTCCGAATTCTCCGGTAGTTTGGAGGGGTGTACCAGGGTTCGTGATGCCCCTGAGTCACACAGAAATTTGACTTCCCTCCCTTCTACCAGGAGTGTAACTTCTGGTTTCTTGTCAGCCAAATAGAGCTCCAAGCTCAATAAGGCTAGGTCTAATATTTCATTGTCTTCACTATCGGTAGCTTCCTGCACTTCCTCTATTTCTCCTAACACATTCTCTGCTCTGTCTATCACATTCTCATTTGTCCCTCCTTCATTATTCCTATCCAGTGATTCTTGACTATCATATAGTCAGTCCTCACCCTCTTCATTTTTATCCTCCATAGCTGCCTTCTTATTTTTCTTGCAATCCCTTGCCATATGTCCCTTTTTACCGCATTTGAAACATTCCCCCCTTTTCTTTCGCCCTTCAAAGTCCTCTGATCACTGATCAGATTGTTTGTTTCCCTGGGCATTCTTCTTGCCCTTCTTTCCAGACTGTACTAAATAAATTTCTCCGTCATGTACAGCAAATACTTGGGCTTTCTTTTTCTTTTTGTTATTAAAATGCCTTTCGGCATGCCTAGCATATTCAAGTAGTGACTGTAATCTGCTTGTGCGATGATCTACCATATGCTTCGTAATAAAACTGCTTATGGGTGCAATACTGCCTTTTAAAAATGCATTCTTTAACTGCTGCTCATATGGGGAATCTTGTGTCTGTTTTTCAGGAATCTGCATTCCACAATGGTTATTAAAACATTCTAATAATCTGGCATAATACCTATCAACAGTTTCACCTTCTTGTTGGATGCATTGATTAATGCAAGTCCAGTCTGCCCTAGGCTTCCATTTCTCAGAGATTCGGTCCATTAGACCTTTCACTCTGTTGTCTAACTCTGCGCTGCTATGTGGGAGGGGCTTAAGCGCAGTGTCACGGGGATTCCAGTTGCCACTGATCATGTGCCAATCTGGTCCTACTATTTGTCTGACTACTTTTTCTACTACCTCTCCGTTTAAGTGATAACTTAATCTCATACCTTTCAAGTCTTCTAAAAACTTTTTAAAATTAACTTTTGGATGGGGAATTCCCTCTGTGGCTTTCCGGACATCTTCCGGTGTCCACGCACGGTCTGTATACTAGGAGAGTTGGGTCCTGCCCTTCTTGTCCTGCCTGAGGATTTGGTGCTTCTATGAGTGGGCATATCTCCTCTTCACTCATAGATTGCAAATTTTTATTTATTTGATATAACTCAATATCCCCTCTCAAATTGCGTGTTCGAGACCTAGTCTTGACAGGATCTCTGACAAATGGCTCTGCTTTTGTAACACCTCTACCTGACGGAACAGCAGGGTATCGTGGGGGTGGACCTGCCTGTTCACTCGCTTCATATTCTGGCAAGGGAAGCGGAGGGGGCGGAGGGGCCGATGCTATAACCAAGTTATTATCCTCTTTATCTAAAAACATTGCTTTTGAATTTTTATTTATTTGTTCCCTTCGGTTCGCTTCCTCAATCCACCTGTGTGCCTGAGGAATTCCTAATTTGTGCTGTCTTTTTACCTGCCCTTTAGAATCAGTTTTGAGTTGTTTTAAAAGTTTGACAAGTGAGGCTTTTTCTAGTTTACCATCAAATTCATATTTATTAACCCACTTTGAGTAGTACTTAATGTTATCGGCACGTCGCGACCGCATGTATTCTGCGTCTTCAGTTAACGGTGGATTTTGGGGTCGTTTTGCACACTTATTACCCATTTTGTCCTAACCTTATGAATGTTACGCAACCCTTCTTATTTTAAATGTGGTACCACGAAGATTTTATAGTCCCTTCAGACTACCTGCCTACTTATTCTGTTTCCCTGATCTATGACAAGATAGCAATTTTTCTGTCCCTGGATTTACACAAAAATCACAAATACAATCAAGTCCCTGATCTAAAACAGAAAAAGTAGAATCACCTTACCTGAGCCTCAGCAATTGATCACCCCGGTCCGATTGAAACCTGCCTGTCAGCCGCAGATCAGAAAGTGGCCGGCCTCTGTTTATACGACAATTCAGTTGGAGGTCTTTTTGAACAAGAAGACCCATTTCGGTAACTTCTTCCGTACGGATTCAAGCCACCAGGCCTGTCTGATCCGGGATAACCGAGAGGTTTCCAGTCCGAAGGACCAACTTGTCAAAGGAAAAATCAAAGATCAATGCAGCCAAGGTTCAGTTAAGGTTCCTTTATTCTTGTAGAAGGAGACAAAAATGCAGTTCAGAAATTTGTCTGACATTATACAGGAAATACTTCATTGTTATACTGTTCTGTAAGACATTGCCCTCTAAGCTGCCATAGTCAAATATAACTCTAAGCATTGTTCTAAAACAGG
This sequence comes from Protopterus annectens, assembly GCF_019279795.1. Taxonomy (NCBI): domain Eukaryota; kingdom Metazoa; phylum Chordata; order Ceratodontiformes; family Protopteridae; genus Protopterus; species Protopterus annectens. The sequence continues at coordinate 299,319,985 of NC_056751.1, forward strand.
TGTTTACTAAGTTTTTCTGCTGATATAACAATTATAAATGTTCCCATGAGAAAGTTTTCTCAAAAACAATGTGGCCTTGCTGACCACCGGTTTGTAACGATTTGGTGTTACAATTTGTGATTCTTTCTTACTTTGAACACAAAGCATATACTGATTACAGCCTTCAGTTTTATCTAGTTCCTCTACAGCTGCAGTGTTCACTCAACATGAACAAGGTTATTTGCCTAAGTCTAATAACATTTCAGAATACTGTATTGTTCTATTTTCCTAATGCTAGCAAAATCATCTGTTTCTCAGTGTATGAACAAGGTCATTCACTGAGCTGACCAGAAGCAAAGTCAGAAAGTACATGCAATTATTTTCAAGCTTGTAACAGAATAAATGTGTTAACCCTTTTAGGCTTCTAATGCAGCAAGCATAATGCTAAAACATATATGAATACATATTTTACTATATATGTGAATACATATTTTTCTTACAATAGAGTATATTTTAGAGCATTTATTATAACTGTAATTGCCTTAATATTGCTACAACTCAAGTGCTCTAGGTTGCACTGCATCTGAATTGTTTGTGTGTTTTAGCTGCTTTTCTGTACATATAGACGTCTCTGTATATGTAGACTAGCTAGTTATTCTGCTGTATTACTGCCTCTTAAATCGTTTTTTCAGTTGTGCACTTGCCTTGCTTCATTTAAAAAGTTTTAAATTGCTAATTGTGTAGAGTTTTAATTGCATTTACTGTTTAGGACTACACACTCAAGTGTGTTAGCCTTTTCTGTGTTTATTTACTGTATTATTGCATTGTTTAGCCTGTTTCAACAAAAAAAAAAAAATACTATCTTGTTTGCTCTTTTGCCACCTTTCCTAGCCAGTCCATATCCCAGGCTTTGCTTGTCTCAGGACTTTATTTTCTGTGTTCAGAGCTATCCAGACGTTGCTGTGGTAGAGGAAAGTCCTACTGCTTACCAGTGGGAGTGGTGAGCATTGTACTGCCTATCTAATGCTAGAGGAGTGGTTTCCAGCTCTGAAATTGTAATTTTATTAGCCTTTTTGGGCTGATTTCTATCCCTTTCAACTTTCTGGCTTAAAAACGAGTGTGTTTGCACATTTTTCACATTGTGCAGCACTGTGAGGCTACAGTTAAACTATTCCAGGTGCCAGAAAGTCTGCTCTTCAAATTTTCCCTTAGAACTAGCTGGTTTCTCAGTAGTAGCACTAAATTCTGAACCCCTGTGACTCGCACTTGCTCTAGAGCCTGCTGGAAAGCACTAGGAAGCCTGAAACTGATACAAGCACTCAACTCACCTTGTCAATAAGGAGAAATGAATTGTGGGCACTAAACAGCCTATAATTGCAAAGTACCTTGCAAAAATAAGGGAAAACAGCTCTTAAACTTTTCAAAAAAAGCACCTGAACAGGCATGTCCAAGGGTCAGCTTCCGGTGATTTCTCCTGTCCACCTGGTGAATCTGGGCATACTGGGGCAATGCGGCAACTGCCTCATGTACACAGACAATCCTCTCCTCCTACCACCCAACACTACAACCTGCAAGAGATGCACTTACATAGCCAAACTGGAAGCAAAGCTCTCTCCAGCCAAGATTGTGCTAGACAGTCAAGAGGAGAAGGTTAACACCTGCACTACACCTCAAGCATGCCCTTCAAAACCCACACCATCAACACCCGCACATAGCAACACTAAACCCACATATGCAGAGGCTATTAACATTAACCTGCCCAAGCAACAAGGACCTCCGAAGCTGAAATGCAAACAAACACCAGTCACAACCAAAGTGACACATAGCTCACAACACCAGTGTGCCACCCAACAACAGCCCCTAAGGCAAGACAATGTACCCAACACTTTAGTCATAGGTGACTCTATAGTCAGGCACACTGATGTCCCACTCATCAGGCTGAACAAGGAGAAAATTACAGTCAGCTGCCTGTCGGGTGCCAGGATCCACCACATAATGCATGCACTCAAGTCACTCCACAACAAGTACAAATACGACTCTGTCATTGTCCATGCTGGAGTGAATGACTTGAGACGTACCTCCCTGGTCTACACAAAAAGAGAAATGGAAGAGCTCTTGGATCATGTGGCCCAGGCAGGTATGACCCTAGCCCTGAGTAGCATCCTGCCTTTGCCCAGAATGATACCACAGTATAAGGACAAAATGATTGACTTCAACAATTGGCTAAGCTTCTGGTGTCATTCAAAGGAGATCCAGTATCTGTCTGCCTGGGAAGACATGATCGACAAACCACAATGTTGTGCCAGAGATGGTCTGCACCTGTCACCCCTGGGATTCAGGTTACTGGCTAAAGCTCTTGCCATCCCTATAGTGCTTTTTTTAGGCAAGGTTCAAAGGATAAAACCACCACCGTAACAGATACAAGCATGCAAAATCTGAAGGTAATGCTACTCAGTGCTAGAAATCTAAACCTCAAAATGCACTCTCTCGAGGCACTCCTAAAAATAGACAACATCGATATCTGTGCAGTAACTGAGACCTGGTTCAAGGCTCCAGAGAGCACCCATGCAATACCAGGCTACAACTCTTACCACACTTTTCGGCCACAAAATCAAGACCGAAACACTAAAGGTGGAGGAGTGTCCATATTCACCAAGGATATTCACACCTCCAGGCTAGTTGCCCAACACAATGCATCTGAAATTCTCCAGGTGCAACTAACACTAGGTAAAACTGCAATCCAAATTGTAGCTTGCTACAGATCCCTCACCATGCCCCAAGATTCTCACTACACCTTTCTAAACCGTTTGGTTTTCATTATCTTCAAGTGTTTCATTTTATCCGTTTGGATTTCATTTGGTTTTCACCTTTCTAAACATACTGGAAAATATTAAGACACAACCAAATACTATAATACTGGGTGATTTCAACTACTCTGCCATTAACTGGGAAAACTACTTGGGTACCAACTCCTTTTCCCAATGGTTCTTGGAATTCATAAATTCCAATGCCCTGGATCAACTAATCCATTGTCCCACCAGGGGCTCCAATATCCTAGACCTGGTCATTACCAATATGGGAGATAGATGCTCCACACCAGTGGTCACCCCCTCATTGGTCAGGTCTGACCATAAGCAAATCATCCTTGACATCCACATCCCACCCCCACCCCCCAGTAAGGAAACCTCCGTAAAAAACTTCTCCAAAGCCAACTTCATGCTACTGAAGTCAGAAGTGACAAACGTCACACCACCCATGCAGACGGGATCTGAAAGTTCGACTGCAGAATCCTACACTAAGGCACTGTATGAGCACATCCACTCGTGCATGAATTGTGCCATCCCAAATAGAACCAAGAACCAAGATGCTCTTCTCCAAAAAAAGGAAGCCAAATTGGTGGTCCCCTGCTATAAACAAACTATACAACAGAAGGAAGAAACTGTTGCAGAAAAGAGAAAAATCCCAGGATGCAAAAAACTCCCTCACCAGCCTCAGTAAGAAGCTGAGATCCCTCATAAAATCCTCAAAAGCTAGTTATGAAAATAAAATTGCCAAAGATTCCAAAGACAACCACAAGGCATTCTATAATTATGTCAAGAATCTAAATGGCAATGCTCAGATATGCTCTGAGCTACAACAGAATGGCATTAAATATACTGATATATTGGCAGATCGATTTAGTGCCAACTCCATCCCCCTCTCACCCCCTAAAGGGCCCATCTCAATACCAAAAGATTGCCAAATTCAGGTAATCATGGCCACACAGGTAGAAACCGCACTCTCTAAAGCTAAGAATACAGCATCCATGGGACCAGATGACATCCCAGGCTGTGTACTACATGAACTACAAAATTAACTGGCACCTCACCTAAGTGTCATGTTTAATCATAGCCTCACCTCAGGCTTCATGCCCACTGAGTGGCGCACAGCTACAGTTATCCCACTCCACAAGGGGGGATCTGCCTTGGATCCCGGGAACTACCATCCCATCAGTCTGACAAGTCTGATCTGCAAGGGCATGGAGTGCATTATCATGGAACTTATAAACAAAGACATTGGCAACCTTCAAACACTGGACCCCACCCAGTTTGGGTTTGTGAAGGGCCGATCTTGTCTCCTGAATCTGATTGACTTCTTCGAATCAGTCTCCAGAGCTGTGGATGAGGGTAAGGCGGTCCACACAGCCTATCTGGTCCTCGCCAAGGCCTTCAACACCATCACCCACTCTGGAATCATGGATAAACTTACTAAGCTGGGCATAAATCCCTATGTCACTCAAAGGGTTGCCAACTGGCTTAATGACAGAACCCAGACTGTAAAAGTAGCCGACTCCAAATCCAGCTCCAGACAAGTGACAAGTGGAGTACCTCAGGGTTCAGTCTTGGGACCACTCTTGTTTGGCATCTACTTCTCTGAAGTACAGGCCAACACTAAGGGACTCTGGCTAACAAAGTTCGCAGATGACTGCAAACTGGGAGCCATTATTGAATCCCCAAATGATGTGGATATTCTACAAAAGGGCCTTACAGAAACAGATGCCTGGTGCCAGAGCCATGGGATCAAGCTTAATGCCAAGAAATGTATAGTTATTCTCTTTGGAAAAAAGCATGTACCCATGAATTACCCCATAGGTGGCAGGACACTAAACATCGAAAGTGTGATGAGAGACTTAGGGACACAGGTGAACAGTGGTCTCACTTTCGATAACCACACCGCCACAACAGTCAGGAAATCCTTCTATGTGGCACACCTCATCACTAAGGACTTTTCATCCAGAAAAAAGGAGGTCATTGTCCCACTGTACTCATCCCTCATTAGACCCATTATAGAGTATAATGCCCCATTTTGTATGTACCTCACAAGACATCTGCAACAGCTGTAAAGGCCACAGAAATACTCCACTAAAAGAATCAGAGGCCTAAAGCAGATGCCATATGCTGACCGTCTAAAAAAAACTCCAGCTGTACTCTGTGGCATATCGTCTACTCAGAGGCGATCTCTGCTTAACATACAAGGTCATGTCAAACCCTGAGCTGTTGGACATGCTCCACTTAAAGAAATCTCAATCCCTCAGAGCCACATGCTCCAGGGATCTAAACCTTGTCATCACAATGAACAAAACATGTTGGAGGGATAGGTTCCTGACCCAGAGACTCCCCATACTCTGGAATAGACTGCCCATACATGTCAAGCAGAGCGTCTTATTGGCCCTCTTCAAAAGGAACCTTGATGATTGGATGGGAGATACGAAATTCACCCCGGGGATCATGTCAGTCACCCTGCTAGACAGGGGTCCAGAGAAGAAAATATTGTGGGAAGAAATATCCAGGGAATTGTTATGGCTAGGCTTGTATAGGCCCTAGGGCCAATAGCCTAGTACCAATCTATGAACCTATGAACTATATAAAGCTATGTTAAACCCAGAGCTGTTGGACATGCTACACCTAAAGAAATCCCAATCTCTCCGAGCTAAACTCTCTAGGGACCTAAACCTTGTCACCACAATAAACAGGACATGCTGGAGGGATAGATTCCTGACCAAGAGACTTCCTATACTCTGGAACAAGCTACCCATCTATATCAAGCAAAGTTCCTCATTAGCACTCTTCAAGAAAAATCTTGATGAGTGGATGGGAAATAGGAAATACGCCCCGGGGGATCACTTCTGTGGCTCTGCTCGACAGGGGCACAGGAATTTAACTTTCTTGGGTGGCGTAATCCAGTGAACCTTGTTGGCTAGGCTTACTTAGGCCCTTGGGCTAATAGCCTAGTACCTAACTATGAACCCATGAACATCCACCCCAAGCCCATGTGTAATGAATCAGAATGTGTTAACTGTGTCAACTACTCCCCCCCAAAAAAAATTGGTAAACAAACCTAAGTATTGCTGTCAATATTTTACTATACAAGAAACATTTTACAACTGACAATACTTAAGCCTACTTGGAAGCTCCCTGGGACATAGTTGTCCTGCCTGAAACAGAAGCACCAACAGCAATTACATGTTGTTGCGAACTTTCCACTGAGCTCTCTGGATCCTGGACAGTGGACAGGAACTCCTCATTTGATGTCAGTGGTGGCTCTGTAGCAGCCCCCCTCATAGCCATCTGTCCACAGGCCACTGCAGCTGCTCCCCTCTGGGCTTATGAAATCATGTCAGTAACCCTATGATACACCTGATCATATGTCCTGCTGCGACCCACAACAGCATTCACATCTTCCACTATCTGCTGCCAAATTTGCATTCTTCCAAACATATCCCCACAGCCTCTCTCAAGCAGAAAGCCACCATGTTGCCTAAAGGTTTGTAGAATAACATAATTCTTAGGGTCACTGAAGGGGGATGTGCAGGGAATGGGATGTTGGGTGCCATAGTCCTATGCGACATAAAACAGAAAATAAGGATAATATACATAAATAAAAATCCTGCTTAGATATAACACATAAAGGAGTAGTTTTTCAATATTATCCACTGGAGAAAAAAAAAATCAAATATATTCGAATATAAAAAGGATTTATGTGGTTTTAACATATCACAGTCAGATACAAAGCAAGGTTGGATCCAGAACAAGGGAAGTAACAATAGCAAAGCAAACCTCTGTACAATCAATTTTTTATGTGCCAACACAGACATGGAACTTGGATCCTCCACCCCCAAAACAAACAAACAAATGACATTTTGCTACCAAAGAAAGGAATTTAAGCTTTCAGTAAACTGCAATAACTGCTATCAAAGAAAGTGTTTAAAAAACGTGAGAACACATTTAACACAGAACATTCATTTTGATGCAATTGACAGTAACCTGTACCTATGGCTAACACTCCCCTAGAGATGTATATGGGCCATCCTAAGACTAACACCCATTGACAGTACAGGACATTTACATTTCATGGAAATAGCAATAGAAGAGTGTGAAGAGAAACAGCTGTAAGATTTAACACTTATGATGAAAATTAATAAGGCTGTGCATCTGTGAAAGTAACATGCCATGACCAAAATGCCTATACCCATCAGTAAATTTCTAAAAAGCGCATACAGATAAAAGTAGTATTTGCTAATTCATATATAGAATATTTTCCTAACTGACATCTGAGCATATCCAGTATCTAACTGAAAAATGTAATCATACTTTATTAAGATCAGTAGTCTTCTGTGCAGATAAATCCAAAGAAATAGCAGTCTTCAACTGTGTTATCCACATAAACAAGTCTCCACATCTTCACGTTCCCTAGTTACATGGTTTCCTTTTTGTAGTGTAGATTCAGGGCTGTGAGCACGTGGAAGAGGCGAATGAGGTGTGAACTCATTAGAATTCCTGGATCCCAAATGCTTGGCTCAGTGTTGCAGATGTAAACATATTAAAGGCACTCCCTCAGTGTTTATTGCTAATGGATTACAGGTACTCCCTCAGTGTTTGTTGCTAATGGATTGCAACTGTGAATGATTACTGATAGGGAGAAGGAAAACACAACAGCAATTCAGACTCACTTACCTCCAGTGGGTGAGTCAGTCAGGTTAGACTTACATCGTATAGAAGTAACTGTATAAATGTTTTAAAAGTAAGTAAGCAGCACACATTTCACAGTTTATGTTCAGTGACATCTAACCTCCCCTGGATTGGTTGAAATTGTATATTATTGCCATTTAATATTCTCTGACATTTTAAGGGCAATGATACAAAATGCCTTACAGATTGCAAGTCTCAGATTACTGCTCAGATAATAGATGATTGAACAACATACAGAGATAAGACAGAGCTGCAGTTCTCTAAACAATAGGTTCATAGGTGTGTACTGGGCTAACAGCCCTGGAGCCTATATAAGCCAAGCCCAAGAAGATTCCCTGGCATCATGCCACCCAAAGTTACTTCTCAGTGCCCCTGTCAAGCAAGGCCACTGAAGTGATCTCCAGGGTGAACTTCCTATTGTCCACCCACTTGTCAAGATTTCTCTGAAAGAGGGCCAGTGAAGTGCTCTGCTTGATGTGAATGGGAAGTTTTCTCCAGAGTATGAGAAGTCTCTGGGTTAGGAATCTGTCCCTCCAGCATGTTCTATTTATTGTGGTAATGAGGTTATGGTCCCTGGAGCATGTGGCATGGAGGGATTGGGATTTCTTTAGGTATAGCATATCTAGCATCTCTGCATCAGACATGGCTTTGTAGGTCAAGTAGAGATCGCCTCTCAGTAGGCAATAAGAGACAGAGTATAGCTGGAGTTTTTTGAGTCTGTCCATATAGGGCATGTGTCTAAGGCCTAAGATCCTCTTAATGAGGTATTTTTGTGGCCTTTCCAGTTGTTGTAGGTGTCTAGTGAGGTACATACCAAATGGGGCATTGTATTCTATAATAGGTCTAATGAGGACCGAGTAGAGAGGGATTATAACCTCTTTCTTCCTGGATGAGAAACCTTTTGTAATGAGATGTGCCACATAGAAGGACTTAATGACTACAGTGGCAATGTGGTTATCAAAGGAGAGGTTGCTGTCAACCTGTGTCCCCAGGTCTCTTATCACACCTTTGGTGTTTAGTGGACTACCACCTATGTGGTAGTACATGGGCACAGAATTTTTCCCAAAGGGAATGACAATGCACTTTTTGGCATTGAGCTTAAGGCCATGGTTCTAGCACCAGTCACTGGTGTCAGTGAGGCCTTTTTGTAGAATGTCTACATCAGTTGGTGAATCAATAATGGCTCCCAGTTTGCAATCATCTGCGAACTTGGTCAGCCAGAGTCCCTTTGTGTTGGCTTGTACTTCAGAAAAGTAGATGCCAAACAAGAGAGGACCCAGGACCAATCCCTGTGGGACACCACTTGTAACTGGTCGGTAGTCAGATTTGGAGTCCACCACTTTCACTGTGTGGGCTCTATCATTCAGCCAGTTGGCAACCCATTTTATTACATAGGGGTTTATGCCTAGTTTAGTGAGTCTATCTATGATTCCTGAGTGAGGGATGGTGTTGAAGGCCTTGACAAAATATAGGTAGGCTGTATGAACCACCTTGCCCTTATCCACAGCTCTGGCAACAGACTTGAAGAAGTCTATCAGGTTGAGCAGGCATGATCTAACTTTCACAAAGCCATACTGCATGGGATCCAGAGTTTGGAGACTCCCCATATTCTTTTTTATAAGGTCCATGATGATGCTCTCCATAGCCTTACATATCAGACTCATCAGGCTAATGGGGTGGTAGTTCCCAGGGTCTATAGTCGCTCTCCCTTTGTGGAGTGAGATGACTGTAGCAGTGTGCCATTCGGTAGAAACAAAGCCTGAAATGAGACTGTGATTGAACAAGGTACTCAGGTGTGGTGCCAGTTCGCTTTGTAATTCATGTAGAACACAGCCAGGGATACTATCAGGTCCCATGGAAGCTGTATTATTTGCTTTGGACAGTGCGGTTTTTACCTGTGTAGCCATGATAATAGGGACTTGGCATTCCTCAGGTATTGTCATAGGCCCTTTAGGGGGTGAAGAGGGGGTAAAGTTCTCACTGAACCTGTCAGCCAATATGTTGGCAATATCAGTTGGTTCTGTATATGTATTGCCATTGTGCTGTAACTCAGAGCAGATCTGAGTATTGCCATGTAGATGCTTGACATAACTATAGAATGCCTTGTGGTTGTCTTTAGAATCTGCAGCAATTTTGTTTTCATAGCTAGCTTTAGAGGATTTGATGATGGATCTCAGTTTTTTGCTGAGGCTAACAAAGGAGTTTTTCCAGTATTGGGACTTCACCCTTTTCTGGAACTGTTTTTTCCTTCTGTTGTAGAGTTTGTTTATGGTGGGGGACCACCAGATTGGCTTCCTTTTTTTGGAGAAGAGCGTCTTGGTTCTGTTTGGTATGGCCCATTCCATGCACTTGTGTATGTGCTCATACTGTACATTGGTGTATGATTCAGCAGTCATGCACCTATTTTCCATTTGCATGGGTGTTGTGAAGTTAGCCACCTCTGTTTTTAGAAGCCCAAAATTGGCTTTTGAGAAGTTTTGTATGGTGGTTTCCTTTAGTGGGGGTGAGGGTGGGATGTGGATATCCATGGTGATAGTCAGAAAAGGTTGTATGATCACTCATTGCACTACATCTGAAAGTAATACACGTACAAACAAATCGGAAGTCTACAAGTGCCATATGTCTTGTTGATACTGTGGATGATTTTTTGTACTTGCTTATATGTGCAATGTTTTTCATTCCCTGTTGTAAAGCTGTTTCTGTGGCAAAGAGGGATAAGACACCCTTACACTGTGTTTTGAAGTTTCATAGGTGTGACAGTTCAAATCCAGACTTGTGCAAAAATCTTTCATGTGTACTAACATATATGTTGTAGTGTTCTTGATTTTTAAGATTTCTTTTTTTTCTCTTTCTTTTTTTGAATGCTTGTATTTGCATGGTGTGCAGCTTACATAAACATGGGAAATGGATAAACACAATAAATGCCATGTAATGTACTTCTTTGGTAATCAAGACATCAACTACACCTGTGAATCATCTGTGTGTAGCATATCTGCTAAACACATTGATCTATATAGCATATACTATGCGTACATCAGGGTTCAAGTCCCACGTTTGTCTTTTAAGGATGACACCTAATAAACACTGATCACAGGGCTAAAACAAGTTTAGCTTTCATTATCTCATTTGTGAAATGCTTATCATCATGGAAACCTGGACTAGTGGTCCACACAGGAAGCAGAAAGAACACCCACAGAGAGGACGTAGCTATTCTAAATATCAAAAAGGTTACATTGATGCATTTTTCCTTTCCATCGTGCAACACCACATAGCAACATTGGGTGGCAGTTAACACACTGAAGTTAATAATGTATAGGGAAATATCCAACTGTTATTTAACTATTCCTGTGTCAGCAGGTGTAAGTGTAGGGCTGTGATACAGATGGTCCTGGGCTCCAATACAGGAAGTTCAACATATTTTTACTGTTGTTATAGTCCAGTTTATAGTAATGAACAGGAAAATATCCAAGTGTTATTTCAATATTCCTGTGGCAACAGCTGTAAGTGTAGGGCTGCCATGCACATTGTCCTGAGTTCTAATTCAGGAAATTCCAGACATTTTTACTGATCTTCCATTTTACAACATATTAAACATCACTTATAACAATTTAAACATAATTATAAATAACAATAACTATGCTAGTAGTGGAGCTCATATGAATTATATGTATGAGGGATAAGATACCCTTACTGTGTTTTGAAGGTTCAGATGTATGGCAGAGGGTATACTGTCTACTGAGTTTCTATAAGTAAAATTCTGCAATCTGGACTTGGATGGCTATCACACTGCAATAAGACAAATACACACATGAATGTATAAACAATTACCTTGTCAGGTCACACACATACATGGTTAACACCTCAGACTGTCATTAGCATTTAAAAATAATTCATGACTATGTCTGAGAAGTACTTCTTCTCTGGCAAAGATGGAAAATCACCAGTGTGGAAGATGTTTTGTCTCTTATGCATAGGTTTGAATACCACAGAGTAAAAATCAATTTTATCAGTGTATGAAGCCAAACCAGAAATGTGTCAGGTCATGAAATGTATGCCCCCAGTACATCTCTGTAAAGTTACATCATCTAACAGTTACAGCAGCAAACAACTGTCAAGCTAATGTCAAGTGTCAGATTAACCTTCCAATTTCCAAAACTACTTTCCTCTCTCTTTGGCACTGTTTGACATCATTACTCAGGTTTGCACACTGCCAGTAAACATGATAGCATGCATCGGCAGGAAATCATTATTATATATTGCTGTGTTTTCTGGTTAGACATGTCTGGTGTTAGAAGGGGAAAGTGCCCAATTTAGGGTGCGGAGGTGGGGTGTTCAGGAGTCCAGAATCTTTATTGGACTCCTTGTAAAGTGCCACAGTCGAAGGCTTTTGCAGGGGGACTATACCAGCTCCAGTACAGGTCAGAGGCTTGGAATAGTCTGACCAAGGATGTATCCAGTGCAAATGGCATTCACACACTGGAGAACAGTGTAGGCACCACTTTAATGACTTAAAAAGGCACAAGATACACTCAATCAGTTGCTGGATGGGTTCAGAACAAGCAACATCCCACAGCTGTGTAAGTATACTAATAAAGATAATTTATAATAGATAGAAAGCTAAATATATGCAAGACTGGTATGCATAATGCTCTTTTGTTCTCTTCTTTTCTTTACACAGCTAATGCAGAACTCACTGTGAATATCGATGCCCATGCTGAGTGTCTAGAGAGACTGAGGGAAGCAAGGGGTATGTATGCAGCACAAGAGAAGTATTATTGTAGCTTTTACATGGAAAAAAACTTTTTTTTCTTTTCTATACAGTTGTAGAAAAGTATGCATGCATATCCCAACTGTAAAAGCAAGTATGGATGCTTCAGTACTTTAGGAGTCAAGGGTAAGACCGCAGTCAGACACTGTGGGTTCAAATACCACAAGCAGTAAGTATAAAATAGTGCAATCTTTTAAAAATATTACATAAATTGCATTCTACACAAATGGCATAAATGCCCTGCTAACTTTAATCTGTATAACTTGACCAAGCAAATGTGCAATATCTGCATATTGAAAATATTACTTTGAGCAATCCATAATTATAGTTTATAGTTGTTAGAAAGTATACTTAAATGCAAACTTCCAGATAAAATAGTTGTATTATTGTGATAATGCATTCTATGTCACATATGATGGCACTAATTTTCTTTTTTTTTCTCTCATCCCAACTATCTCTCTTTTTTTCTATGTGTAATTAAACTGTTTCTATGTCATCCATCTCTAACAAATCACAAAATTCTTTACAGCACTGTGAGGTAGGCCAAACCGAGTGGCATAGCCTGCCCCCACTCCATTGGCTACAATACGGACACCCAGCATATCTGGGACCTAACCTGGCAGTACTGCTTCTTCTGCATCTGCACTACCTGTCCCCTTAGGTAGCACTACCCTGGCAGCTGGTGCTGTTGTATCCTCCAGGAGTACTGGCAGGGTGGGGATTTTATCACCCACCAGGATGTGCCAGGATTGGTGGGTAAGGTTGTGCACAGCAGCATTGGTGCGCACCTATGCCAGAAGGAGAGGCTGCTCTTCCTAATGGTTCCTAGGAGGAGTAGGCGTCAAGCACTCCAGAAGCCAGTGGAGTAAGGGTACAGTGATGACAGTCCTGTGGGTGAGGATTAGATTTTCACTGTCTCCATGTTTGATGGGCATGGGCTTCTGTTGTCCCATCCCTAACCCCAGTCCTGATGTCCCCTAACCTTTTGTGTCCCTCACTGTCCCTGTGTCTTGTTTTGTTTGTCCTGTTTTTTCTGCAACTGCTTCCTGACCTACCCAACTTCTCTGTCCCAGAAATGTATACGTCCCTTACCCAACATTCCGTCTCTTACTGAAGTTAAAAAAAGGGCACCTGTCCAAAAAAAAAAAAGATATATATATATATATATATATATATATATATATATATATATATATATATATATAGCAATCATCCCATACATAGAACTCCATTTTGCACAGGTGTCTTCTTCACACATTTAATTTGGTCCAGCTAGCTGTACAACATGATTGCATTGTCACCCCTCTTGGATGAGGTGACAGTACAAATTCAGCTAATATTCTGTACCTTATTTTTATGTTACACTGTTGAAAAAGTACATAGCTATGGTTCTATCCTAGATCCCTCCTGCACATTCTTATATTGCTTTCCATTAGTTCTTTCCCCTGCTTGCCTCAATTTCACCACTTTCCTATCTACCCTATTTTAACACCTTTAATCTGGTCAAAAAATAGAATCACACACAACACACATAAGTAAACAAAAAAGCAGATGAGGCCTTCAAGTTTTGGCCTCTGTTTTTCCGTGGAGTTTGGCATTGTGAACCAATGCCAAGTGATGGTGAATGGCTATTCATTGGTGCAGTTACCTCTGCCCAATGCTTTTTAATTATGTTACATTAAGGTAACAAACATTAACACATAGCGACTGTAGCATAAATAATTATTTAATTGCATTATCACTACTTATTTAAAACTATTAAATGCACTTGGATTCGAACCCTATGTCATCCATCGGACAAACCAGTTGCTCTGCAGTGCACTATGCAAAGTGGACAGTAGCATGTATTACTTTTGTTTACTATCCATTTAGTCTTCATGCCATGAAACTGCATGTGAACCACAGACAAAAGGAAGGGACTATCTAAGAAAATCACAAAGAGGATTACTGGCCTCAAACAGATGCCCTACATAGACTGTCTCAAAAAACTCCAGCTTTACTCCGTCGCATATCACCTACTCAGAGGCAATCTCTGCCTAACATACAAAGCTATGTCAAACCCAGAGCTGTTGGACATGCTCCACTTAAAGAAATCCCAATCCCTCTGAGCTACATGCTCTAGGGACCTAAACCTTGTCACCACAATAAACAGAACATGGTGGAGGGATAGATTCCTGTCCCAGAGACTTCCCATACTCTGGAACAAGCTACCTATCTATGTCAAACAGAGCTCCTCATTAGCACTCTTCAAGAAAAATCTTGATGATTGGATGGGAAATAGGAAATTCACCCCAGGGATCATTTCTGTGGCTCTGCTCGACAGGGGCACAGGAAAATAAATTTCTTGGGTGGCGAAAGCCAGGGTACCTTTTTGGCTAGGCTTATATAGGCCCTAGGGCTAATAGCCTAGTACCTACCTATGAACCTATGAACCTATGAAAATAACACATCTTTACAATGCAGCCATCTGTTACCTCCCAAATGCACTGCAACCTTGGTCTCTCAGTACTTGTTCACAAATATATCAAGTACACTACATAAATAAATAACAAATGCTTTCTTATATACCATGAACATCTTTATAATTACAATACACATTCTGATTTTCCAATACTTGTACTAATGTGGACACCTGTTTGCATACAATTTGAAAGCTATGTCTTAAAGTATATCTACATATTGGAAACACAATACCGAATACTACACATTGCACACTCATCAATCTGGTAACATGCAGAACTTTAATATCTTGACAGTTGGACATGGATAGCTATCCATTTCATGCAGGCCACCCAACATCTTTTCTCCAACATCCAGTGCTGATGTCATCCACTATAAATTTTCCTGCAGTCTTGTAAAAGTCAGACTTACACTGTGGCATTTGCTTAAAGTACTGAGTTCTCTAGTCCATGTACTTAGATAGATAGGGGTTTTGTTCTCACTGCAGTCAAGTGTTATGTGTGTATGTGTGTGTGTGTGTGTGTGTGTGTGTGTGTGTGTGTGTGTGTGTGTGTGTGTGTGTGTGTGTGTGTGTGTGTGTGTGTGTGTGTGTGTGTGTCTGTCTGTCTGTCTGTCTAGTCAGAAGAGCATAAGTGTGTATCCTGCAGTTAATACTCCAAACCTATGGAGCACCAATATTTTGACAGTTGCACATACCTACACATCCATTTCATGCAGGCCTCCCATCTTCTCTCCAACATCCACTGCTGATGTCAGCCACTATAAATTGCCCTACAGTCTTGTAAAAGTCAGACTTGTGCTGTGGTGCTTGTGTAAAGTACTGCGTTTCCTAGTCCATGTACTCAGAAAGCTATGGGTTCTAATTTCACTGCAGTCAACTGGTGTGTATGTGTGTGTGTGTGTGTGTGTGTGTGTGTGTGTGTGCTTGTGCACTTGCTTCACATTACAGAGAGAATTTTACACCAGCATGTTGGACACTGCTATTACCATCTTCCTCTCATCAGTCACTGCTGATGTCATCACTTTAAAGTGTTGTCCAACACTCTCCAAGTCAGACTTGCGCTGTGGTGCATGTCTTAAATACAGAGGTTTCTAATCAGTGTAGTTAGATAGGTAGGGGTTCTCTTCTCACTGCAGTTAACTGGTGTGTGTGTGTGTGTGTGTGTGTGTGTGTGTGTGTGTGTGTGTGTGTGTGTGTGTGTGTGTGCACTTGCTTGATATTAGAGAGAGCATTTTACACCAGTATGTTGGTCACTGTGATTACCATATTCTTGCCAACAGACTCTGCAGATGTCATCAGCTATAGCTGTCTCTCAAGCTTGCTCTGCTAATGTCACAGGCTAGGTCAAGATCCCTAGAGCAAGTGACTATTGTGCCATTAGATTTGTGGATGTGAAGCATTTCCATCAGGGTAAGGTCAGAGACTGGTCTGTAGGCCAATCCTATACGATAGAGTGTACAGTGATAGAGCTTCCAGTTTTATCCACATACGTCATAGGTTCATAGGTAGGTACTAGGCTATCATCCCTGGGGCCTATAAAAGCCTAGCCAAAAATTTTCCCTGGCTTTCGTCACCCAAGAAAGTTATTTTCCTGCGTCTCTGTCTAGCAGAGCCACAGAAGTGATCCCCAGGGTGAATTTCCTATTTCCATCCAATTGTCAACATTTTTCTTAAAGAGGGCTAATGAGAAGCTTTGCTTGACATGAATGGGTAGTCTTTTACAGAACATGGGAAGTCTCTGGGACATGAATCTATCCCTCCAGCATGTTCTGTTTATTGTGGTGGCAAGGTTTAGGTCCCTGGAGCATGTGGCTCAGAGGGATTGGGGTTTATTTAAGTGTAGCATGTCCAACAGATCTGGGTTTGACATGGCTTTGTATGTTAGGCAGAGGTTGCCTCTGAGTAGGCGATAAGCAATGGAGTAGAGCTTGAGTTTTTTGCGACGGTCTGCATATGGCATCTGTTTGAGGCCGGTAATCCTCTTAGTGAGGTATTTCTTTGGCCTTTCTAGTTGTTGTAGATGTCTTGAGAGGTAGATGCCAAACGAGACATTGCACTCTATAATGGGTCTGATGAGGGTTGAGTAGAGAGGAAAAATTAACTCTTTTTTTCTGGAGTTGAACCACTTTGTGATGAGGTGTGCCACGTAGAAGGATTTCCTGACTACTGTGGCAATGTGATTATCAAAGGAGAGACTACTGCCCACCTGTGTCCCATGGTCTCTTACCACACTTTCAGTGTTTAGTAGGCTACTGCCTATGTTTTAGTTCATGGGTACAGTGTTTTTCCCACAGGGGATGACAATGCACTTCTTGGCATTCAGCTTGAGACCATGACTTTGACACCAAGCATCAATCTCAGTGAGGCCCCTTTGTAGAATGTCCACATCATTAGGCGATTCTATTATGGCACCTAGTTTGCAGTCATCTGCGAAGTTCGTTAGCCAAAAGACCTGCTGTATTAGCCTGGACTTCTGAGAAGTAGATGCCAAACAGGAGAGGACCCAGTACTGAGCCCTGTGGTACTCCACTTGTCACTGGTCTGAAGTTGGATTTGGAGTTGACTACTTTCACTGTGTGGGTTCCGTCAGTGAGCCAATTGGCCACCTATCTTGTGACATAGGGATTTATGCCCAGTCTAGTGAGTTTATCTATAATTCCAAAGTAGGGAAAGGTGTCAAAAGCCTTGGCAAGGTCAGGATTGGCTGTGTGCACCACCTTACCCTCGTCCATTGCTCTGATGACTGCTTCAAAGAAGTCACTCAAGTTTAGGAGAGATGACCTACCTTTTACAAACTCAAACTGAGTGGGGTCCAGAGTTTGGAGGTTGCCTATATCCTTGTTTATAAGCTCCAAGATGATACATTCCATGGCCTTGCAGACCAGGCTCATCAGGCTAATGGGGCGGTAGTTCCCGGGGTCCGTGGTGGTGCCCCCTTTATGGACTAAGATAACCATTGCTGTGTGCCATTCAGTAGGCACAAAGCCTGAAGTGAGGCTATGATTGAACATGGTACTTAGGTGAGGTGCCAGTACATTCTGTAGTTCATGCAGAACGCAGCCTGGGATGTTGTCAGGTCCCATGGATGCTGTGTTCTTGGCTTTGGAGAGTGCAGTCTTTACTTGTGCAGCAGTGATTATAGGGGCTTTGCATTCTTCTGGTATAGTGATGGGCCCTTTCGGGGATGGGGGGTGAAGTTTGCACTGAACCTGTCTGCCAGGATGTTGGGAATATTAGTTGCTTCTGTATATCTAGTGCCATTGTGCTGTAGCTCAGAGTAGATCTGAGTGTTATCACTGTAGAATTCTTTGTGGTTGTCTTTAGAATCAGTGGCGATTTTACTTTTGTAACTAGCTTTGGAGGATTTTATGAGGGATCTCAGCTTCTTACTGAGGCTGACCAGGGAGTTCCTGCAATCAGAGGATTTTACTATTTTTTGCAAAAGCTTCTTCCTTCTGTTGTAGAGTTTGTTTATGGCAGGGGACCACCAGACTGGCTTCCTTTTTTTGGAGGATAGCGTCTTGGTTCTGTTGGGGATGGCATGATCCATGCACTCGTGTATATACTTATGCAGTGCATTTGTATAGGATTCAGCAGTTGTACCTCTATTTTCCATCTGTATTGGTGTCGTGAAGCTTGCCACTTCTGTCTTAAGAAGCATGAAGTTGGCTTTGTTGGAGAAGTTCTTTACGGTGGTTTCCTTAATGGTGGGGTGGAGTCGGGATATTGATGTCTAGGGTGATTAGCTTGTAGTCGGATCTGACCAGTGAGGGGTTGACCTCTGGCATGGAACATTGGTTACCCACATTGGTAATGACCAGGTCCAGGATATTGCTGCCCCTGGTGGGGATATGGACAAGCTGATCCAGGGCGTTGGAATTAATGAATTTCAGAAAGAGTTGAGCAAATGAGTTAGTACATGAGTAGTTTTCCCACTTGATGGTGGGGTAATTGATATCACCCATTATTAGGGTATTGGCCTGTACCTTAATATTACTCAGTATATCAAGAAATGTGGAGTGGGCATCCTGGGGCATGGCAGGGGATCTGTAACAAGCTACAACCTGGATTGCAGTCTTGCTCAGTGTTAGTTGCACTTGGATAATTTCAGATGCATTATGCTGAGCAACTAGCCTGGAGGTGTGGATATCCTTAATGAATATGGACACGCCTCCTCCTTTAGTGTTTTGGTCTAGGTTAGGTGGCCGAAAGGTGTGGTATGAGTTATAGTCTGGTAATGCAGAGGTGCTCTCTGGTGCCTTGAGCCAGGTTTCCATCACTGCACAGATGTCGATGTTCTGCATTTTAAGGAGTGCCTCGAGTGAGTGCATTTTGAGGTTTAGACTATTGAGTAGCATTGCCCTCAGATTTTGCTTGCTTATACCTGCTATGGTGGTGAGTTTGTCATTTGAACCTTGCCTAAAAAAGGCACTATAGGGGTGGCAAGAGCCTTAGCTAGTATCCAGAATCCCAGGGGCAACAGGTGCAGGCCATCTCTGGCAAAGCATCATGGTCTGTCGATCATGTCGTCCCAGGCAGACAGACACTGGATTCCCTTAGAATGACACCAGAAGCTTAGCCAATTGTTGAAGTCAATCATTTTGTCCTTGTATTGTGGTATCTTTCTGGGTGATGGCAGGATGTTACTCAGGGCTAGGGTCATACCTGCCTAGGATACATGATCCAAGAGCTCCTCCATGTCTCTTTTCATATAGTCCAGCAAGGTACGTCTCAGGTCATTCACACCTACATGGACAATGACAGAGTCATATTTGTACTTGTGGAGTAACCTGAGTGCTTGCATTATGTGGCAGATCCTGTGACCCGACAGGCAGCTAACAGTAACTTTTTCCTTGTTTAGCCTGGTGAGTGGGACATCAGTTTGCCTGACTATATAGTCATCTATGACTAGTGTGTTGGGTATGTTGTTTTGCTTTATGGGCTGAGGTTGAGTGACACACTGATTTTGTGGGCTGGTTGTCATATGGGTAGTGTTGGTGGGTGGTGGTTGCTTGCGTTTCAGCTTTAGAGGTCTCAGTTGTTTGGGCAGATTTTTATTGAGAGCCTCCGTGAATGTAGATGTGTGTTTTGTGTTACTTTGTGTGGGTTTAGGTGGTGTAGGCTTTGATGGACTATGTGTTGAGTGTGGTGTGGTGCAGGTGTTTACCTTCTCCTCTTTACTGTCTAGTACAGTCTTGGCTGGAGAGAGCTTGGCTTCCAGTTTGGCTATGTAAGTGCATCTCTCACAGGTTATAGTGTTGGGTGGTAGGAGGAGAGGGTTGTCACTGTACAAGAAGCAATTGCTAAATTGCCCCAAGATGCCCAGATTCATCAGGTGGACAGGGGAAAATACTGGGAGCAGACCCTTAGACATGCCTGGATAGGTGCTTATTAATTTAAGTACTAAAAACTGTTTTCTTCCTAACAAGTGAGAAAAGTTGAGTGCTGCAGTAATTTGTAGATTATTTAGTGCTTGCAATGAACTTTGAACAAGTGCTCAGCACAAGGAAACAGTTTTGAGTGCTAAAACTAGAAAACTGGCTAGTTCTAAGGGAAGAGCAGAATTAGAAGAGCAGACTTTCTGGCACCAGGAATAGTTTAACCCTATTGCGTGATGCACAAAACTGCACAAACATGGGTTTTTAAACAGAAAGATGAAAGGGATAGAAATAGCCCAAAATAGCCAATAAAACTACAGATTCTGAGCTAAAACCACTCCTCCAGCAACATATAGGTTGCTCAAAGATCACCACTCTCACTGATGAACAGAGAAGTTTCCTTCTATCTTAGTAAGGCCTGGAGAATACAGAAACTACAAAACAACCCAGAATTCAGCAAAATCTGAAAACCAGACTCTACTGGTTATAGAAAGCTAGGAAATGAGTAGAGAGATAGGATTTTATTTATTTATTTATTTTTTCAAAAATTAAAACAGATACAGTAAAACAAATACTTTTAAAGCAGAACAATGGCTATCACACTTGAGTGTGTAGCCCTCAACAGTTCAACAGTTGAAAAACACTTAAAAACAATCAGTTAAAGTGCAGACAGTATCAGACTTCAAAAAACAGTTCAAATAAGTTGCAAAGTTAATAAAAAATGCTCGGAATAGTGCGGCTAGCAAAAATAAGCAATAAAAAGCAAAACAGAGGGACTTAATCCACTCAAAGTCTCCCTTTTCTCTCTCTGCTGCTGTAGAACTCTGCAGGGCACCCAGGCAGGATCTTGCTAAAGTAATACAAGTGCAAAAACTGTGCAGACATGGGTTTTTAGACAGAAAGATGAAAGGGATAGAAATAGCCCAAAATGGCCAATAAAACTACAGATTCTGACCTGAAACCACTCCTCCAGTGACAGATAGGCTGCTCAAAGCTCACCACTCTCACTGATGAACAGAGAAGCTTCCTTCTATCTTAGTAAGGTTTGCGCAACACAGAAACTATAAAACAGCCCAGAAAAAATCTGAAAACCGGACTCTACTGGTTATAGAAAGGCAGGAACGAGTAGAGAGATAGGATTTTGTTTTTACTTTTTTTTTTTTTTGGAAATTAAAACATAGCTTGTTTTGTAGGCCATGTATTTTCTTGTTGAGAAACCCCTGTGGTCTGCCCAGCTGCTGCAAGTGTCTAGCAAGGTACAAGCAAAAGGGAGCATTGTACTCTATTTGTGTTTTGATGAGGTTCGAGTACAGTGCAGTTATAACATCCTCACACCTGGACATGATGGCCTGACTTATGAGGTGCACAACATAGATGGCATTCCTTATAACTATGGAAACTTGGTGGTTAAATGTCAGATTTCTGTTTACCTGTGTTCCCAGGTCTTGCACCACCGGGTTTGACCTTGGGGGTTGTTGTTAATGCTATAATTAGCAGGGAATTCCACTTTGCAGAAGGCAAGTATAATGACACATTTTTGTGTTTCTTTGTAGATTGTGTGGCTTTGGCACCAATCATTTGTCTGTATTAGGCCCTCCTGTAATATGTAAACATCTTTGGTGGACTCGATGATTGTACCCAGTATGGAATTATCAGCAAACTTTGTAAACCAAAGGCCATATACTTTAGCCTGGACTTCCATGAAATAGATTCCAAACAGCAAAGGGGCCAGCACATATCCTTGTAGTATGACACTGGTGATGGCTCTACTGGTAGAGGTTGAGTCACCAACTTTCACAGTATGTAGCTGGTTTATATGTTTCAGGAAGAAAAACTTGTCATACTAGCTTCTTGCTAAGCAGGCTTGGCTGCTTTAATAGTTTATCATTACTAAAATATTTGGTTGTTGTATCTGAATGGTTGTCTATCACTGATAAATATGTTCATTCTTTCAACTGTTGTCTTTCAGTATGAATACTTAACATGTTGGTATGATTAGCAATTTATTCATATGCAGAACAGGGTTTTAAAGTTTGGAAATTATTGCACCTAAATATTGTACAGTCACATTCTCAGTTTTATGTTTGTTTAAACTTTTTTTATGGAATTAATTCTTTCTGATTCCATAATTCTTTAACAAATTACAAATTACACATATATACCCCAATGTTCCATGTATCACATTAACAAAATACTGTAATTCACACATCACTTTTTATTCTAATTACTCCCACTGATCTGGACATTTTGAGGGCAAAGAAATCCTCGAAATAACAGCAAAACCAATGATAAACATAAAGCTGCTCAGATGGAGAGTACTACCAACAGATTTATTTCCAGATAAAAAGTCCAGAATAAATATTCACAAATGCCCAGCAATAAAATCCAAGGAATCACAGGCAACAAGATAGATTAGTGTTTTTGTCCCACTATATTTAACCAGAACTTCATCAGATAACATGACTAAATAAACTAGGCATATTAAAATCTATCATGGTTCAATCACACTTCGAGATTCAGACACATCTATAACAAAAAAACAATAACAGCATCCAAACACGATTATCCCCTAAAAACCACATAGTCAAAATTAATTTACAAAAAAAATAAAATGAAACTTGTTACTTAATAACAAATATTAAAAAACACTATTGAGTACTATTTTTATCTAGAATTGGCTTTTATCTTAAGTAAACATGTAAGTGATTCTGCTTCGTTCAACCCTGGCCAAAATTCAGCCCCTAGCTGCAATTGCCAAAATAGATCTGCTTTTTCCAGCAAAAGCAGCCATGCTCCACCCCTTCATGACAAGTTCAATCTCTCCAAGACAATACATTTAAACTCATGATCTCTGTTAGAAAGGATATGCCTTTCCTAAGGCATTAGTTTCCTTATGTGCATGTATATCACATAAATGTTCACCAATCCTGCTCTTAAGCTTATGTTCAGTCTTGCCCATATAAAAACATGGACAAAACATACAAATGGCACCATAAACCAATTTTGTTGAATTACAGCTCAGTTTGCCAAAACTTTTGATGCTGTGACCATTAATACTAACATGGATGACACCTAAAATATATTTGCAATAAACACATGCACCACATTTCATCATATGACCAATCTTGTTACTACCCTTAATATTTTCCAAAATATTTTTAAAATTGGTCCCTTTCTTATATATAAAAATGGGTCTATTTCCTACACTGTCCTTAACCTCTTTTTCCATTTCCAAAACTTTCCAATTTTTAAACAGGATATTCCTGATGGAATGGCTATCAGTATTAAATGTGGTAATCAAGGCATTCAAAAAAGTCTGGTTACTACTAGTACCTTGAACCAGAAGAGATGTATTCTAAACAGTAGGATTATGTGCATCATTACATACTAAATTGCCTTGATTGGAAAATGTACAATGTGTAATCTTGTCTCCCAACAAAGGGTTAAAATGCCCTGTGGCTCTTTTTTCTTTTACTTCCAATAACAATTCCTCAATTAATGCAGCAGGGTACCCTCTGTTGAGAAACATGCTTTTTAAAGCATTACATTCTTCCAAGAACCTATGCCATTCTGTAATCATGCGGGCTGCTCTGATAAATTGTCCCCTTACAATAGCCCATTTCTGTGAAAAGGGATAGTTACTTTGAAAATGCAAAAAAGCATTTGAATAGGTAGGGTTGCAAAATATCTCAGCTGTAAACCTTCATTCTGTACTATTCTTCCTAACTAAGACATATAGATATGAAATTGTGTTGTAATCAAAAATAGGGTTACCACTCTAATGTTTGTACCAAAAATGTCCCACTTTGGCCATTTGAAAAGGTGGCAATCCTAATCAAAAACATGAGTAAATTTTAAAAACGCTGTAGTATTATTAATATAATCCATCAATTGGTCAATCATTTCAACTGGACCTGACCATAAAATAAAAATATCATCCTGATATCGACTGTAGATCTCACAAAAAGAAAACAAAGGGAAAATAAACAAGAACTTCCATTCCCAAACCAACGTGACAATGTTGGCATACAAGCCCCCAACAAGATGAACCCATTGTAATGCCCTCTTTCTGTAGATACAGTTCTTTCTCAAACCAAATAATGTTAGATCTTAACACCAAGTCCAGAAGTTGTTCGTAAGTATTAATCATGTTCTGTTCAATGCCCTTACTAGCAAGATATTCACAGAACCACTCCTCACCTATTTGATGAGGAATGACCGTATATAAGTCTTTGACATCTATAATAATAAAGACTTGATTTTGATCATATATAGTATGGTCCAATCTTTTTAAAAAGTCCCATGAGTCTATGCATATGTGAGCCCGCTTAAAACAAACCATTTCAGGTCAATATCCAAAGATTTATCTAAAGGATGTGTAATTGAGCCCCTCACATCCACAAATGGGATGCATCGGGGGTTGACACACATCCTTATGAATTTTTGGAATTCCAAAAATCGTAGGAGTAATGGGGTAGTTCACCCTAAGAAAATTATATTGATGAATGTCAGTGGAACCAACAATAAATAAATCATACATAAAACTTCTTATCCTACTGTAAGCAATGTTCAATTCATTAATTGAGCATTTTTGATACGTTTGCAAATCCAAAAGACATTTAATTTTCTTGATATAATCATTTTTATCCATAGCAACTAAACCCCTTCCTTTATCAGGTTTAATAAATCTTACTCCTGATGTTTTTTTCACAAAATCTAAATCTGACTTCTCATCTTCTGTTAAATTTCCATACATAACACACCCTCTAGTATGTTTACTATGCAAAGTCCTAATGTCTCATTTGCACATACGCTTAAACAATGCAAGAGAGGGGTGTAAAGGAGGGTTGTATGTGCTATAAATTCTTAAAGGATTATTCACATGGGTATCATTCAAAAACAATAATTGCAAGTTAAGTTTACGTACATATAACCTTAAATCTACAAGTGTTGTGCTAAGTTAATTTTTTTAGAAGGTACAAAAGTCATTCCTTTAGAAAAAAAATTACACAGACCAATATTAATATCTGGAGACGAAAAGTTATAAACTTTAAAATCATTGGCTTGGTTCTGTGCAATATGCAGGGGCGGTAACAAATAAGTGGAAGAATTAGTTAAAGTTTCAGGAACAGATATTAATTGTGTTTTCCTTTCCATGAACCACGTTTGTTCCCCCGAAAATTCTTTTGACCACCTCTGGTAGAATGTTGTATTGATACATGCTGCCATGCTCCCCAATTGCAGATTGTTTGCTGATTCCTCAGGCGCTTGGAACACCTGGGGGGAGGGGTTTGGTAGTGTCTAAAAGATCATCATTCTCATCACCATAATTGTTAGACATAGAGTCAGCTATGTCTTCAGTCTCAATGTCATTTACAGGGGATTTATGAACCCACACCTGAGAACTAGGAGGTGGAGGATAAGCAGTATTGCATTTATATGCATTGATATCTCAACTCAGCGTCTTTAACTTTCTTGCCTTAATGATTTCCATTTGTTCATCAGTGGAACGTAAAATGTGAGTATATTCAAACTTATTGTCAGTAAAGGTAAGATAGTGAGTAATATTTCTATCCAAAACCAAAATGTCTCTAGTTAGTGCCTCAGTTGTATCATTGTTGTGCTTAATGACTAATTTCATGTATTCCATACCGTGTTTGTCAAAAAGCTGCAACAATTCTTTGTGAAAACCAGAATTAGCAACAAGATCAGTGGGAAAACATCATGAACACAGTCCCTTAGGTACAATGTGTCTTTTGATGCATTCTTTAAAATGTGTGTCCATCTGAAGTTTTTTAATTTTTAACAAACAACGGTCAAATTTAGATAGTTTAGCACAAAGGCCATTGTTAGATAGAGACAACAGTATCAAACACATTATAAGATTTCAGCCAGTCATTCAAGCTAGGGGTATCATGAGCATTCGGCAGATTTACATGATTATCACGAGTCTGAAATGCTACATTGATCTCACCTGTAATGAAATTATTATATAATAATGACTTCATTGTTCCACTGGATACATTCTTTCAGAACAAGAAACAAAACAAAATAGAATCAAAAATTATTTTTTTCCCATCAGTCTGTGTTGTGCTAGACTGTCAGCTATACTTTGCAAATCAAGAGAAAACCAAAAATCATACCCTGCAGTGCTGTTGCTTGTCTGTAATACCTCTTATATTTTTATTTAAACTGCATCCTTCATTAAAACTTAAATCTCCTACAAACATTGCTGGAGGAACTACTCTACATCAAAAATGTAAACAATTACATAAAATAATAATACAACAAATATGAAACAACTTAATACATAACCCATTTTAAGCATAATAATTACCATGGTGAGCAGTACTTAGTACTACCATACCTTACAGGGGGCTATGACACCCTCCACCCTGTGTATTAGGCCTCAGTACACCTCATGGACATCTGGTATTCCTAGTACTGCCCACCCTTTTGAGTATTAGTTCTTGTTTAAATTACAATTTTTAACTTTTCCATCATGCCTTTATAAGGATTCATATCCCTAGCTGTGGCCTTGAACAGTTTGAATATAATACCAGTTTGTTTAAGCAGTTATAGAACTCACACAGCAGTTCTTCATTTATGTAAGAAACAGTGTTGTCTGCAACATCAAGCAGATGAAACTAAGAGGCTGCTGCCAGCACAGATAGTTGCAATAGAGTGCACCAGTTTAACTGACCCTTTATAGTATCTCTTGACATTTCTCTCTTGGTCTCTAACCCTTAGGGCTGTACATGTCCAGTGAATAGCCCACTCATTAGCTATGCTTAAAACTATAACCTAGCTCCTGCTGTAGATAGTGGGGACATACAGCAATGAGTGTGATAGAAAATGGGATAATAAACCATTTGTTTTATATGCTGAACCCTTATAGACACCACCGATTTGTGGCCTTTATGTTTCATTTTTCTATTATACCTCAGGCAATGCCTGAATATTAATTTCCCAGGTTAGCACTATTCAAGGAGCAATGTTTCAGTTGTTTTATAACACAGAGCTTTGAAATTCTATCAGTCTAGTTTCAGTAGTTAGCTAAATTAGAAGAAATATACTTTATTAACATTTCCTTAATCATGATGATCACTATCACATTATTTGCTTATCAAAGCTCCCTCTCTTTGATTACTATAATTTAAATAGATCATCAAGTTATATTTATAGTGCAGCAAACATTTAAAAATATCAGATCAGCTGTTATCCTTCTGCTGCATTTGAGGCTGGCTACATTGCATATCAATGCATGTGGAACTCCTAATGTAATCAGCTACATCTGCTAAGACAGCCAAGCTAACATCTGTTTCCGCCATGCTGGATTTTGAATATGTCACTTAACAGTATTACTCCAGATGTGCCTGTGACATAAATTTATTTTGTTGTTGTCTTCACCATCTTGAAGCAACCACATTTTATATTAATGTCTCTGTCAACAATGAAACATATAGCAAATTATTCATATAGTGTACAAAGCATTTTTTTTCTTTTATTTCTTTTTTTTTCTTTTTTTTAAATACTTTTGTTACAATGTTCTTTTTTTCGGGGGGGGGGGGGCGAGTTTGGAAGATAATTATGTTATTGCATTAGTCCTGACTGTCAGACATACCTCTAACCATTCTGTAAGCTCCAACAATAAATGTGGATTTAATGCAAATAAATTAAACTCATATAAAAAAGTTATCTTAAATACTTTAATACAGTGCTGTGTAATTATTTCTTATATACATGTATACAATGCTAAATGTAGAGGGTGACTAAAAAGGATCTTCATTTATACTGATTTTCTGTATTAGTGCATTTTTAAATATAATGTACTGAGGTGTGAAACAGACCTGCATGTTACATGCACTGATCTGATACAGAACAAAGCAATAATGCATTATGTTGGATTATAAAATGTAAAGCTGTTATCTTCCTCTGAAGTGCATTGTATTTCAGCCAAAAGTGGTGGGGAAATAAGTATTTTGCACCAATGGTTAACCTCTCAACCTCTCAGAGCAAGAAATCTGGACAAAGCCATAAATAAAAGTGGGACAGAAGACCAAAAATAAGAGCAATTTTTAAATATTGTTCTTACAAACTTAGAAAGTTGGTAGAATAACAGGTTTTGCATTAGCATGAATTTTCTGAAGGATGTGAAGTCTGAAACTCAAATGTCTGTCATTATTTTCTAACTTCAGTCTTTAATGATTTACCACTAATTTGCTTGAAAACTACAATTTTATGAAAAATGTACCAAAAAATATGAGTCCAAAATCTGTACATTATGTGAAAATCTGTACAGTTGAGAGGTATGGTTAGGCAATGCACTGAATGATAGACCATAGCAGTGAATCACCCTGAAAACTGAAGCTGCAATTTGTTCTTATTGCTAAGCTGTGAAACTAATGCAAGTTGTCTTCTGTTTTTTTGTTTTTTTTTTGTAAACAGTTCTCCCATAGCTACAAATATGTCATTTAAAAATGCAGTGCCTTTATTGTACTTTTAAATGTACTTACCCCCGACACCGATAGCAGCCAGTCTTTCTGTCTTTTTCTGATGTCACATTTAAAGTGGGAGAAAATGAAAGCATTTCATATACTGTGGATGCCAGATTCTAAAAGAGCTGCTTTCAGTATAAGACTGCCCCGATTCAAAACATCTGCTCGTAGAATAAGTGACACATCGGTGGCCTATCTGTAAGCAGGCTTACTATGGGGGCCAGATTTCAAAACATCCGCTCTCAGTGTATGCAGTGACTTACACTGAGAGCAAGTATTTTGGTATTGGGCCCACAGTGTTCATTGCCAGGTGTGGTACTTGACACTGTCCCACTGACTTGCATTAGCACAGACAAACACCAAAGTATACTGATTGCACAACATAAGAGTTAAAATAGGTTAAGACTTTAGTGTTTTAAACAATGACATTGGCTAGATACTAAAACACATACATGTAAGCAGTAATACTCTTCCTTATTGTTTTTCTTATGCTAGTTTAGCTGATGGTAAGGTTTTTGCCTTCACTTAATTGGATTTCTATGATATTTTTTTCATTTGATTGATATGGTAATTTATATGTATATTCTATTTCTTTGTTAATATGCATTTATATTCATGATGTCTTCTACTTTGGTGTGCTTTTCTATTTTAATATGCATTTATATTCATGTAGCATTTTGCTTTTGAATAATATACCTTCAAATGTAAGTCTTTGTTCAAACTATGTCTGGCAGAATTTTGAAGAAATGTGAAAAAATGTGGAAAACAATAACAATTACAAGAATAAAATATCTGAGAGAGTATTTCTAATGTGTGTGTGTGTGTGTGTGTGTGTGTGTGTGTGCGTGCGCTCGCGCACATGCAGTTTGACTCCTGCATTAGAGCTGTTGCTTTCTGTTGCTATGAGGACTGATTTTATTTCATTTTATTCACTTCCTGTCTCTTCTTACACTGCCTCACTTCCTGTTTGTGGGGTTTATGCCTTCAATTTCATCTGGAGATTACTTTTTACCTTTTTGGATTTTTTTTTACTCCAGATCAGGTATTGCAATTAGATGTGAGTTTTTACTGTTTTTATTTCTGTAAAGTATGATTGATTTGTGTCACAATCCTGATTCCTGTTTTTCTATTTCTTCATTATTATTCTTATTATTAATATTATGCACAAATAGTCATGTATTTGAATTAGGATGTGTTTTTGGTGTTTGGTGTATTTTTTTTTCAGAGTATCTCCGTGTTTCAAAGTTTTTCTCTGCTAATTGCAGTTTTAACTTGGAGGTAATTTTCTGGATTTTAAAATCTTTTAGGGAGTAGGTATCTGTAGCTAAATAGGAAATTTTGATGATAACCTCAGAGCCACACGCTCCAGGGATCTAAACCTTGTCATCACAATAAACAAAACATGCTGGGGGGATAGGTTCCTGACCCAGAGACACCCCAGACTCTGGAATAGACTGCCCATACATGTCAAGCAGAGCACCTCTTTGGCCCTCTTCAAAAGGAACCTTGATGATTGGATGGGAGAAAGTCAGTTGCCCTGCTAGACAGGGGTCCAGGGAAGTAAATAGTGTGGGAAGAAATAGCCAGGGAATTCTTATGGCTAGGCTTGTATAGGCCCTAGGGCCGATAGCCTAGTACCAACTTATGAACCTATGAACCTATGAACTTGCACTAGGTTTCTCCCATGCACAGCTTGCAAACTGGTTGGCCAGTTTTTCTTGCCATTTTATAAATATGTATTGTAAATAAGATGTCTCTTCTGGTGTTATTATTTAAAACAGTATATGAAAAAGTATTTGCATTTTAATTTAAATTAAGATTGTGCCTATGAGCATCCATAATACTAAGTATACAGTATTAATAAAGGGTTCAGGCATCTAGGCAGTGAGACATTTCCCTGTGGTACATTTGACTGGGGACACATGGCTGAAGTGACAGTCAGCTGCAGAGATATATGGCTGTTTGCAAATTCCCTGTAGGCAAAGAGAAGAATGTGTTGCCATGCCCACAACTTCAATAACAAAATGCACAGGGGGAAAATAATGTCCATGGTCCCCAAGAGAACATGAGACAGCAGGCAATATGGCAGGCATCAGCAGCAGGCTGACCAGAGGCCATGTCAGTGGCAGTACAAATGCAGTGCACAATGGGCAGTGCCTTTATAATGGGTGTGTGTAGACACTTACCCACTTTATAGTGTCTAGGGAACATTACCTAAAATGCATACTGGAGCATAAAAGTGACTACTATCCCACAGGATTTCCTCCATGATGTAGCACACTTTTACATGTTGTAGTTACATAAGTATGGACTGTACTTTGAGTACAACACTCATTACTTCTTCTGCCTCCATGCACTTGCTTATTAAAGCTGTGGCAATGGCAGTGTGTGCTTCGCTTTGCCCACAGGGAATTTGTAAACAGCCATATTTCTCTGCAGCTGAATGTCACTTCAGCCATGTGTCCCCAGTCAAATATACCACAAGGAAGTGTCTCGCTGCCTAGGTGCCTGAACCCGGGGGGGGGGACTGTGCAAGGTAGTAGGACTATGAAAACATTTATTGGATCTACTTTTGAGTGAGTAAGTTTAAGTTAATCTGTTAAGTCATCTAACAGTGGCTCCTGCTTTCTTCTGAGTTTCCTTTTGCTTCACAGTTATGTGACCATGGAGTTAGTAAATATAAGGAAGATGGTGTGGGGGAGGAAGTACCCCATGTAAAACATTTAATATTTATTTTTTGTGATTAGTTTAGATTTGTTTAAAGTATATTTACATATTTTATGCAGTCCACATTCCAGCAATGATGAAATTGCTGTCAATGTCACAGAATGTTGGCTATTAATTATATACTTGTGTGTGTGTTTGTGTGTGAGCATGTGTATATATACAAAAAAAAAAAAAAATATATATATATATATATATAT
Source organism: Protopterus annectens (assembly GCF_019279795.1). NCBI lineage: Eukaryota > Metazoa > Chordata > Ceratodontiformes > Protopteridae > Protopterus > Protopterus annectens. The sequence goes on from NC_056751.1 coordinate 299,351,501, forward strand.
ATACATATATATATATATATATATATATATACATATATGTATATATTGGTCTAGCTAACATACAAAAACACCAACAATGAAATAACCAACATGAAAAAAAACGAAAAAAAATAAAAGTGCAAAAACACGAAACTTCACATGCCCGACAAACCAAAATCCCGACAATCAACAAAACAAATACCTTTCCCGAAAAACACACACACAACACAAGCACACCAAAAACCTTACAAACCTAGACTAAACCTTACATAAACAACTATCTATGCACTAACCTTAACCCAAACCCTAACCCTAAGGTCCGTCACTATCGCACACTTACCTTACCCGCACCCTAACTCACTTAATCTGCCCCTAACCCTCAAGACCATCACCACACACTTACCTTACCCGCACCATAACCCTAACTCACTTAACCCGCCCCTAAACTAAAACTCCATCACTATCTCGCACTTACCTGACCTGCACCCTACCCTAACGTCCGTCACTATCACACACTTACCTTACACACACCCTGACCCTAACGTCCGTCCCTATCGCACACTTACCTTAACATGTCGGTGTTCTCAGCGTCGGAATTCTCAACTGTCGGTCTTCTCAGTTGTCGATCTTCCAGTGTGTGTATATATATATATATATATATATATATATATATATATATATATATATATATATATATATTTCCTCCTATATATATATATATATATATATATATATATATATATATACACACACACACACACACACACACACACACACACACACACATATATATATATATATATGTGTGTGTGTGTGTGTGTGTGTGTGTGTGTGTGTGTGTGTGTGTGTGTGTGTGTGAGTGTGTGTGTGTGTCTATATGGTGTGCGGTCAGACTGCAGTGGTGAACCTCAAAAAAACCAATTTATACTATTAACCAGCAGATGGAATTGAATGTTGCCATTACATTTACATTTGCTTGAAGGCAAAAGGAGACAATAAGTCTAGCTAGTTCACTGTATAACTGAATATAACATTCTGCTTCCACTCTTTTACTCTTACCCCTTACCCTATTTCCATATGTCCTATGCCTACTTTCCCCTCTTAATGTCCACCACTTATTCTGGTAGCCCATTCCTTGAGTTCAATTCCTGTCTGTGAAAAACAAGTACTCTTGGAGTCCATACAATCTGCAGCCCCTGTCTTTAATTTCTTCCTCTGTCCTTCCTGTTCAGTATGATTTTCCTTGACACAATCTTCTTCACTAATATCGTATCTTCCATTTCTCTTCTAGTCTTGGGAAAGGAGAGCCCTAGCCCTTGTAATCTCTAGCCATATCCCTTCACCTTCATCTCATAGTTCTTTCTGGTGGGTTTCCTCTTGACTTCTTCCAGGGGGATTATGTCCTTTTCTTTGTGTGGTCTCCAGATCTGCACATAGAACTCATTGCATGGTCTAAACATTATGTCCTTGCTTTGTTGCCTGTACTCACTGTTTGCTCCCCCTTGGTTTCATTCAGGTATGATCAATATCCATAGAGATTTTCTGTTCTTTTGCAATCATTTCCACTCTTCCAAATGATACTTCCTGTGAGGGTTGTAGTAGCCTACATGAAGTGTACTTCTTTGCATTTATTCACAATAGATCTGACTACCACCCTTCTGCCCACTTTTTCAGCTTTTCCGAATGTTTTTCCAGAACCACCCCCCATCCTAGATCAGGAAGAAGTTATCCACTGAAAGTGAGTCATGCTCCTTGGTTTTATTTAACATAATTGCGACTGTTGTGTTAGTTGGCCAGAACCTGAAGCCTGGGGATTAATCAGATATTTCCTCCACTGAAACAGATATCTTTTGATCAGATGGAATGGAAAATTCAGTCAACTTAACAGCTGTGTCTTTAGGTGCTGTAATGTCTAATGGGTTTAAGTGTGACCTTTTAGAGGTACCATGCAGCTTGTTTACAGACTTCCAGAATCCTGCAGGATTACTCTAAATTGGCCCTAGGCATGAGTGCGTGCATGTGTATGCTTTCTGTGGAGGGTTGGGCGCTGGGCTGGCAACTCAGCGCTGTGGAACTCCGCTGCCAATCATGACCAGACAGGTGATCTGCTGTGGCGACCCCTAATCGGGAAAAGCCAAAAGAAGAAGAAGAAGAAGTTGTTCTAGGTTGTGAAAATAGTTTTGCTTCACCAGTCTTAAGAGAATCTGCTATCTGTTATGTAATTCTCTCTATTTGTTGAGCAAGTTGTAGTCTGGAATTTATCCCTTTATGTCACACATTCCTGAAATAAGGCATGAATCCAGGGTAACATGTTACTTTTTGTTTAACCAGAGCTGCAAATTTACTGAGCTGGTTTATAACAAGAGAGTTAAAGAGGTCCAGATATAATGGTACAGGCAGTACAGTGTGCTGCAATGAAATATACCCTTTAATTGACCAACAACAAGTTTTCAAACATATGACATATGTGTATATATGAATCCTTATCTAAACACCGAATCTCCATAACAGAGAACATTATAATATCAAACCAGGAACATGTAAAACCAAAACATTGAACAAGAGACACCTTCATTGTGCAGGATCAGCATACAGTAGGGAATAAGGTGTTGCTCCTTTTCCAACTGTAGTGCAATTTCAGAGTCTGTATATATATATATATATATATATATATATATATATATATATATATATAACCCCCTGCAAAAAAGCAGGTTTTGTGTTTTTTGTGTAGGTTTTGATCTTCCAGGTTTCCAGTGTTCCTGGTTTGATGTTATAACGTTCACCATTGTGACTGTCCAATGTTTAGATAGGGATCTGTGTATATATATATATATATGGGTCTACTACTAAACACCGACACGACGATTCCCCGACACAAAACTCACCGACGCCAAATAACCGACATCACACAAACCCGACAACGCAAAACACCGAACATCATTACACCGACACACGGAAAGTAAGCAACACACTACACTACATAGCATACACACTAGCCCTGACCCAAACCCTAACCCTAAGGTCCGACACTATTGCACACTTCACCTACCTGCACCCTAACCCTAACTCACTTAACCCACCCCTAGCCCAAGCTCCGACACTAACGCACACATCACCTACCTGCACCCTAACCCTAACTCACTTAACCCCACCCTAGCCCAAGCTCCGACACTAACGCACACATCACCTACCTGCACCCTAACCCTAACTCACTTAACCCACCCCTAGCCCAAGCTCCGACACTAATGCACACATCACCTACCTGCACCCTAACCCTAACTCACTTAACCCGTCCCTAAACTACAGTCCCTCACTAACACACACTTACCTTACCCGAACCATACCTCCGACACAAACACACACTCACCTTTCCCACAGCCTAACCCGACATCCCACAATCTCGAGCACTTACCTGACCGCTCCTAACTCCGTCACCATCGCACACTTACCGGGTCGCGATCGCACATTCCCTTGTCGGTCTTTCCGCTGTCGGCAAATAACCCTGTCGGTGAACTTACCTGTCGGTCATCTCGCGTCGGTGAATATTCTGTCGGGGAATCGTCGTTTCGGTCATTAGTCGTAGACCCATATATATATATATATATATATATATATATATATACACACACACACACATATATATATATATATATATATATATATATATATGTGTGTGTGTGTGTGTGTGTGTGCGTGTGTGTGTGTGTGTATATCTATATATATATATATAGCACCCACCAAGAGGAGAAAACGCTAAGAGAAGAAAGGAGCCACTTTTGAGATTTTAAGTATTTTGCTTCAGATTATTTGTTTGCCGCCTACTTTTGAGCATTTTCTGGCCTGTTAAACTTGATTTCTGTGTTGGTAACTGTATTTAGAACTCAACCTAGAGCTGATTACTGAATTTCCTGCGTGCACTTGTTTTTAAAATCATTTTTTTCTTAAAACTTGCATTTTATCTGTCTCTGGCCTAGCACTCAAGTGTAGGGTCATTTACTGCACTGTTCTAACTTGTTGATACTTGTGAACCTCTGCTTTCCTTAAAAAAACAAAAAAACAAAAAATCTTGCTTTTTTCCCACTTTTCTGAGATTTAAAAAAGTTCAGTTACAGATTTGCTGTTCTGAATTGTTTGTAAGTTTCTTGGAGGCCATTGTTTGCTTGGGCTAAAGGGAAGTCTCTGTGTTCATCAGTGGCAGTGATAAACATTGAGCAGCCTGCCTGCCCCTGTGGGAGTGGTTACTGCCTTGAAACTGTAGTTTTATTGGCCATTTTGGGTCAATTCCAAACTCCTTGATCTCCCTCTCTTAAAACCCTCTTTTGCGCATTTTTGCGCGTTTTTGCGTGCAGAGCAACATCGGGCAGCGCTGCCTAATTGGGTTTAAACTATTCCTGGCTCCACAAAGTCCGCTCTTCACTTTTTCCCTTAGAACTGCTCTATCTCTCAAATTAAACACCATATTCTCATTCTAAGGCCCCTCACTGGTCCAAATAAGTAATCTTACAAGTTAGCACTAATAAACCATAAGCACTACTTACTCTTATACTCTCTACAATTACCTTGTCCCCTATTGGTCCATTTTATTTCAGTTCCCTGTATTACTCTAGCATGTCCAAAGGTCAGTCAATGGTTTCCTCTCCAGTCCAGCTGGTGAATCTGGGAATTTTGAGGCAATGTTACAACTGTCTCATGTACACGGACAACCCTCTCCTCCTCCAAACAGGTTCAAATATATGTGAGAGATGCAACGATATAGCCAAACTGGAGGCTGAGCTCTCTCATCTCAAAACTGGTGTAACCAGTCAGGAGGAGAAGGTAACCTCACACAACACAATTCCAGTATCACATAGTCCCACCACAACAGCGAACCAAACACATAAAAACACAAAAACATACTCGGAGGCTCTAAATAAAAATCTACCTAAGCAACAGAGACCTCCAAAGCAGACATCCAAGCAAACGCTACCCCAAAACAAAACACGTACAACACATAGCACACAAAGTCAGTGTGCCAAGCAGTCACAGCCCTTAAGGCTGAATAACACACCTGATACTCTTGTAATAGTTAACTCTATTGTCAGACACACTGACGTCCTGCTCACCAGGCTGAATAAAGAGAAGGTCACAGTGAGCTGCCTGTCGGGCGCTAGGATCCGCCACATAACGCAAGCACTTAGGTCATTCCAAAGCAAATACAAATATGACTCAGTCATTGTACATGCTGGCGTGAATGACCTGAGACGTACCTCCCTCGACTACATGAAAAGAGACATAGAGGAGCTCTCTGATCATGTAGCCCAGGCCGGTATGACCCTGACCTTGAGCAGCATCTTACCCTCACCTAGAATGATGCCACAGTATAAAGACAAAATGATCGATTTTAACAATTGGCTAAAATTTTGGTGTCATTCAAAGGGGATCCAGTGTCTGTCAGCCTGGGATGACATGCTCGACAAGCCACGTTGCTTCGCTAGGGACGGCTTGCACCTGTCACCCCTGGGCTTTCGGATATTGGCAAAGGCTCTTGCCACCCCATAGTGCCTTTTAGGCAAGGCTCAAAAGTCAAACCCACCTCCATAGACAGCACAAGGAACAAGAAACTAAGGGTAATGCTGCTAAATGCCAGAAGTCTTAACATCAAGATGCAAGCACTAGAAGCTCTTCTCAGTATGGAGAACATCGATATCTGTGCAGTGACAGAAACCTGGTTCAAGGCTCCAGAGAGCACCCCAGCACTACCAGGTTATACCTCATATCATGCTTTTCAGCTCCAAAACCCGGACCGAACCACAAAAGGAGGGGGAGTTTCCATATTTATCAAGGATATCCACACCTCCAGGTTAGTGGCATTGCACGAAGTATCGGAGACCATCCATGTGCAACTAACAGTGGGCAAGACTGCTTTTCAGTTTATAGCATCCTACAGACCACCCTCTCAAAGTCAGGAATCCCACTTAGCTTTCCTGAAAACATTGGAGAACATGAAGATCTCTCCGAACACCATTATATTGGGCGACTTCAACTACCCAAACATAGACTGGGAGCATTACACAAGCCCCAGCACCTTAGCCCAAAGGTTCCTGGAATTTATAAACTCAAATGCTATGGAACAACTAGTCACCACTCCCACAAGAGGGGAAAACATACTAGACCTGATCATTACCAACATGGGGACTCTATGCTCCATACCAGAAGTATAACCCTCATTGGTAAGATCAGACCATAAATTAATTTCACTGGATATCCACATCCCGACCCCACCCCCAGCCCAGAAAACCACAGTGAAAAACTTCTCAAAAGCGAACTTCACACTTCTCAAAACCGAAGTGGAATCCTTCAAGGCCCCAGGGCCAGTGGAAACTATGGCCCAAACTGCAGAATCCTATATAAATGCATTCTACGGACATCTCCAGGAATGCATGGATCATGCAATCCCAAACAAAATCAAGACCCAATTATCCAAAAGCAGGCATCCAGTCTGGTGGACCCCAGCCATAAATAAACTGTACAACAGAAGGAGGAAGCTACTACATGATAGAGCAAAATCCCTAAAAGGGAAGGCATCTCTGATCAGTACTAGCAAAAACTTACGATCCCTCATAAAATCCTCCAAGGCCAGCTTCGAGAGAAACATTGCACAGGACACTAAAGACAATCGTAAGGCTTTTTTCAGTTATGTTAGGAACCTGGGATGCAACTCCCAGACTTGTTCTGTGTTGATTCTAAACGACAAACAATACACTGAACCCACAGACATTGCCAATATCCTGGCAGACAGGTTCAGTGCAAACTTCTCCACCCCCCCCCCCAAAAGAGCAAGTATCTATCCCGGCAGAGTGCAGCCTCCCAAACATCTCTGATGCTCAGGTGAAGGCCGCCATCTCCAAAGCAAAAAACACTGCTTCCATGGGACCAGATGGCGTCCTGGGTTGCATCCTACATGAACTCCAAGAAGAACTAATCCCTCAAGTAAAACTGCTGTACAATCTCAGCCTCACTACAGGATATGTGCCCAAAGAATGGCGTACAGCAACAGTGGTCCCACTCCACAAAGGTGGCGCCTCTACGGACCCTGGAAACTATCGCCCCATAAGCCTGACTAGCCTAGTCTGCAAGGCTATGGAGAGGATCATCATGGAACTCATAAACAAAGACATTGGGGACCTACAGACACTAGATCCTACCCAATTTGGCTTCGTCAAGGGCAGATCCTGCCTTTTGAACCTGGTCGACTTCTTCAAAACAGTCACCAAGGCCACAGATGAAGGGAAGGTAGTCCACACAGCCTATGTGGACCTCGCAAAGGCATTTGACACAATACCCCACTCGGGCATCATAGATAAACTATCCAGTCTAAATATAAACCCCTATGTCACAAGATGGGTCACAAACTGGCTCAAAGACAGAACCCACAGAGTCAGAGTTGCTGAAGCCATGTCAGACTCAAAACCGGTCACAAGTGGTGTCCCACAAGGTTCTGTCCTGGGACCTCTCTTGTTCGGTATTTACTTTTCTGAGGTACAGGCCAACGTGGGAGGACTATGGCTCACCAAGTTTGAAGATGACTGCAAACTGGGTGCCATAATCGACTCTCCAGCTGACACAAACATCCTTCAAAAAGGTCTCACAGAGACGGATAACTGGTGCCAGAGCCATGGTCTAAAGCTAAATGCCAAAAAGTGTATAGTCATACCCTTTGGCAAAAACAATGTGCCCACAAATTACCACATAGGTGGTAACCCATTAAGTACAGAGAAAGTAATTAGGGATCTGGGGACCCAAGTTGATAGCAATCTCTCCTTTGACAACCACATTGCCAAAGTGGTTAGAAAGACCTTCTACATAGCCCACCTCATCATGAAAGGATTCACATCTAGATCAAGAGAGGTATCGTGCCCCTTTATTCATCCCTCATCAGGCCCATCATAGAATACAATGCCCCCTTTAAGATGTACCTTACCCGACACCTGCAGCAATTAGAAAGACCCCAAAAGTACCTCACCAGGAGGATCAAGGGACTCAAACAGATGCCATATGCTGCTCGGTTAAAAAAACTCCAGCTCTACTCAGTTGCATACCGCCTACTTCGAGGCGATCTATGCCTGACATATAAAGCTATGTCCAACCCAGAATTAATGGACATGCTCCACCTCAGTAAGTCTAAATCCCTTAGAGCCACATGCTCGAGGGACTTGAACCTCAGCACAGAAATAAATAGAACATGCTGGAGGGACAGATTCATAACCCAGAGGCTCCCTTCACTCTGGAATAGAATTCCAATTCATGTTAGGCAGAGCACCTCACTGACTCTCTTCAAGAAGAATCTTGATGAGTGGATGGGGGATCATAGGTTTGTCCCGGGGATTACTTCCGTGTCACTATTAGACAGAGGCACAGTAAACTAAACTTTAAAAAGGGCACAGTATACTCAAATCAAGGGGTGGCGTAAGCCAAACACAATCGAGCTAGGCTTATAAATGCCCCAGGGCAGATAGCCTAGTATGAACCTATGAACCTATATATGTGTGTATATATATATATATATATATATATATATATATATATATATATATATATCCACTTTTAAATGTCAAAATTCCGAAATCTTGACTTTTAAAAAAACATACCTAAAACATCAAGATTTCAGAATCTCGACATTTAAAAGTGTGTTAAAAAAACAAAGACAGAGACTTTCAAAAGTGTTTGCAGGGGGCAACTCCCCTGCACACACCCCCTACTTAAATATACCAACTCCGAAATCACGCTACAGTGAAGAGAACGGTATTGCTCCTGTTGCACTTATCGTTTTCTTTGGGTTCAGGCACCTAGGCAGCGAGACACTTCCTTGTGGTATATTTGACTGGGGACACATGGCTGAAGTGACATTCAGCTGCAGAGAAATATGGCTGTTTACAAATTCCCTGTGGGCAAAGAGAAGCACACACTGCCATTGCCACAGCTTTAATAAGCAAGTGCATGGAGGCAGAAGAAGTAATGAGCGTTGTACTCAAAGTACAGTCCATACTTATGTAACTGCAACATGTAAAAGTGTGCTACATCATGGAGGAAATCCTGCAGGATAGTAGTCACTTTTATGCTCCAGTATGCATTTTAGGTAATGTTCCCTAGACACTATAAAGTGGGTAAGTGTCCACACACACCGATTATAAAGGCACTGCCCATTGTGCACTGCATTTGTACTGCCACTGACATGGCCTCTGGTCAGCCTGCTGCTGATGCCTGCCATATTGCCTGCTGTCTCATGTTCTCTTGGGGACCATGGACATTATTTTCCCCCTGTGCATTTTGTTATTGAAGTTGTGGGCATGGCAACACATTCTTCTCTTTGCCTACAGGGAATTTGCAAACAGCCATATATCTCTGCAGCTGACTGTCACTTCAGCCATGTGTCCCCAGTCAAATGTACCACAGGGAAATGTCTCACTGCCTAGGTGCCTGAACCCGGCATGTTTGATTGATAATTAAACTCTGCAAGTATGCTTGCCCAAACATATCTTTTGAGATGCAACATACATACTCACTATGGTCTGAAATTCTCAAATCTTGGCCCTTCTATTTTATACAGAATTCTGAAGAACTGAAAACTTGCAGAATTTTTTGAAATACATGACAGTGAATAAATTGAATTTTACAAGTTTTTGATCAAGGTAAAATTAATTTTTGATGACAAAGTTAGTAAAATTTTACAAAGTGTAATTCATTCACATGAAATTTGATTTCTTTTATACATAGGTTGCGATCTAGTACAGAATTCTACAACTGTGACATTTTCACATCTCCCACTGGGAAACTTCATAAACCTTTCCTCTAGTGTAGGCAGATTTACCAAAATTGCATTGGCAAGCCAACATTTGCAGTATCTTTACCTGCACATTACAAATAAACATTATTTTTTTATGAAAATTGCAGTTTCACTACTTTTAAGCACAGCAAAAGAAGTATAATGCAAAATTCCTTTGTACATTTGACATTTTCGTTTTTGTTTATCATTTCTTAAGCTAAAGATCTCAAAACTTGTTTTTCTTTGGCTTTCAGACATTTGACTGCTGTTTGCTGTTTTACCCTTATAGACCATTTTTTTCTCTGTGGTACTTTTCTTTTTAATGACATAAATACCTTAGCCTTCGGTGCCTTGTTCCTTTACCTTGGTCTCAAGACACTTCACATGCATCCTGTAATAATGTCAAGATCTTCTTTTATTCAGCCATTTGTTTTTTGGGATCCTCTATTGTCAGAACAATTTCTAATTTCAGATATACTGTTTGTGCAACACTTGTGTTTCCTATTTCCTAATTATCCAATGAGTTTTAAGCATTTTAGTCTTTCCATGACAGTACCTTGTATAAGTTTTATGGTGCTGTACTTCATAAAAATGTTTGTAAACAAATGTTTACTATTGGTGTCCCTGTTTTAGTTCAAGACACTGTACCATTCGACATATTCAAATTTCAGATGTTTACACTATAAAGTCTCAAGGCCTTATTGAATCCTTCTGTAGAATAAGTTAATGCCTCCCAGACAGAGTGACCTTACCATGTAAGAACCTGGGTTAAGCTCTGTTGCTTACTGTCTGCTAGACAGTCTGTATGGAAATGACACAACAGAATGGATTATCTCATTACAAGAGTTTGCAAGCTTATTACAACATTGATGTGATCTCTGGCATGGCTATCATTCTAGTTTTTACTTAAATGGGCATTGTTCCTGTCTACTTCAATCTTGTCTGCACACTATTACTGTCAGCAGTGACAGTGAGGTTTATTATTTGTATTTATACTAATATATACAACAAGATTGATGTTTAATTCATGATCTGCTATATTCAGGCAGACCAGTCAGGATGAGCACATTTGCAACTAGATTCATTGAAACTTACAGAAAAGGCTGCCATCTGCAAATATGTTTTACATAAATTAATGATTTTTTCATTACAGAAGGTAGAAGGAAAAATCAGGAAAATATAATAAGGGCCCAATAAATGAAACTTGTCAAAAATGTTATGCTTAGTTATTTATGTATTTATTTATTTACTGTTCTTGTTTTATTTTCAAATTCTGTGCAATGTGCTTATATCTAATCTTAGTCATATCTAAGACTAGTGCATTGTAACTCTTATGCTTTGAAATAATTTATTTTCTCACAAAATAAAAAAAAAATACACATATCTATGTGCAAACAAAAACACCCCTTTCTTTAAACTAGACACTTTCAGAGGTACATATGATGCCAATAGATCAATATGTGCCTGATGTGATGCCTTTGCAAAGTTGCAGGACATATTACTGATCATTGTAAGACACGTGAAAACACAGTATTGTCTTCAATATGGTTAATTGGGGTTATATTGTGTACCATTTTGTATAAATATTTCTCATATTATTAAGAAGCTTTTTAGTGTTTCACATAGATAAAATACTGCTAATATTCCTTCCTGTATTAAACAGCCACACACAACTCAGTTATGCCATTCAGTAAAAGTTGGGTGTTTTATATATCACAAATAAGCATCTTTTAAACATCATCCTTAAATATACATTTCTACACATGAACTGGGTTTTACTGCTATTGAGAAACTAAGGTATAAGTGATTTTTAATAATCTTATTGCATTGTCAGTCATTTCGTTAACATTTTATAATAAATTGTCTTTGGCATGAGTATGGTTTTCATAACACATATTTCTGCTGTAAATGTTTGCTTGAATGAAAAGACAACAATTTCATATTCTGTTAGGTATTTATTTACATAGATTTTATGTATGTACCTAGTGGTCTCTCATGGCGTGTAGCCTCATTTACAGTAGATCTTCCTCCCTTATGTAAACTACTTGTAATGGATTTTGTTTTATATATGTTAGTAATAAATGTGGACGTGTGTGTGTGTGTGTGTGTGTGTGTGTGTGTGTGTGTGTGTGTGTGTGTGTTCCTCAGTGGTGTTGCTTGTTCAGCATGGATGTTTATAATAATAAATTCCATGTGTTGAAAACTCAGCTTGTTTGAAAAAGATAAAATTACTTTGTCAGTAAACTGTTGGCATTGCTACTTGGATGATAGTATTCCACATTCTGTCAAGTGATATTTTAAACAGCTTTATTTTGACTGTTATTATTCAATAAATATATTTTTGACTACATAGTACTTGCTGAACTTTGTTATTTGTATCATTCTACTGTTTGTATCACATGGGGCAGGCATGAAAATGATCCATTGTATCCAGTGTCCAGTGTTTCACCATGGAAAATAAATTTAAATATATAATAAATAACCTTTTCATTCTAGCAGAAGATGGTTTTCAGCTATAGAATCCCACCTGTGTTTGATGAAAATAAGCTCTATGAAAACTAGAAAAATGAGGTTTTGATTTGGTCTCAAGTCACTGAACTGGAAAAGCTAAAGCATGCCCTTGCATTTGCTCTGTCATTGGGAGAGTGAAAGACATTAAAATGGAGATTGCAGCATGGGATTTGAACATGGATAAAGGTATCCTGCTTTAATAACTACATTTGCTGCTATGTTCTTGAGAGATGATAAAGGATTTATGAGGCATACTCTAATTTTGATCAGATTATCAGAGTCAGTGTAGTTTCTATGGCAGATTACATAAATGATTTTGAGCAACTATATAATTGGATGTGTTAATATAATATGGTGCTGCCATTTGCAGTATTTGTTCTTAAGCTATTAGATTATACAAGCTTAAATGTAAATGAAAGACATTTTGTATGAATAGTACACACTAAACTCACTTTTACCTCAGTAAAGTCAGCCTAAAATGCATTTTCAGATAAAAGACATCAGGCATTGCAATGGACATTAACACAAGTCAGGACACAACATATTTCTCAGAGCAGAAATGTAGCAGCAAGTTGGGTAGACAACATGGCTCTGTGAGACCACTGTTATGGGATACAAATCTGTTAAATAAGGATATCCAAATGTGTTGCATGTCAGAGCACCTATTCTGGGCTAAAGACTGTCAATCCAGAGGTGAGCAAGTTAAGATAATGGAGGAAGACAAAATATAAAAAATGCAGTATACCTTTATTTGCCAAAGAGATGGTTGTAAATGCAGATATTTCTGGTCTCATACTATAAGAACTTTATACCTAAGTCATTGGCATGCCATCACATGTCCTACATGCTGTTCTTAATTCATTCACTTATACCATCAGCCAGCCCTCTAAGTACAAGTTCCATTACACCCACCTTCTCATTGTATTATCTACTGAGCCATTCATTTAGAATATCATAAAGTTGCCTGCATATGCATTATCTATCTTTGTTATCTACTGTTCCTTTATTCAGAGTATCTCTTTCATATGCCACTTCAGTGCTGCATATCTTACACCATCTAAAGTACTGCTTTTTATAGTCCATTTTAAAATTGTGACTTGCAAAGGGGGTATGTTACTACTTGAATTGTTATGGCAAGTAATTGTATATTTGTTTCCAGTATTTCCTTGATTGCTTTTAACATTTGTTTGCAGAAAGATTTTATTGTTTGATTGCTTGATGACCAGAATGCTTAGGCTGAGTATTGATGATGGAGCATTTTCCTCAAAGGCTAAAATGCTGATGGGTAAATTTGATGTTAGTCAGCACCTTGATGATACTATAAAGTCAACAATCAGGAAGTTATGTCACACAGGTAGTCTATATCCACCTGTTCCAAGAGATAATAGTGAGATTGATAGGCATCTTCTCATAGTATTCTCCATAGTACTGATTCTTGGTCTATAAAGAACATTATTTCTAACAAGTGATGTATGTCAACAACCTGTTGAAAACTGGAGGATATAGATGATAAAGCATCTATTTTATTTCTTATAAAAATTTGAAACAACTTCTAGAAATTCTGCTTATTTTCAAGATTCCCCAACCACTTACTTCTATTGAAAAAAAAAGTCGACACCTGTGTACATAGAGTGTAGTTTCATTGTGAACCACCAATTATTATGGCTCAGTCATAAATAAAGCTTTTATTCCATATGGACATCTCACTTGAAACATTAATTATGATTTTTACATTGCTGACATTACTGAGTGTTCTTTTTGTGGTGAGACAAAAAACATGTAAGCTTGCCAAGCGAATGAATGATCATGCTATTAAAAAGAAGAATTAAAAAGCATGCTTTTAAATGTGGTTCTTTCTAAAAATTTGCTCCCATATTCTTGAAAAGATAAATTTCAGTCATAGCTGTAGCAACCTGGACAAGTTATTGGATGATTAAGTATATTTCTGGCAAGATGTTTTGAGACTTATAAATATCCATGACTAAATTATGCTATTAATTTTAATAGTATATAAAAAAACAAACTCTTCAAGAATTGAAGCACTCATATTTATTGAATTTCTCTTTTAAGCTACTAATCTTTTTTTTTTGCACTACAAACTTTTGTGGTATTTTGTCATATGATTAAGGAATCTGGTGTTTGAGTTTTCCTTGTTTCATTTACAAAAAAATATATGAAAAGATTATGATGGGAACAAAAGAACTAGCTATCTGATGTTTTTGTATTTTTATTTTTTATTTGTAAAACGGTCTTGTTGGTGTGGAAGTGCCTTACTTTGTTTGTTTTTTTTGTTTATTTTTTTTGTTTATTTTCAGTTGGTATTCATTATTATACAATTCTTCCTTGGAGACTTGTTTTTCACAGTTTGCCGGGGGTGGAGGGTATTGTACATTCTTCAAGTATGATATTCTTCTCTCAGTTGGCTGATGTAGTTTAATTTCCTATTCTCAAGTTCACTTACCATACTCTGTTAGAGTAAACGATTATTTCCTAACTTAATGGCGGATGCATCTGTGTGGGATCATTGACCTTGTGTTAGAACCTGCTGTGCAATAGCTGCAAATTTTCTCAATACCAGCACTGCATTGCAGCATACAAGGAGTGCTGTACTCCTAAGTGTGCCATCCTTCAGAGGAGACATTAAACTGAGGTCCCATTTGCATCAGTTGGTGGTAGCTCAGGTGGATATAAACTTCCCATTAATTAAAAAAAGCAGGATAATGTTTCTTGTATATTGACAGCATTTTTCCTCATCAGTATGAACACTACCTTGTTTTTTCTTTGAATAGAAGCTGGCTAACCTGATTAACAAAGTATAAACTAAATAATTCTACTAAAATGTCAACTTCCTTGATTTTTCTGGGCTTTATCAATCCGTATTTTAGACTGACCTGGACCAAATTCAGTGCATCAATATTCATCTTTTCAGATGCCAAATAGACATTTGATAATTTTGTTCCCGTCTGACAAACTGATTTGTAAAGGATAATGCAGTTACAGTATATGACAAACATCAGAATAAATCACCTGACAGATGAGCTAACAATTGCTGGTATATTTGTTGTCTAAGACTGATTTAAAATGTTGATAAATCAAAGAGAACAATAACGGTAAAACATACATAGAAAGTTGTCATTCATGACTTTTATACTTCCTGGGAATATTATTTTAGTTTAACAATGTAGTTTTAAATTATCAGAGGGGAAAGGTACAAAACATGAGTTTAAATAAGCCTTGTTCTATGATGTTCTTAAGAAAGGTCTGGAGGGTGTACCAGATTGATAGTCTGAGTACAGGGAAGACTCTCTTGTTTCTCTCTCTCTCATGTTTGAAAGGAATAACTGAGGAAAGTGATTAGCAAGGTTTTCAAGTTTCAAATGATTCTTAAAGCTGTCATTGGATTTAGAGAGAAGTTATGGTAACAATAGTGAAAGACCTGAAAGTAAAATAAAGAGTTGAAGCCATCAAAACATCTCTTATGTATTAAAACTCTAACTCAAACATTTTAACATCTGTAGACATTTTTGAAGAGAGGATAGCCACCTCCTTGGAAGTGGTTGGAATGTGGCAGCCATTTCATTAAAAGACACATGGATTTTGTCTGTAAACATATCTTGGTGGTTGAGTTGCTCTGAAAGAATTTCTTCTAAACATTGTCATCAGTTTGAGTCAATCTGTTAAAAAATGTTGACTGCTTGCCCTCTGCTTAGAGTCCAGATACAAATGGAATACATTCTATATTCCTGAATGCCAGAATGGAATCCATTTTATTTCTATTTTGGCATTTGCTTTGGTGAAAAAGTTTTTAATTAGATTTTAACTAAACAAATTTATCATGACAATAATTATTATTTCCTAATCTATAGATCAGTATTCCATAATTTTAAGTATGCTGTAGTAGTGCCTATCCCTACATCTGGTGATGTTGAAGAGATTGGTAGTTTTAGACCTCTCTCTCTCTCTTTCACACTCTCACTCTCTCCCTCTTTCTCTGTCTCTCTTTCTCTCTCTTCTGTCCATTTCTTCCATGTTATTATAAAGCATGGCTCTAGGGAAGACATGTATTTATGGCTTTATCATTAGGAATCAGTATGAACTTCAAGGACAGGTAAAGATGGCTCATTTCTGGTACCTGTCACCATGATTAAAAATCTTGAACTTGTTGCTGTCATTGAAGCCATAAATAAAGATTTACTTAAGGCATATGAATTAGAATTAAACTTCACACTCAGAAAATATAAATTGAGATATTTTTCATGTTTGTGCATTGCTTGAGAGTTGCTTATTCAAAATGTATTATTTAAATGTGTAGATTTGGTGAGACAATGATTTTTTTCTTGTACTGTAGAAGGGAAAATATATTTTAAAGAATCTGGTTCAATCCTCGGCAGGGGTGCCTTCTGTGCGGAGTTTGCATGTCCTCCCTGTGGTCGCGTGGGTTTCCTCCGGGTGCTCCGGTTTCCTCCCACATCCCAAAGACATGCTGTAGGTGGATTGGACACTCTCAACTGGCCCTAGGCACAAGTGTGTGCATGTGTGCCTTCTGTGGAAGGTTGGGTGCTGGGCTGGCAACTCAACACCGTAAAACTCCACTGCCAGTCATGAGCAGACAGGAGATCTGCTGTGGGGACCCCAACCGGGAAAAGCCAAAAGAAGAAGATTGTACTGTACATTGCAATGCATATATTTAGTTTAGATAACAATAAGAATTAATCTTTTAAAAATCTTTAAAGAAACAATAACAAGACCTGCTTTAATTCATCTTGCAGCAACAGATTTTTCACATCCCTGATGAAAAGCAATCTAATAGATATAATTACTGGTCACAATAGCAAGAGATCAAGGCACAATGATGAAACATTTCTGGTGCCCTCAGTCAATACTTCTCCTATTAGTGGGATATGAACATTTTGATATGAAAGAAAACACACTGGAACGTTTAAAAAATTTCATATAATTGGAGAAAAGTGATAAGTTGTAAGGGCAGATACTATACCTACAAAATTCTGTAAGATGCTTTCCCTACAACTAATCATTTTCTTTTACAAATTGCATATGTATTCCTATTAATAGAATGATCATCCCATTCCCAGCTACTGCTACAGCTCAATAATTTAGATTAAAAAAGTTAAGTGCAAGTAAAGTTCATGTTTCCAGTCTGTCACAATTGTATATGCAGATTATAAAAGGCCAGAGTTCTTAGTGGTGCTCTAAATGAATCATTGACGTATTTAAAGCAGACTATTATTTTATAGAATAATGAAATACTTGCATTATAATTAGTATTTTGTTTAAACGGGATGTGATAAAATGTGTCATGTCATTCAGTCTGAAAACTAGCAGCATTACTCTTAAATTCTACTTTCTCAGTGATAACTATGATACTCATTTGTAACATTATAAATTAGGTGAGTTTAACATGTTGTTATTTTCCACTATATTTGTAGGTTTATAGGTTCATAGGCTTGTTGAAAAAGTTCAACACTTATTGCCCATCAAAAGCCTGATGCTCTGGACTCCATGTTGCAACTTGCATTTGCCCAAGTAGTCATACATTCTGCCTTGTACATATGAATTGAAGGGGCTACATTTAAATGAGAGAGGCAATTTATTTGTAGGCATGGAAGTATTTAAGATATGAATTTTTTACTGCATAGCTGGTATTTATTTTAATTAAATTGAGTGTTCTCTTGTGTTCCAGTCTCTGGGGGCATGTTACAAGTAAAGGATTTCAAATAGTAAGGGGTAATTTAATGCTCTGTATGTCAAACATAGATCTCATATAACAAGATGTTAAGATACAGAAAAAAGAGAGGAAGAGACAGAGAGGGAGAGACAGATTTGTTGTAGTTTCTAAGACAAGCCTAGAAGCCCTCACAACTTATTTTGTGAAGAATCTTTTTATCTTCTCCAATTGCATCAGATGGTGTATGAGAAGGGAATAATATTTTATAATTGTGCTTATTAGAGCTTAAAAAGGCTCAAAAATTACTTCTGTGGTACAGCTTACAACCCAAGAAAGATCATATGGACACCTCTGCATGCTTTTCAGATAGTAATAACTATATGGCTACCATATGAAAGGTCATCATCAGTGAGAACGCCAAGGTCTCTAACTATTTTGTCAACTTTTAGTTGTTATTGTCCATTAATAGTATATAAAGTAGGTAGGGTTACAGACAGTGCTCCCAAGTTTGTAGTTTTTTGCATATTTTGTAAGCGAGACAACTTTTCATCAGAAGCAAAACAAGTGCTTCTCCCTTTTTGTAGCCTACTCTTACATGTTTACATAAACGTCACCTTTGGACATTTTGCTTCATTCTGGGTTAATGCTTTGGCCTTAGTTATCTTAGATATTAACTAGCCATCTACTGTTAAATAACTCATCACAAGTTAGCCTTTGGTAATAGTCTGGGCAAACTTTACCAGTCCATTGCAGTTTACCCTTACTCAAATCTGACTAGAATAAATCAATTAATTTAGACTACTGTGTTGCCTGTTACATTAGGACTTTATTTCTGTAACATTCCAAGTCTAAGAATAACACTGACTTCATAGTTAATTTTGTCTCACCATGAGAAAAAAATGCCAATAGGGAGTGTTCCCAGGAGGGAGCCTTGAAGGGTTTCACATGTGAGTGGATATGGTATGGTTAGGATTCCTCCTTTTCTTACCTGCTGAGTATGATCACATGGGCAATTGTAAACCTAAGTTATTGTAACTAAAATTAATCTTAGACCTTTGAGATTATGTATGGTAAAATGGTGGGGCAAAGTCTTGAACTCTTTATCAAGACTGAGGTACAGCATAGACAGATAAACTTTCATTTAAAGCCACTGTTATAACTAAAAAAGGAAGAAAAATATATTATTGAACAGTTTGCCAACAGCAACAAAGGTGGTACAATTCTAGATTGCCCTTTTCTAAATATACATTGCTAGATGCGTCCAGTAGTGAATATTTAAAATAAATTATGCAGTCAGTCATAAAAACTATATTAGTCAACCTTTTAAGGAATGAATATTTCATGTTATGATAAAGCTTCTGACTGATTGTTGGATGAGTTTTCAAAGTGTTAGATGTCAGAGAACTTTCTATGTTTCATTAAACTTCTGACATTACAATAAACATCAGTAAACATATATTAAGAGAACATCTACATTTTTAAAAATATAATACAAGCTCTAATACTAATCAACTATTAGCTAAAAGGATTGAAACCAACAGTCTAATGCAGGAAGTAACCAAAGCAAAAGTTAAAATAAAAAAAAAAACACTGAAAACGTAACTATATGCAGCCTTATTACTCTCAAAAATAAAATTTCTAAAATTGAAGCATGGATTAATGGATATTTAAAATTGGTTCATAACATGTTAAATGCAAATGAGAATGAGGGTTATAATGTATAAAAATAACTGGAGGTTAATTCTTCAGAGTGTAGTCATTATATTTATGGTAATAAAAAAGAAGTAATGAAAACAAATCAGGGAGAATGAAGACTTTTTATTACAAAAAAGGGTTATTCATTTCATCATTTGTGGAATTCTTCTGGCAACTCAGTTTAACACTGCAGTTAACTTATCAAACCAAAATGCCACGAAACTTAGCTGGATTAATGAAAATATGACAAAATCCAATCAAAGTGCAAACAGATGAAACTACTGGGTTTTCAGTATGCTAGAGGTTGGTAGCTCTAATTGCACAATTCTGTAAAAAATGATTGCTTGATTTTGATGGGCAAACACCTTGTTCTGCTTCCTTTTAATGCACAAAGCATTCAAAATAAAACAGACAAACTAAGCACTCTTATATCTGTTCACAATCCCCATATCATTACTATTACAGAATCTATGCCTAAGCCACAAGATCCTTCCACTTACCACTTCTTCCTAGACTATGATGACTTTCTTGATATCAGAACAGGATTAAGGCAAGAAGATACTCTCCTTATTTTCAAATCAGACATCAACATACAACTCATTCATCAAAGTAACTCCTTCTCATATTGTCTTCCAAATTGGTTTCTAACACAAATCCATTCTCTATTTAGTTCCCTGATTCTTCTGATAGCTGTTGTCTGTCTCCCTTCTCATGCTACTTTGCAAACATTTAATAACCTACTCAAGGCACCTCTGTCTCAAGTGTCAAAAATCTTTATACTTCTTGGTGACATTAACCTCAATCTCCTTGGTTCCTCACAAAACCACATACTTGAACTTTTCAATGTGTTTAGTCTCACACAACTTATCTCTGAATCCAACAGACCCAACCCTTCCACATCACATCATTCATTGCTTCATCTAATAATCACAGCAATCCCTTACTTGTTTCTCATATCACTTTCAACCCTCCTAACTTGTGATCACTGCCCTATAAATATCAATATCCACCTTAATTGCAAAAAGTCCCCTCCAAAAATCATTACATTCTACCATAAAGCTCAAGGAAACATTACCTAAGTAAAAACATATATGTCGTCTGTCAACTGGGACCCTATAATTTCCTCCTCAGACCCTAACAATGCTGTACAGCACTTCACCAATCTTCTCTGTAATCTATAGGATGCATTCTTCAATAAAGTCAGAAGCCTGTTGAATCCCAAGAAAAACACCTGGCTCACTCATGAACTAAAAATCCTCCTATCTCGCTTAGACAAAGATTGACACTCCTGGAAGCTTTGCCCAACATCTTCTACAAGACAACACTGCACCCTTTTCAGAAACCTGCTCAAACAAGCAATTAGATGTCATAAGAGCTGTCACATAAAACACATCACACAATCAATCATCACTTTTCACTCCACTCCTGGTCAGAGGTCATAAGGTTCCTCCAATAGGTAATTCCTCTCCAATGCTCTCTTCTCTCCTCTCTCTCTCTCCTCTCTCCTCTCTTCAACTCACTCTCCCCTCTCTCCTCCATCACTCACCACTCACTCTCACCTCACCCTCCTCTCACCTCACTCTCTTCTACTCTCTCTCTCTCTCTCCTCCACACCTTCTTACTTTTTTTTTTCTTTTAAAGAAAAAAGACAAACCAAAGATTATATGAAAGAAGAATATACTTTCTCTGAAAAACAGAAAAACTGACAAAACCTACACAATGACACACCCCTCTCCCACACAGCTTCATCAAAAAAGTAGGGAGTATATTGTTACTCTCTGTTACATATCTACAACCTTTGCTTAACTCAAAGATGTATGCCCAGTATAAGGAAAACATCAAAAATCATACCGCTCCCAAAAAAAAAATCCAGCCTCAAGCTACCCAGTGATTATTGCCCAATCTCTATTCAATGTACCCTTTAAAAATTTCTCAGAAGAACTGGTCTATAATCAATTTTCAAACTACATGAGTCAATACTGTCTTTTTTCTTCCAAGCAACACGGTTTTTGGTATGGCTGCAGGACTTCCACTGCACTTTGGACCTTAACTTATACCCTATTAGCTATGGACAAAGGCCTCCTTACTGGAGCCATATTTATAGACTTTACCAGAAGCTTTGAACTGGTTATCACCCAATCCTATTTAACCACCTCACTGACATTGGGATTAGCCCTGACACAATTCCCTGGTACTATTCTCTGGTTACAAAATTACCTGTCCAACCAATTTTTCTCAGTAAATTTTAACAGCAGTACATTAGCCACCACTCTGTTTCTTAAAGGAGTCCCTCAAGGCTCCATACTGGTCCTTCTTTTTTTCTCCATTTTTATAAACAAGCTTACACTCAACCTTCACCAACTTCCAGTCTTATTATACACTGATGACTTCTTCCTCTGCAACTACACATTCAGTTCAACATGATCTGTAAAAATATTTCCCCTTTCTCATTAATTGGCACAATAACAAAAAAAAAATACTTAACTCCTCAAAAACTAAAACTATGCTATTTAGAACCTCCACTAAAAGGCAAAA
Organism: Protopterus annectens; assembly: GCF_019279795.1. NCBI lineage: Eukaryota > Metazoa > Chordata > Ceratodontiformes > Protopteridae > Protopterus > Protopterus annectens. The sequence goes on from NC_056751.1 coordinate 299,373,712, forward strand.
AAAAAAAAACTTCACTTCTTATTCTTGACCACCTTACAAAGCTATTGAACAAGTTACCACCGTCAGCTACCTAGGAGTCTGGCTTGATCCCTCACTTAACTTCCATCATCATCTCAAAAACACTTTGAAAAAGATAAACTCCATACTCTTCTGGGCCAACAAAATCTCCCCTTTCCTCTTCTGTCCAAAAAGAAATGCTATGGTAACCATTTCAAATGTTGGGGACCCACTACAGCGAGTCCTGAAATGCGGAGACTGAATGGCCAAAAGAACAGACTTGCAAATAAGTCTGAGATGCCATTTCTTGGAATATTTCCTTTTCTCTGAGGTATAGTGAACTTGGAGTTGGTGTATATACATTTGGGGGGTTTGGGAAGGCCTCCTCCCCCTGCAGAAAGAAGTTTAAAGGAGAAAAACGATTTTCAAGATTTATTTTTCTCTTGTGTTTTCAGTCTTTTTTCCTGGTTCTCGGCACTCAGTATTTCAAGTGTCAGCATTTCAATAGGATGCCATTGCTATTGGCAAAGGGATTCTTCTAGCCCAGCTTGGTTACTGCCAACCTTTTGTAGCATCTGCCTCCAGAGGAGACTCTATCACCATCCAATCTCCAACTCCATCTGCTGCTTCACTACCCTTTCCCCAAAGTACGAACACCACTCTCTTACATTAACCAAAGCTAACTGGCTGCTGTTCAGCAATCAGTCAATATGCTCCTTGGTTCCCAACTTTTCTGGCTCCTGAAAGAAAACTCCTGCCCTTTCTTTCCTCAGACAGCTTCCATCATATAACCTTAGATCTTATAGCCACTCAGAATCTCTCTTGCAAGCACCTAAAACCAGACTTCAGTGCTCTAACAACTACCTTTCTACCTTGGACCCAAACTCTGGAGGTTTAAAGACCTCTGTAACTACTCCTCTTTTTGGTAACTACTTAAAGAACATTTCAGAGCACAAGCTACTTGTAAATGCTCTGCTCCAGGTTACATAACCTAGTCTCCCTAATCTTCAACACATACTGCCTATGATATTCACTATAGCATCTCATCTCTAACTCTTAACATGTTGCTACTCTGACTGATATAAATTTGCATAGTGGTTTCTGTTGACTACCTTCTTAAATCATTATATCTATTGTATATTAGCTAGTCTTTTGTTTTTAGTGTACTCTTTTATTGTATAAATTATTTTTTCCCCTTTATGTTATCACATTCTGGGCTGAGACAAAGTTGGTCCAGTGGGATCAGTACTGTATCCCAGTTAAATATTTATTTATTATTTATTTAATGAGTTTTATTTACCCTGAATGTCCAACTGGGTCATAGGTACTCATTTTTAGAGGAGGCCTGTGGAAGAAAGCACTGCTATCAACTTAAATTACAAGGCACATATCGCTTACATAGAAAAAGGTTGATGACAGTGGTAAATACAGTGTCTACAGTTGCAGAAGAATATGTTTCTTAGTTTAAAATAAACACTGTATAAGATAAAATATAAGCTGAAATCTGTGGAGCATTATTTTATATAGTCAAATCATAACTAAGGTGTACAAATGTAATTTTGTCCAATTTGATAGTTTCAAGAGAGAGTCTGGTTAGGCTAAGACATAGGATGGAAGCGTCTCCAGGGTAGAGTGAAAGATTATAAAGAATGTAGAGATAGCAATAAATTCAGCCAAGCAAGACATGTTAAGGGAAAAGATGTAAGTTGAGAAGCAAGGAACAGGGGCGATAGGAGACTGTAGGTTAGAGGTAGGTACAGCAGTAATCAACCAAGATGGGTACATGAACAGAGCAAGGTGGAGGCTTGCACCTTTAATGATTGTTTGAAAGTAAGCTGGTTAGAAATAGACCTTATGAGAAGGGGTAAGGTATTCCAGCTTTTGGCTTCAGAGTAGGAGTAGAGGTTTTTTCCATCTGAATTATTAGGATTAGAGATGGTAAGGAATTGTTTGTCCTTGGACCGCAATGGCCCATTTTGGAGGTAGGAGTGAAGCATGGTACAGAGCAGGCTGTTGAACTAAAAATCAGATTGCAAGTCAAAATGAGTTGTTGAAGACAGGAAAGGTGATGAGGGAGTTCTACCCATTTAATAGATTTGAGATTAGCGTAGTGATGGGTGTTGTGAGTGCATTAGTAGGAAATATGGTAATGTCATTGTAACAGGATTCTAGTTTTTGTTTTAGAGAGAACCATAATTGAGTTAGAACAGGGGCGTCAAATAGGAGGGAGGGTAACAGAAAAGTGCTAGCTAGAAGTATGTTTGGAAGATGTAGTTAGAAATTGTTTGTGTCTGTACAGCATTTCCAGTTTTTGGTGTTTTTAAATATTATCCAGTGTATGGAGATCTAATTTTAGTTTAGTTTCATTAGTCATGCCTGGCAGTTTAGTATGGGAAACTAGGTCAATTTGTGTGTTGCTGTGGGACAGGATTTTTAAATTGGTATGACTGGAGATATGTGTCTTGGGAGGGGAAAAGAAGTAACTTGTTTTTTGGGGTTTAGTATAAGTTGGGCATTGGTAAGCCAGTTCTGAAAAGAATAGAGTGTTTCGTGGGTTATTTGTTGCAGACTATTAGATGAGTAGATAATAGTGGAGTCATCAGCATATTGAATAAGGGAACCTAGAGAGCAGGAGGTGTGGAGAATGTGAGTAAAGATGATAAAGATGAGAGGCCCAATGATGGATCCTAGTGGTACACCAGTGGTATTGGCTAGATATGGAGAATGACCACCCTGGCATTTTACTGAGTGTTGCCTGCTGGTAAGTTAACTGGAGAACCAACAGAGAGAGTGGGATGAAAATCCTAGGAATTATAGCTGCTGTAAGTGTAGAGAATGAGAAATAGTTCTGAAATCCTTAGACAGGTCAAAGAATATTGCTGAGACCAATTTGCCAGAGTCCCTAGCCGACCTTGTTTACAGTATCTGTGAAGGGCAATAATGCAGTAATTGTGTTGTGGGATGGATGAAAGCCATGTGGAGTAGGAGTTAGCAGTTGTTTATGTATGAGATGGTCAAATAATTTTTTTGTGCATACATTTTTCTAAGAGTTTAGGGAGAGGGCGTAGAATGGCAATGTGTCAAAAGTTACTCATATCTGTAAACTTACCACCTTTATGTACAATGATGATATATGCTTTATTCCACAGAGATGGGACATAGGATTCTCAGCCAGACCTATTGATGAGGACACTGATAGGGTAGGCGATGGCATCTGCAGCAAGTCTGAGATATTCAGGTGGGAGGTTAGCACAAGGTTTGAGTTTGAGAGTAAGTTTTTTATAAAGATAGAAGAAACTGGTTGTAGAGTAAAGGAGGAAGAATTGATTGTTTTATCATGATTAGAAGAGGGTGGTATAGGTGCAGGTTATGATTTGTTAGTTGTGCTGGCAGAGGCAAGTGAGGAAAGAGAGAGAGGGATAGGAGACTTAGCAGAGGTGAATAAAAGTAGCTGTGAACAAGATGTGGTTAAGTTGGCGATACTATCGATGAAGTAGGTGTTAACCATGGTGGCTATATGAAGTGTTGTCAGATGCTGGGTTGGGGTCTTTTTTGGCCCTGGGGTATAGAAGACACTTTATAGTGGACCAACATTTTTGGGGGTTGTGTTTGTGCTTGGTCTGCTGCAGGGTATAAAATTGTTTTCTATCCTTAATTACCTGTTTTTTAATCTGGTTGCATAGTTGTATCTATTTGTTTTATTTTCTAGCCATTCTCTCCAGGCTTTATCACTGTTTATCATGAGATGTCTACTTATATTTGATAGCTATGGGGAATGATTGGGTTTAATTATTTTTGGTGTGGAGGAGAACAAGAGTATTTAGGATATTAAATGATGTTGTATTAAAAAGATAAACAAATAAATAATTAAATGGACTACTAGCCAGATTAGCTTATTATTAAGCAAATGCTTATTTTATATCATTTTATTGATTTTTTCATAAGAATGAACTTGGACTGCATTTTGTACCTTAAATGGTAGCACTATAATATACATCATATTCTGACCTAGGGAGAAAACAAGGTATAATAAGCCAACTTGCAAGGGAACCTGTTGGCTCGCATTTTTTTGTCCACTGATTGTCTCTTATAAACATTTAAACGTGACTCACAGCTGGTATATAACTACTTAAAACCAGTCTTAGATAAACATTAGCTGTGATCTGTTTATTTCACCCCTAATGGTATTACTCACTAGTGTCTGGGTCTCACCTTGAGCCTTCACAAGGGTTAGAGCATAATAATGAGTAATGCATGCCATAAACTATTGAACGTCTTATTTCCTACTATGTGTATTAAACATACTACAGATAACACTGATTATATTGGTGTACGCATTTGAAATATATATTTTGAGAGTCTGCTGACATAATTGCCTAGTACTGAGTAACACATGTCCAGTGAAAAGAAAGTCCTCACAAATTCAGAAGTCATTAGAGTATGCAAAGATAGTATGATTCTCAAAAGAGTCAGTTTCTTTTTTCTTTTTCATCAGAAGTTAAAGAAGTGCTTTTCCCATTCTCTCAGCTACCCTTACATGTCTACATAAAGGTAATTTCTGGACTTTTTCCTTCATTCTGGGTTATTACTTTGGCCTAATTTATCTTCAGTAGTAACAAACCATTTACAGGCTGGTAATTCATCAAAAGTTAACTTTTGCTAACAGAGTAAGTAAACTTTGTTAGGTCAGAGCAGTTTCTCTTACTCAGATATGACTAGAAAAAAATCAATTCATTCAGAATGTTGTATTGCCTGCTGTTTAGTGACTATATTCCTATAACATTTTATGTCTAGGAATAACATTGGCTTCAAAGTCAGTTTTGTTTTGCCATGACACTTTATTTATTTTTGCTTGTTTACAGATTGTTACCAATGCATTTGCATTAGAGGTTGGTATATAGAACATTTTCCATTTAGTTTTCCGTTGTGATAGTTCTAATAGTTACAGTGCATAGTTAATTTCAGCTTTATTTAAGTACTTGTTAAAAGCATAATATGGAATCAAATAATATAACAATAAAATAACAAAGAACAAGAAGGTAACGCATGATGAAAGAAATAAAACACAGCTGAAATGGCTAAAATGACTTTGTAAGCAAAGTGTTAATATGTATCATGCCTAAATAAGAGAAAAAACACTCACAAGTACATGGACCAGTGCAGACCTGATCAAAGGTCAATTATAGGAACCATAAAGTTGTGCAGCTTAGGGCCTCATTATGAAGTACATGGATCAACTAATGTCCAACTCAAAAAGGTATGTTGTCAAAGCACAATTAAAGATGGCAAGAGATGGGGACTTTAATAAGGACATTAATAACGAAATGGTCTGATAACCGAAGATCCCAGAAGAAATTAAGGAACTGGCCCTGGAAAATGAAGCACAGAGATCTTATCAACCTATACCGGGAAAAGAGTTTCTACAGCCAGGGGAGACCAAAGCCATGCAGGACTAGGGTAGACTAACACAAGAAGTTTATATATTATGCTGTTTAACAGGCAGTCAGTGCAGGTTCCAAAAAGTTGTGGTAATGTAATCAAGTGGTGCAGTTATGCACCAGTAGCAAATGAACAAGTTTCATGTCATGTAGCTATAAATATAGGGTATTGCAGTAGTCCATCCAAGAAGAGGCAACTGCATGCACTACAGCAGTCAGAAGATGGAAGGTAGTGCTTGATTGGGGAAATGTTCTAAATGTGGAAACAAGAGGGCTTGACACCTCACATTTGGTCCTTGAGTGAAAGCCCATTATCTATAATCACCCATAGGTCATACACCTTGATTACAAAGCTCAGTTTGGCTCCTTTATCGGACACATTGGGAGTAAAGCCTGCAATGAGGAATCCCTATGACTTTCTTGACCGACCATTTCCACCATTTTGAATGTGTTAAGCTTGAGCTGATGAGTGATCCTTTGATCCTAGACACAGTCTGATTTGTTAGATGGTTTAGTATAGATACAGATACCTAAGGGAATGAGAGATAAAGCTGGGTGTAATCAGCGTAACAATGTTATTGCAATCCTTCTGAGTGAATAATGTCTCCCAGTTTCAACAAGCAATACAGTAAAAAGGAAAAGGCCAAGAGTGGAGCCCTGTGACACCCTGCAGTCCACAGGGTGAGAAAAAGATGAGTTTTTTGTAGATAACCATTCTCTGAGTACTCACAGCGAAGTACAAGACAAACCAATCTAGCATAGCCCCAAAAGAATGCAATGATTGGCTGTATCAAATGCCAATGACAGATCAAGAAGAACTGGGATAGAATAGTGGTGCTGATCTATCACAACCAAGGGGACATTAAAGAGTCTAATAAGAGACGCCACAGCATTTTAACTAGCTCTAAAACAGACTGGAAAGGATAGCCAATGCCATTATCCCTCAGGTAGAATTTCAACTGTATGTACAGTACTTTCAAGCACCTTAATGACAGGGGGTAGGTTTGAGACTGGGCATTGGCTACCCAGATTATCAGAATTTAAATCAGCCTTTTTGAGAATGGGAGTAATCAGGCTCTCCTTTATTTTGGATGGAAAAACCCAGTCATCAAGTGCAAAGGAGACAATTTGGAAATTATATTGACCTAAAGGCTCTTAGGGTGTCAGGACAAGCTTGGTGGATCAAGGATCCAAAGCACATTGATAGTGTGCATGTTGGAAATCAATAAAATCATTTTATCATAGTCAAAGTGGCAAATTCATACTAACAAAAGACAGGCTTGACACTGACAAATAACAAAGGCTGAAATGGTGGCTTGTGGCACTGGTACTATGATGAGGATAGTCTTGGTGTGAAATATTGGCCTAGAAGCTCGCATTCCTTCAAAGTTAAAATCTTCCATGTAGAGAGGCAATCTGGACTACATGGATGTCCCATTACATGGAACAAAGCTGCTGGCTGGCTGATTTTCTGCAGCACAGATACCATAGGAGAGGTAGTCTGATTTCTTGTCATTGATGTCTACTGGGTAAACAGACAAATGAGACTCCATGGCAAGCTTGTCCTTAAGCAGGCCAGAATGGTGGCATTTCATCTATAATCTCCATCCTCCCACCCTCCTGAACTCCCAGACCCCCTGAGCAAACTAAGATACTTACATAACCAGATGAATGGGATGCACATGTTTTGGAGGGTACCTGGCTGAGTATGGCTGTGAGTGCATGGTTGTATGACTCAAAGTATATCAGGATTGATTGTACCATGATCATGAAGATGGTCTAGTAAAACAGGAGAAAAGAGATCATGGATAATTGAGCAGATGCTTCTGCATTAGACATAGCCTTGAGCTCATGCTCCTGCACTAGACATAGCCTTGAGCTGATGCTCCTGCACTAGACATAGCCTTGAGCAGATGCTCCTGCACCAGACATAGCCTTGAGCGGATGCTCCTGCATTAGACATAGCCTTGAGTGGATGCTCCCGCACTAGACATAGCCCTGAGCTGATGCACCTACACTAGACATAGCCTTAAGCAGATGTCCCTGTCCTAGACATAGCCTCGAGCGGATGCGCCTGCACTAGACATAGCCTTCAGCCAGCAACAGGTAGCGCAGGATGAGTAGTTTATCAACCTTGAATTGCATGATAAAGTAGTCAAATCAAGTGACAGGTTTCAGCACCAAGTCTCTCATCCCTACACTGAGTGGGAAAACCATGTTTAGATTATGGCAAAGTGAACAGATGACTGAGGAAACTACATTGGCAAAACTGACTCCATTGATAATATGGTGGGATTCTTTAACAAAAGCTACTGTTAATTATTACTCAGTTAAGAGTCTTTTTCTTATATGGGAAGATTGGAATCTACCTCTGGGATAACATTTATACAAATTAGGCCACAGAATATCTTTGTTAGTGAACTTCAATTACTAATGAAATGTCATGATAGATTATAACTTGCATGACTAATTTAGTGTAAAATTCTCAAATGGCATAGATTATGCATGCTTTTTAATGTCACACAAATTGTGGGTGGACAAGACTATTATAATCTCCAAGTCATTTGTTCAGTCAGTTACAGATTTACAAATGGCAGCTTCATCTTTCTCTGATTATTTATAAACAAACTTTCTTGCAAATGGATTTCTCTAAGATAGTGTAAGTTAAAATAAAATGGATATTAAATCTTCATTTTCTCAACCAGGAAAACCATAATCAAAGCAGTTGAGATAGAGTTATAAGAGTTTCCTTCATCAGAAGTAGACAGCCATTTGCTATTTGATGTTAGAAGGGCAGGATCAAAGCCAAAATTAAGAACTCTTATTGTCCTAGCTTATAATAAAAACATAGTGAAAAATATCAACTCTTGAGAACCAAATTGAAGACTAGAATAGGAAGTTGTAAACCTCCTTCAATACTGAAAGGTCTGACTTTTAAAACATGAACAAGAGCAACCTAAAATGATTCTTTCCTCTAACCTTGGACTTGGTGACTATAAAATTAACATAAATATTTAGAATGGGGAGATACAACTTCAAAATTGGTAGTATTTTGAAGTTTAAAGTTCCCAATGACAACATAGCCCTCTAGAGATCCTTAAACCATTTTATTCAACCTATCTTGATATTTACTTTTAACAAAATCATAGAGTACCTCAGAAAATATAGATAAATACCTTTTTTGAGAGCAGATTTATTCCAGAGCAACTAATAGTCTAGGAAATACTTTCTGAACTCTGAAGTAAATGATGCAATCAGTAAACTGAATTTAGGAAAGGTTGTAGGTGCTGATTGTTACAATGCTCACTTCTACAAGAAACTGACATATCTTTTACACAAATATAGGTAAACTTATTTAATTATATGTACAACAATGGCATTAAAGATTACTGAGTTCATCACTGCAAAACTGTTTAATATCTAAGTTCAACACAAACCTTTTGCTAATAAAAATATTATCTCATTAGTTTGTAGCATGCACACACTTGTAACCGTGACTATGATTATGGAGAACAGATCAAGATGAATCACAAACTTTTTTAATTCAGATTTTTGTATTCATGTCAACTCACTGAATGCAGTTTTGGTGAATGTAAATGCAGAAAAATGTTTGCCAAAACTGCCTGTGGTGAACATCCTCTGGAAAGTATTTTTTCATCCCCCATATGGGGGGACAGCCCTGCCTATATATATATATATATGTATATATATATATATATATATATATATATATATATATATATATATATATATATCTGTGTGTATATATATATATATATATATATATATATATATATATATATATATATATATATATATATACATATATATATATATATATATATATATATATATATATATATATATATATAGGAGTACTATAGAATAGCTACTGGTGCAATTACCAACAGGAAAATAGCTGCTAGCATGCTATCCGAAATGCTAAGGGTGGCGGCACATATAGTTGACAGCAACACAATGTCAACACTTCTGAGACTGATGTTTGAATTGTGTGCAGTATGGAAACACAGTCTATGTTCGACAAAAAAAAAATGTCAACATTGTGGAAATAAAAAATGTGTGTTTCATTGGACTTCCCCAGGTTTTGGTGTGCAATGGGTGTGCTTTGGAAGGTGTGTCACTTTGCTTCAGTAAGTGACATTATGCCTTAAGGCTACCCTTCCCCACTCAAAGTCAACATTCCTGTGTGACCTCTCATCTCCATTGAGGCTTCTTCTGTGGGAATGAGTTCCCAAACATGCAACTTCCCTTCTGCTGAAGACAGGCAAGCTGGAAAGCCCATGACATTTCCCTCTTCCATATTCTGGGTCCAACAGGGGCCCTAGCAACAATTTAAAGCTGGGACTCCAGGGTCATAGGGTGTTTCCTTGGTGTCAGAATGAACTATATATTGATTCTCATGCTTAAGAACAAAGAAGTTCTAATTAATGGCTGGAAATAGATACCCTACTTTTTTATTATTTTGGCATAGATCAAACTTTATACAGTTAAACATTGACTTAACAAACAAGCAACATCATCAGTTACTTCATGGAACATTTTTATTAAGTAATGTAGAAATTCATACAATTTTTATTTGAAGTTTGAAAACGTGTAGGAATTATTTTTAAGGCTCTCTCTGTGTAGCCGATACAGTGTTTTATTTTTACCACTGGGTTAGGAAATTTGGCTAGATTTAAAATGACATGCAAGGGCAGATAGCCTAGTACTAATCTATGAAGCTATGAATCTATGATGAAGAAATCTGTAAAATTATGGTCATTACTGTGTTTGTGAATTAGTGGAATTGGCTTATTATTCTTTCACTACTAAATCTTAACAGTACTTCTTATGGTTACCTCCCGAAATTGTTATTATAAGGATGGACATAAACAGTTCATACATTCAGTAACATCTATTTTTATATTATATTGGTGATTATAACATTTGCTCAAAAGTTTTATGAGTTGCATTGTGTGTGATTTGCTTATTTACTGCCTCCACCAAAAGTTTGGATTTTTGTACACTTATAGTGCATATTTTACAGTTCTTGTACTGCTGTTCAAAAATATAGTGATGTTTGATTGTTAAAAACACACACAACCAATTGAAAATACTTTTTGAAGGGTCATTTGCCTCCAACAGAATTTGCAAATGGAGTTCTTTTTTAGAAAGCATCAGGCCAGCCTCCCCACCCCTGTCATTCAAACCCGTTTTTTTTTTTTTTTTTTTTTAACAAGAAAGTTAAAACTGTTTAAAAGATGAACACTCTGTGCATATATACAAGGTATTATACTTTGACTTATCTTTAATGGAATAAATTTGTTCTTTAGGAACATAAGAACAATACTAGGATAGTGAGCACAGGTCTCATAAGATGCCTAGCCATATGCAACGTTAAGCAGACACACTTAAAGGTTCTTGCCACCCATTTCTAGCAGTTAATAATGCTTATCTCTCAGATTGAACAAGGCCATACATGCCAGCTCTGGAGTAAATGTGTGTGTACCCATCCAGTCATGAAGACTAACCTTAAAAGTGGCAAAACTAGTACCTTGACTTGTAGAGGTAACTTATTTCATGGCTTGGGAATATGTTGAGTTAGGAACCTATCCCTCTAATGAATCTTATTTGTTAGTGCCTATTTATGTCCTTAGTATAGGTGTCTTTAGAGTCACATGTATTGTGCAAAAATAGCAGGCCAAATACGACTGGGTATTTCATGTCTTAAAAAGCAAGACACAGGTCAACTAAAAGCAGCTGTTAACCGGTCAAGTATAAGAAGAATCATATAAAAATATCAGGATGTCTTCCTGTGTTGTTCTTCCTCAGTGTTTGGATAACTCAACTCCATTTTTTTCACTGTCTTTCTCTTCTCTAACTTGTTTCTTTTAATCTCATAATGAATAATTAGCATCTTTATGCATACTGTTTCTTCTCTAATTCCTTTTTATAAAAGGTGCCTTAGGTTGCATTCATCTACTGCTTTTCCCATTTCATTGCCATAATTACCTTTCGCCTAGAGTTCATTTTCCATCTTATATTGACAGATGTATGTGTAGAACTGATAAGGAACTTTACTTATTTTTTCAGCTATACTACTAGAGCTTCATTTACTGGTAAATTCCTCTCCTGCACTCATCTATTTCATAGAAGGTTTCCATTCTGATGACTTCTGTTTTAACAACGGAAAGTTCATAGCTTTGCCCAGACTGTGATTTTCAAAGTGTGTTCCTTTGAAATATGTTGTTCATTTTCTTCTCTTCTGCTAATCACTTGTATTCTCTACCTTGTAATACTTTGAAGTGACACTTCTTCTGTGTTTCTAACACTTTCAAACTGTGCTATCTTAGTGTATGAATCTCTTTTTTTTCTTTTGTCTTTACTTTTACATGCCCTGTGTACTAACAAGCTGCTATATTTGGTGTGCAAATCCTTTACTTCTATGGATTCTGCTGCAGCAAGCTGCTCTGTCATAGCAGGCTGCAGCTTCGTGTACAAAAGCCTTTCTTCTTGCTGGTCCTCTCCTATGAATTGTCCTGTTATAAGGGTACACTGACATACTTTTTTAATGAGATGCACTCTTCCTCTTTCTGTGTCTTCACCTCAGTCTAGGTACTTTTGTTATTCTAACAGTATATTAGATTGGTTCATGCACTTAGGTTCATGGGCCTGATGTTTGCACCCCCCTTTTTTTCAAAAGTTGGGTAGAAACATATATGTATGCTTATATCCTTGTCAGTTCCCCTTCCTACACAGATAGGATAGTTTATCAGAAAAGTACATTATTTCTTTGTAAATCTTTCTACCTTCCTTTTCCTTAGGACTGGCATTCTCTTTAGTGCCTAAAACATTAATTCTTCTAACCAAATAAAGGTTCTAGTCCCCTTAGGAGATTTAACTACTTTTGTTAGGGAGTCTAAAGAGTATTCTCTACCTTGTCTCCACTATTTGCAGATTTAACAGATGATACTGTATTAAGGCACAGCCTCCCATCTTGGTTGTGTAGGTTTATACCTTTAAGTACAGTATGTTTATTTTCTTTTTCCTTGTTAGTACAGTACAAGTAAGCATTTGTGATAACATTTCTAGTTTATATTATACTCCCCTTACTAGATTTCCATTGGGTTTGCATTCAAATAGAAATCAGTTTTATTTTCTTAACATTGTTGACAAATTAGTACAGGCTTTCTTATAATTTTTTGTAAAGACCACAGATTTAGAATACAGCCTTGACCTAGTTCTTGTTATACACCATCTCTTGTTATTAAAAAAATCTCACTACCTGTCATATTACAGAACATTTTACACTGTATTTTGTACTTAAATCTTGTTTTAAGATTTGCACAGTTTAAAAGTGTTTAAGAAAATTCCTTAACATATTATCAGTCCATTGGGAAACATTTGTTTCTCAGTCCTCTGTGTTGTGGACTTTGCAAGTCCAAACACCTGAGTAGTTCAAAGCATAGTGAAATTCACAAAAATGGCAGGTTCACAGTAAGGCAGAAAACATTTCAGATAGTTATAGAATTTCACAGTTGAAGGAATACACAAGTTGTGCTCTTCCAAATGAAAAATATCTTAGAACTAAAGAGGAACACACACTTCATGAAGCAAAACTCCTCAGCGCTCTGTGAATGAACAGGGTAAATCATACTTAATTGGGAAGTAACAGGTATGTCAGGACTCCATGCACATGTATGTAGCCAAGTTGCCTGTATTCTCAATCAGTGTAAGTTCCAAGAAGACACTAGAAGCAACACATACATAAAAATATAGATTTATTTGAATCACACTAACTAGAATTCTACAACACTTGACTTTGAGGTTTCAAGAAGCTAAAGCAAATAACAGTATCATCATAATATATATATATATATATATATATATATATATATATATATATATATATATATATATGGGTCTACTTCACAAACCTGAAAGCTCACTTACCCAACTTTCAAAAGACTGAGATGAAAAAAATGAAACTCCAGAAGACTGACTGCTCAGAACACTGAAATTTCACTACAGGTAAGTAACCTCTTGGCCAACCCTGCAAACAAACTAAAACCAAAGCCAAGAAAACCCACCAATGTGGGGTGCTTTGTCCCCCCCACTCCAACTAAATATACCAACACCGAGATTGCACTACTGCAGAGGTAAGGGGCAAAGGTCAACATGCTGGCCAAGTGGTTACTTACCTGTAGTGAAATGTCAGTGTTCCGAGCGGCCGGTCTTCTGAAATTTGCTTTTTTTCGTCTTGGTCTTTTGAAAGTCAGGTAAGTGAGCTTTCAGGTTTCTGAAGGGGACCGCGTATATATATATATATATATATATATATATATATATATATATATATATATATATATATGTGTATATATATATATATATATATATATATATATGTGTGTGTGTGTGTGTGTGTGTGTGAGTGTGTATGTATGTATATATAAATGTGCCATTACATGGTCAATTTTATGTTTGTAAAGAGCACTCCATACCTGTTGACATTTAATGTCACTAAGGTGGAGAGCCACCCTACTTTTAAAAGATCTTGACATCTGACCTATATAAAAAGCCTCACACTGACATACAGCCATATAAATCATCCACTCCGTCTGACAGGTTATTAGCTGTTGTATATCGTATACCCTAGGTGTATTAAAAGAGGTAAAAGATTTTGATTTTAAAATAATCTTGCAATATGTACAGTTACCGCATGGATCACACCCATTTATAGTACTAATCTTTGATTTTTTTATCTTCCATCTTTTTATACCACACAAGTGATTCCCCTATATTTCTACCCCTCCTATATCCAAATTCTGTGAAATATCTTTCAAAAAATTGGCCATTTTTCAGGATATGCCAGTAACTATTAATAATACCACGTAATTTATAAGTATTGGTTCCAAATGTGGTAATAAATCTTAAAGGGACTGTTCTTTTTGCACCTTCCTCGTATTGTTTAGATACAGATGTTAAATTTCTTTCTATGTTAGATAGCTTAAGTATTTCTTTATCAATGATTTTCCCATTATAGCCTCTCTGGACAAATCTATTCCCCATGAGTCTAGCTTCTTTTTGAAATTCTTCATCATTACTACAAATACGTCGTAACCTTTGAAACTGACTTTTAGGTATATTAGAAACAGTATGTTTTGGATGGCAACTATCTGCTCTTAACAAGGAGTTTTTTGTAAATGGTTTCCTATATAAACCTGTACTTAAAGTACCATCCCTATTTTTAACTACATACACATCCAAAAAATCAATAGCTACTTTTTCTTTCTTGTCCATAAAGACTATATCAAATACACTGAAGTTCAAAAGATCAACAAACACTTTCCATTCATTTGCAGAACCAGACCAAATGGCCCAGCAATCATCAAGATAATGACGCCACATTATTAACTCAGATTTCAATGGAACATTGTCATCATAAATCAAACTACACTCAAGGTACCCCATAAAAAGAACTGCATATACTGGTGCAAACTTTGTACCCATTGCAGTTCCATAATATCATCCACCAGCTGCAAAAATTCATTGTGTCCTTAATTCTTGATCTAACTAGGACCAGTAAAGGTTTTAGCTGTAATTCTAAGTAAGCAGAAATAGGCTCAGTTAAAGACCCTGTTCTTGATACTATAGGCCTACCTGGTGGAGGAAAAACATTCTTATGTATTTTAGGTTGTTGTTGTTGTTGTTGTTGTGTGTGTCTTTCGGCTTTTCTCGGTTAGGGGTCGCCACAGCGGAACTCCGGTCCGCTAATGATTGGTAGTTGATTTTTTATGTGCCGAGTTACCAGCCCTGACACACAACCTTCAACGAAGGTATGCCCATTCACACATGTCTCCATGCAGAAGATGCTCTAGCTAATAATCGAACCGGACAGCATCTTACTGTGAGGCGACAACGCTACCGCAGCACCACCACCGTGGGTATTCTTATGTATTTTAGTTAAAATGTAAAATAGGGTTATCTACCATTAGCTCCTTTAATAAGGCATCATTTATAAAACCTTTAGATTTATAATCTTTTAAGGTTTCATCTATTTTTCTTTTCAGGTCAACAGTGGGGTCTAAAGGCAGCTTCAAATAAAACTTGCCATCTCCCAACTGTTTTTTTAACCTCATTGGTATAACCATTAATGTCCCACACCACTAATGCTCCACCCTTGTCGGACTTTAGTATCACCAAAATAGGACACAATGAATTTTTGCAACTGGTGGATGATATTATGATAATAGATGATTGTAATATTTGTACACTAGATGTACAATCATTGTACACTAGCATACCTCATCATGGGGGACTTGAAGCACTAAAATATTGGTGTTGACGTATGGACAGTATTCTGTTGAACATTGTTTTTTCTTGTTGGATTTGATAAAAATGGTGTTGGAGAATAATGTGTTCTTTTTTGGGAATGAATGCTATCTACAGTTAAATGGGACTGCAATGGGTACAAAGTTTGCACCAGTATATGCAGATCTTTCTATGGGGTACCTTGAGTGTAGTTTGATTTATGATGACAATGTTCCATTCAAATCTGAGTTAATAATGTGGCGTTGTTATCTTGATGATTGCTGGGCCATTTGGTCTGGCTCTGAAAATGAATGGAAAGTGTTTGTTGATCATTTGAACTTCAATGTATTTGATATAGTCTTTATGGACAATAAAGAAAAAGTAGCTATTGATTTTTTTGGATGTGTATGTAGTTAAAAATAGGGATGGTACTTTAAGTACAGGTTTATATAGGAAACCATTTACAAAAAAAATCCTTGTTAAGAGATAGTTGCCATCCAAAACATACTGTTTCTAATATACCTAAAAGTCAGTTTCAAAGGTTACGACGTATTTGTAGTAATGATGAAGAATTTCAAAAAGAAGCTAGACTCATGGGGAATAGATTTGCCCAGAGAGGCTATAATGGGAAAATCATTGATAAAGAAATACTTAAGCTATCTAACATAGAAAGAAATTTAACATCTGTATCTAAACAATACGAGGAAGGTGCAAGAAGAACAGTCCCTTTAAGATTTATTACCACATTTGGAACTAATACTTATAAATTACGTGGTATTATTAATAGTTACTGGCATATCCTAAAAAATGACCAATTTTTTGAAAGATATTTCACAGAACACTGTAAGTTTGGATATAGGAGGGGTAGAAATATAAGGAAATCACTTGCGTGGTATAAAAAGGTGGAAGATAAAAAATCAAAGATTAGTACTATAAAAGGGTGTGATCCATGCGGTAACTGTACATATTGCAAGATTATTTTAAAATCAAAATCTTTTACCTCTATTAATACACCTAGGGTATATGATATACAACAGCTAATAACCTGTCGGACGGAGTGGATGATTTATATGGCTGTATGTCAGTGCGGGGCTTTTTTTATATAGGTCAGACGTCAAGATCTTTTAAAAGTAGGGTGGCGCTCCACCTTAGTGACATTAAATGTCAATGGGTATGGAGTGCTCTTTACAAACATAAAATTGACCATGTAATGGCACATTTTGTGTTTATAGGGATTGATACAATCCATAATGTTAATTTAACTGAAAATAATCAACATAAAATGTTGGACAAGAAGGAAAGGATGTGGATCCTAAATCTGGGGGCTTTATATAGACCTGGTCTAAATGAGTTTCTTTGATAGTATTAATAATAATAGAAAATGGGTAAATTTGTTAGTTATTGTTTAGGTAATTAGATAATGTGTTTTATAATAAATTAAATAACTTTGGGCTGCACTGAGGTTTAAGTGCTTGTAATTTTCTATATGTTTTATAAGTTTTTTATGCTTTATATATGTATGGTGCATATATTTAAAATAGGGTTTGTACCTTTAAAGGAGACATATTAAAGTGTTCTGTTGATGCACCTGGTATTTTCCACTGATGATGCCTAAAGGGTGAAACCAGTTTGGAGTCATGTTTTTCTCACTGTCTGTGAGCCAATAAAGCAATTTTGACAATCTCTCTGCCTTTGGATTTTTATAACTGGCTGTGCTGGAATTATAGTTTTGTTGCTCTTTCTCTATATATATATGTATGTATATATATATATATATATATATATATATATATATATATATATATATATATATATACATATATATGTATAGCTAGACAGATATTTAATTTCCTAACAAAACAATAAAAACTACAAAAAATTATCCTCCTGTACTCAGTGTCAGTTTTAAAGATTCTCTTCTACTTCTTTATGCAGGTCACATATTACAGGAGTGGAACATTTAAAGACTGCATAAGATATACCAGTTATGGATATGTATATCATTTTAAGTATGCTGCATATAATCTAAAGACAAAGTGGCTGGACCAGAAAAGATCAGTCTGAAAAGATCAAAACTCAAAATACCTAAAACACACATTAAAAACAAAAACATGTTTTACTACTTACATCTACCAACTCCGAGATCACACAACGGTGGGGAAAAGGCAAATTCCTACTCCTTATTGCAACATAGTCTCCCAGAAAATAATGCTCACATTCTGTGATTATATGACTAATCAATCATGTGTGCTGGCTGTGACAACCCACCACTGTACCAGTAATCAAGGAGCCTCAATCCTTGCCACAGGCAGCAGTGAGGGATGTAT
Source organism: Protopterus annectens (assembly GCF_019279795.1). Taxonomy (NCBI): domain Eukaryota; kingdom Metazoa; phylum Chordata; order Ceratodontiformes; family Protopteridae; genus Protopterus; species Protopterus annectens. The sequence continues at coordinate 299,391,785 of NC_056751.1, forward strand.
ACTGGGAGGATGACAAGTAAACACACAGTATTTCTAGATGCAGCTCTTTGCATCAAGTAGGATTTCCCTTAAGAGCACACAGAGACCATAGTCAATCCAAGGCTGGCTTATCACTCTCTCTCCAGATCCCCATTAAGACTTCCCGCTGGCATAGCTATAGAGTTGAGTCCTTAGCCAGGGTGCTAAGCTTAGTCCTCCAACACTCTCTCTGTCCAAACAGTGCTTCGTGTCCCTGCCCAAGTAACTGACACACACCCTCTTGGAGATTTGTTTTACACACACACACACACACACACACACACACACACACACACACACACACACATGACACATACACACATACACACACACACACACACACACACACACCTGGGAAAGGTTGTCACAAGTTTACTTACTATGCCCCCTTCTGCCCAGAATATAAGGTAGTTTTCACTGCCACCAGAACCCCTTATCAGCTATTTTAAGGCCCTTAACAAAGGATGTCTAATCTTACTGTGTAATATTAATGCAAATGATAGTTTGACCAAGAGCAAGGCTATTAGGAGCGGCCCACACAGTGGTCACCATATAAATATGCAAGTACTCTAAAAACTTAAATATCTCTTCACAGATCATCCACCATGAAAAGTTTAAATATATTTAATAATAATTAATAAAAGAACAAGACAATACTAAATATATTTTCAGTGACATCAGAGTTCAAATGACATTGCAGGACAGTCTGAAATAAATAAAGAAAAATATCTAAACTAAGCTTTACTATATTCCTGACTGTATCTAAGAGAATTAGTATACTCTAGTAACTTACTAATAGAGCAAGGCAGATGTGGTGAATGGATTTTCAAGTTATTGCCAGGTCCAAGACAGAATACAGAATGTCCTGTCTCACTAAGATACTTCTCAAATTAATATCTCAAATATTACTGCTGGGATAGCTTGCAGAATTACATCATTTCTTGTCATCGGACTCTAGTTCCAAGGTGAAACCCCCGCTGCTGGAAACTGGCAGTATTTAGCATCTACCTGTAAAAATACATAGACATCAGATCTTTGGCAGCTGCTGGAAGTCATAAACCAATTGCATTCCTTCATGCTTTCAGAGGTAGTAATTAGTTCACTCTGAAGACAATACAAAAATCTTCTCAGCACAGACTCTGTGTTTCTAACTGCATTGAAAACTGAAATATATCATCTTTTATTGCATAGCCTATAAAGTAATTTCAGCTATTTTCCTAAAATTTGCTGGTCTGAAGTTAACCTCCTGTATTCCAGTTTCCACTGTTAAAATATATACATTTAGACAGTTACAATAGTGCATGTCCGTTTTTATTCTCTTCCAGCAGGGCACACTATGAATGCATTTTAGACACAAGCATTTTATAAAATACCTTTTCAACACACATCTGTATGAACCAGTTTGATATACACATAGGTTCATAGGTGTGTACTAGGTAAGCCTTTGATATACAGCTGTAACACAAGCATCTTATATAAATTATGTAGATTCATAGGTTCATAGATTAGTACTAGGCTAATTGCCCTTGTGGACCATTTTAAGCCTAGCCATTTAGCCCATGTGAGAATCAAACCCTGCACCTTGTGTTTGTAGGGTAAACACCTTAACCATTATGCCAAATAACATATAATTATTTACAAAATTCCAGATAGCTGTACTGGCAGTATCTCCCTTCATCACACCCCACTTCGAAGACTCAAGCTAGTTTTTCACATGACCCTTGAGAAACGTTGTTGAGAGGGATGAGTCTGTCTAGGAATACATTACCTCATACCCTGTCTTGAGAGCCCATCTGCATTGGCATTGGTAACCCCACTGCAGTGCTATACTGTCATATCATATGCCTGCAACCCTACGCTCCACCTTAGTAACTTGGCATTTTGCTGGCTAGCTCACTGTAGCCATGTTAGAGGATTGTGGTCTGTAACTACAGTGAATTTCCTTCCATACAGATAAGGCTGAAGTTTCTGCAGTGTCCACACTATGGCTAGCATTCCTTTCCTACAGCTGCATACCATTCCTCTCTGGGTTGGAGCCTACGGTTGAGCTATACCACTGGGTGATTTTTCTCCCTCTGAGGAAACCTGGCTGAGTACATCTCCCACCCCATGGTTTGAAGCATCCAAATGCACAACAAATTCTTTGCTGTAATCTGGATTGGCTAACACAGGGGGTCCTCAAAAAGCCCCTTTAAGCTTCTGGAATGTCTGCTCACATGATGGGGTCCACATTACCTTATCTGGCCTTTTTTTCCTTGTCAGTAGTGTGAGGAGAGCAGCTATTATACTATAATTGGGGACAAATGTTCTGCAGGACCCTGCTGCCCCTAAGAATGCCCTCACCTGCTTTTGGGTAACAGGGGCAGGTCATGCCTGAATTGCTTCCCCTTTTTCAGGTTCTGTCCTGATCTTACCACTCCTCACTCTATGTCCCAGGTAAGAGACCACTGTCATACCCACCTGACACTTACCAGGCTTAATGGTTAAACCCTGCCCTCTGTAGTCTTTCCCATACCTCCCTGACATGCTGAAGGTTCTCTTGCCAGGAATGGCTGTAGATGGCAATATCATCCAGGTAAGCAAGGATGAAGCAAGGATGAAATCTCCTGCTCCTGCTAGGATATGATATACCAACCTCTGGAAAGTCATTGGGGCATTTTTCATACCAAAGGGCATCTTTGTGAACTTCTTCAAGCTGAAAGGAGTCACAAGGGCTGACCTATCTCTAGCATTGGGAGTCAAGGGCACATGCCCATAGCCTGTGGTAAGATACTTTACCCCACCCAGCTGCTTTAGGGCTTCATCTGTCCTAGGCATGGGGTAAGCATCTGACTCTGTGTGGTGACTATTTAATTTCATGTAGTCCACACAGAACCTGGTGCTGCCAACCTTCTTTAGTACCAGCACCACTGGGGAGGCCCAGGGACTGCTGGACTCCTGGCTTACCCCAGTTCCAACATTTTCTGAATCTCCTCCCTCAGAGTCTGTTGACTCTCTCAGGCACCCTGTAAGGGTCCTGATTAATAGGCATTTGGGGTCCTGTATCCACATGGTGCTGCACCAGGTGGGTGCATCCTGGTTTCCCAGTGAACATGCCCCCAAACTCCTGAAACACTGCTCGGATTTCTTGAACCTGGTCCATTAAGGGAAGTAGCATTCACATATTCAAAATCTTTGTAAGCTAGAGCTATTTTTGAATACAAGTACAGATGTTGTTGTCCCAATGGACAAATTAAATAAAAGGGTTAATGTAAGATTTATTATGTCTTACAACTCTCTTTCATATGCAGTCAGAACTATAATAAGGAAATACTGGAAGGTGCTATTAGCTCAGGAAGATATTAGATTAGTTGTAGGTGAAGTTCCTTTGTTCACATACAGAAATATGAGAACTATTAAGAATGTTCTAGCTTACAAAGATTTTGAATATGTGAATGCTACTTCCCATAATGGACTAGGTACTGATACCTTTGGTTGTTATAATTGTAGTTGCTGTAGTGATATATACAAACAGAGAGCTGATTCTTCAGAATGTGGTAGTAGTTTTGTTCATCCTGTCACTAAGAAGATATTTACTTTTCGGTGCCATGCAGCTTGTATGACAAGTAACATTGTCTATTTGGCAACGTGTGAGGCATGCGCTTGTTTCTATGTCGGCAAGACGACTAGAAAACTTAAGGAACGCATCATAGAGCATAAATCAAGTATAAGGAGGGGAGTGGAGACTAATGCTCTAAGCATATTTTAAATTGTGGTTCTACACACAGTTTCAAGTTTAGAGTAATAGAATGTGTTGTTAGCTCTATTAGGGGAGGGGACTTGTGTAATCATTTAGATAATAAAGAATATGAGTGGATAGTAAGACTAGCAGCTAATACATCCCCTGGATTAAATTTTGATGTTTCCTTAAAACCTGTTCTAATAAAAATACAACACACTAAGTTAAAGTAATATAGGCGATGTATTTGCGTATATATATATATGTGCATGTAAATATAAGCACACAAAAGTAAGCAAATATATGTATGTATGAATTTTATCTAATTTTACTTGTTTATGTCTTAAAATTATAAGTAATGTAATTATTTTAATGTATTAGTCACATGACCATGGCTGCGGGTCATGTGATGTGTTGGGCGTGTATTTAATGTCTGATTTTAATGTACCTGTGTCTATCATTGAGAAAGGGTCTTGTACCTGAAAGCTTTGTGTTTGATAAAGGTGTGTTTTTTACCTCAACTTTTTCGTTGTGCTTTGTACTTTTGACTCTGCAGCAGTATTGCAGTATATACTTGGTGATCCACTGCAAATACTCAGCCCAAAGGCCTATATATCATGGTAAGGTTTCATCATGTTAACATGGGACAGTTTGTGCACCTGCCTCCTGCCTAGCAGTTCTACCATGTAGTTAACATGACTGACCTTCCTTACCACTTTGAAGGGTCCCTCCCAAGCTGACTGCAGCTTGTTGTGTCTGACAGGAATGAAAACCATAACCTGCTGCCCCACAGCATACTCTCTAGCTCAAGCTTTTCTATCATACCAGACCTTTTTTCTGCTGTTGGGCTACTCCAGGTTCTCCTGGGCCAAGCCCATGAGTTCCCTGAGCTGTGTGCTGAGGTTTAGGACATATGCCACAACAGATTCCTTGTGGGATTCATACTCACCCTCCCACTCATCATGAATCAAATCTAGAGGTCCCCTCACCCTATGCTCATAAAGCAACTCAAAGGGTGAAAAACCTGTGGATTCCTGGGGCACCTTCCTGTAAGCAAACAACAGATGGGGAAAATATTTGTCCCACTTCCTCTTAAACTGGTCTACAAATGCCCATAGCATGGTCTTTAGTGTAGGATTTAACCTCTCTACAAGAACATTAGTCTGGGGAAGGTAGGGGGTGGTCTTTAGGTGCTTCACCCCACAGCACTCACACAGACAAGCCAGCAGATCTGATGTGAAACTGGCACCTCTGTCAGTCAGTATTTATTTTGGGAAACCTACCATGCTGAAATTCTCTAACAAAGTATTTGCCACCTTTTCTGCCTCAATGGAGGACAGAGCCACTGCCTCAGGGTATCTGGTAGCATAATCTACTACCACTAGGATATACTTCTTCCCTGTGGAATTTGGGGTACTGAGAGGCCACACAATATCCATAGCTACCCTCTGAAATGGCTCTGCAATCGCTGGCAAAGGCACCAAAGTAGCTTTCACCTTGCCTCCTGCTCGCAGGTCCTGCAGTACCCTGTTTCATCCATGGAAATCCCAGGCCAATAAACATTTTTCATAATAATACAATGTATAATACATCTCTTGGTATGCTTTATGATCATATAACCTGCAATGGGAATCCCATGGGCTATAGCTAGAAGTGCCAGACAGTAGGCTCTGGGCACTACCAACTGCTGTATTCTCTCACCTTCTAGCCCTCCCTCAGGGGTCTACTCTCTATAATGTAACCCTTTGTCCCAGTATACAGATTACCCTTTCCCTTGAGAATCAGGTGCCTCCCTAGCTATCTCCCTCAAGCCTTGTAATGTAGGGTCTGAGAGCTGAACGTGCCTCAGCTCTCTTTTGCAACCCTTCCCAGCTCCCCTTCCACAGGAAGTCTAGTATCCTCTGACAACGGCGTCTCACTGTCACCTCTGCTTGTGCAGTCACTGTGTCCTAGGGAACATCAGTACCCACCAGCAGCTATGGATCACCTTCAGTCTCACTGCTACAGGGTAGCTCCTCTGAAATGCCTACTTCACTAGTCCTGGCTTCAAGTGTGTGGTCTGTCTGGGACCCCCTCCAGCCTCCCAGCCCCACATGCTTGTCTCTAAGTCTGACTATGTGTAACTGCATGCACACAAGGTACTGCATTATCAAAATCATTCCCTATCAGGACATCTGCAGGGATATCCTTAAACACACACCTACTTGTTTGCTTCCTTTTCCACTCTACCAGCCAAGTTGAACCCTAGCCAAAGGTATTTGGAATGGGGTCCCTCCTAAAGCTTTGACTGGAGTAGACTGCCCAAACAAGTAGTGCTCCTCTTTAACCACTGCAGGCTTCACAATGGTTAGGTCAGAGGTTGTGTCTCTCTTAGCAGTGGTCTGTTTCCCATCTACTAAGATAGGATATAAGCTTGTGTGGTGGTTTGGTACCCTTGTTGCCCTCAGACAACTTACTGCTACATTCTGTCATTCCCACTTACTGGATCCCCCACCTTTTGTTCCCCACCTTGCCTCCATGGACATCTATATGCTACATGGCCCCACTGGTTACATTTAAAGCATTTAACCCTTGATCCTGGCCATGTACCTGAACTAGTGAAAATAAGTGCTTAACTCAGCAGTATATTTACAAACACTTTCATCTGCTTTGTGTCTATGTGTACAAAACTTTTTCCTATAAGCGTCAGGTGTAAACTTAAAACACTAATAAACACTTTTTAACTGTATTATAAGTTAAGCAATCAATATCAGACAATTTAGAAACATCTGTTACAGCTTTGCCATGGAGTAAGGAGGTCAGGAACTGTACCCAGAGCCCTTGGTCAGCATCATAGTATTTACAAACCCTTTCAAACATATGAATAAAACTATCAAAATTATCACCCTCTGTAAATAGTGGAAGAAATTTACTGACCTTTATTGCTTCTGGGGTTTTGTTATTCCCTTCCCTATTACCTCCATGACCCTGAAGAAGAGTCATGATCTCCTTTTCATGTTTCCCCTGTCTCTCATTTGTTTCAGCTTCCAGACATCTCAGTCTCTCTGCTGCTTCTAATTCCATTTGTTTCTCCTTTTCTTCAGCCTCCAAATGCCACAGTCTCTCTGCTGATTCTAGTTCCAACCATTTGGCCTACAGTTCAAGTCTCTTTAGCTCCAGACAGATTTTTAAGTCCTCTGAGGCAAAGTTGAACTGTCCATTTTCTGAGAGTTGTACATCCCAAAGGCTGGTCAGGTTGTCTTCCTGGTTGCTGGTCTGTGATGCAGCTGTGACTAAGGCTGCAACCATTTCTGCTTCAGTCAGGTTGGCATGCACCAGTCCTTTGGCTTGGCACATCTCAGCCAACTGGCTACTTGTCAGCATGCCATAATTCTCTGCTGACATCCTTGCCTGCTGTCCCTGACTAACTAAGTTAACAACAAATAAATAAAACTATTGTGATATGAAACTCACCATGTGGCTGCTTGAGAGTAGAAACACCTTCTTTAGTGACCACTGTTTACAGGCTACAGGAGCTCAATAGCCACAACACTGATTCCCAGTATGTGAAGTGATGATCCCGTCACTGCCAGCCATTATGTGAAGACCCACCACTGGACCATTAATCAAGGAACCTCAATCCTCGCCACTGGCACCAGTGGGGGATGTACACTGACAGAGTGACAAATACACACACAGTATTTCTAGATGCAGCTCTTTGCATCAAGCACAATTTTCCTTAAGAGCACACAGAGACCATAGTCAGTCCAGGGCTGGCTTCTCGCTCACTCTCCAGATCCCCAATAAGACACCCCACTGGCACAGCTATAGAGTTGATTCCTTAGCCAGGGTTCCAAGCTAGGTCCTCCAGCACTCTCTCTGTCCAACCAGTGCTTCCTGTCCCTGCCAAGTAGCTGACACACACCCTGTTGGAAATTTGATTTACACACAGACACACACACCTGGGAAAGGCTGTCACAGGTTTACTAGCTATAACCTTTTTGCCCAGACTATAAGGTAGTTTACACTGCCATCAGAACCACTTATCAGCTACTTTAAGGCCCTTAACAAAGGATGTCCAGTCTTACTGTGTAATATTAATACAAGTGGTAGTTTGACCAAGAGCAAGGCTATTAGGAGTGGCCCCACAGTGTCACCAAATAAATATGCAAGTACTCTCAAAACATAAATATCTCTACGCAGATCAGCCACAATGAAAGGCTTAAATAATTTTAATAATAAATGATAAAGGAACAGGACATCACTAAATATATTTTCACAGTGACATCAGAGTTCAAAACTACAGGAAATATTTAAAACAACATTGCAGGACAGTCTCAAATAAATAAAGAAAAATATCTAAACTAAGCTTTACTATATTCCTGCTTGTATCTAAGAGAATTATTATACTCTAATAAGTTACTAATATAGAAAGGCAGGTGTGGTGAATGGATCTACTAGTTGTTGTCAGGTCCAAGACAGAATACACAATGCCCTGTCTCACTAAGAGACTTCTCAAATTAATATCTCAAATATTACTGCTGGGATAGCTTGCATAATGACATAATTTCTTGTCATCTGACTCTAGTTCCAAGGTGAAACCCTCACTGCTGGAAGCTGGCAGTATTTAGCATCTACCTGTAAAAATACAAAGACTTCAGTTCTTTGGCAGATGCTGGAAGTTATAAAACAATTGCATTCCTTCATGCTTTCAGGGGTAGTAATTAGTTAATTCCGAAGACAATAAAGAAAGCTTCTCAGCACAGACTCTGTGTCTCTAGCTGCAATGAAAACTAAAATAAACCGTCTTTTATTGCTTAGCCTATAAAGTAATTTAATTTCAGCAATTTTTCTAAAATTTGCTGGACTGAAGTTAACCTTCTGTAGTCCAGTTTCCACTGTTAAAATATATACATTTAGGCAGTTACAATAGTGCATGTACATTTCTGTTCTCTTCCAGCAGAGTACACAGTGGATGCTTTTCAAACACAAGCACTTTAGAAAATACCTTTTCAACACACATGTCTTTATGAACCAATTTCATATACACATGACATACATTTCTAATACAGTTGTAATGCAAGCATCTTATATAAATCATGTTGATATTCACAAATGACATCTAATTCTTTACAAAATTCCAGATAGCTGTGCTGGCAGTATCTACTTTCATCACATTGGCATTAAACATGTTTGATTCTCTGAATGTTTGACTATCTGAATGCTTTCCATCATTTCACATTGGAAGTGGGAATAGATGTAGCTCTGCCATGTATTATTTTCTGTCAGGACCTTTTTTGATTATTTACTTAAAATGGGAAATAAATGCCTAATGTTTTGCTGAATGTTTCCCTTTTCCACTTCTTTTTACAGCTCATTGACTTGTATATAGTGATATGGATTATGTGCCTAACACGGCAGTGGGCAGATACCAGCAATACTGCCAGGCTTAGATGTGGTCAGAAGATCCTACTTCATCTTTTATATGTTTTACAAGGGCATTTTTGTATATTTATTCAATTTACTAACGAACATCCTGAATAACATTCCAGCATTCATGCTATCTGATTTGTGTTTTCTCATTTCCATGCCTTATTTCAGCTACTACAATTATACAGTATGAAGCAGTGGACTCCAGCACCAGTAGCTCTGATCATAGCTTGTCAGTAGCATTACAGGCTTACTTACATAGGTGTAAGGTGCCTTGTAGTCCATTTAGTAACACATAACAAACATAAGCACCTGTTTACATAAACCACAAAGCATGCACACATGCATCCACATATACAAACACACATGCACTTTACAAACACTCACACTCTCACAACACACACACACCACTCTCACAAACACTCACATGCACACACCTGCAAGTAGTACTACTTGCTTCCCTCTGATATCTCTGCCTGCTACAGTATGGGGCTATGAAACTATTTCTAAAATAATACTTCTGTATATTTGCTTAAATGCTAGAGGTAATCAAGCAAAGAATCACATATTTTATCAATCACACTTTTTCCATTAATTATTTTTCATTTGTCTTGTTCTGTGGACAGTCTCTGGCTTTGCTATTTACAGTTGTAGTTCCCTGTCTGCTTCTGTTCCTATTGCTGTGAGAAGATTGAATGTTCTTACTTGACTTTTCTATTTCTTCTTTCTTTTCCTTCTATTTCACAAAGGACAGCAGCATGCATACTGTACCCAATAAACTGGTCTGAAGTCATCTTCTTCTTTCTGCATTTTCTGGTTAGGGGTCGCCACAGCAGATCACCTGTCCGGTCATGATTGACAATGGAGTTTTTACGGTGTTGAGTTGGCAGCCCGGCACCCAACCTTCCACGAAAGGCAAACACACACTCACACCTAGAGCCAGTTAAGTGTCCAATCCACCTACAGCATGTCTTTGGGATGTGGGAGGAAACCGGAGCACCTGGAGGAAACCCATGCAACCACAAGGAGGACATGCAGACTCCGCACAGAAGGCACCCCAGCCAAGGATTGAACCGGAGAGCCTCTTGCTGTGAGGCGGCTACATTTTAAAATTAAATGTGTGCTTTTCCCATTTTATATGGTGTTCCTTCTACTTTTTTTGTCCTTTTTGTTTTCATTGGCTGACACTGGAGTATGCTTTTCCTATACCTATTCTTTCCTTACTAAACTACTACTTTTTTGTCCAGGCTTTCCTACTAGCCTTTCCCTAGAGATACAGGTAATGTAGTGCCTGTAATAGAATGGATTGCATTAAAATGGTTTGTCTATATGAATCAGTGCTTGTAGTACTTCCCCTTTGTGTACAAGTGCACTATGAAAATCTTTGTTTACATGTTTCTCCAGAAATTCTTGCTGAAATAAATGAGTATGAATCAGCAAAGTCTGATAGTTTAGCGAGTCACAGAAACTGTTTGTTGCTTCTCTGTCGTTTGTAAATTAAATTCAACTTAGTTTCATAAAATGACAGATTAAGCATTTTATACATCATCCCTAGAATGTGTTAGTCTTATAAACCAGTTCAAGTGAAGGGGGTGTGAAATACTTCAACTCCTTACTGGAAAGTTATTTTGAGCATAAATTAAAGAATTACCAGCACAAAACAAAACCTTGTTCAGATCATAAACAATGATGGCTAACATTTGAATGAAACAAAATGAAAATGATCTTACTAATGTGAATCTACTACAAAGTACTGACAAGAAAAAAAAAAGTAATAAAATAAAATAAAAAATTGAGCCTACACAATATATCTGTATTAATACTGGAACCAATTTCTTGCTTTCGGTGTAGGTGACCCCTTACACTAACAGCAGGTCTTTTGGAATCTGTCCGCGAGTGTAAGAACAATGTGCCAGTTTTGTGATGTTCTAAACAGGATCTTTGTTTCCTCATTTCTTGATCTATCTTTAAAAAAGTAAAGTTTCCTAAGTGTCCTGGAAAGTACTTTCTTCCATTTAGTAAAAAAAAGTGACGCATACTTCCACATCTGTTCAATGGTTTCTTCAGATGGGGGCATATTTCTTGGTTAAAATACCTAGTGATAAATTTATTTCTAAAACATAATTTTAATAAAAAAAGGATGAAAATCCTTAGTCATGGTTCAAAATGGAAGGACAATAGCAATACAAATCACAGCAGAAGTCTCACAGTGCTGTGAACTGGATACCTCAGGGTGGTGTATGAATTGTTGATGCTGACTGAAAAGGGCAACTAGGAGGACAGAATCAAAACATTAAAAAATAAAACAGAACAGCCCGGCCTCAGCATCAATCCCTTCTGTAAAGCAGATCAACAGCTGGTAGACTAAACATGTGGCCAGGGTAGCTTGCTGTAAGGTCATCCTCAGCTCACTACAGAATGATCGGGGAGGAGACACATTATTCAGCCATTTACTGAGGCTTCATTTAGCTCAAAAGATGAAAAATGCAACAGATTGCAGCAGTTTCCTGTCTATGAACAGCTTGACCATTCAACTCACACAGTGGAATTTGTGTAATCTGTCACTGTTTTGCATTGCAAGGTTGTTGGTCTTCTTTATTGTAGTGATCTTGGAGGCAAAATCCCCTCTAGCAAACATCTGAGAGAATTTTAGTTCACAACTGCATTTAGTAGTGAATAAAAGAGATATTTAGTATTATAATGTCAGAATATCTTTATTAACAAAGACTATCAAAATGCAACAGTAAAAGTTTACCAAACCAAAAGAGATGTTTGAGTAAAACATTTCTTGCACTAGATATATTTTTTGAAATATGGTAAATGTTTTCTTTCTGACAGCACTTTGCTTGTAAAGCATATGCCACTCTGTTACAACAGTCAGGAAGTAATATGAGTAACATTAACATGTCAAAAATGGTTAACTGCTTTTCTGAAAAATATTAAGTATATACAGATTCCCAGTTAATAATTTAATGTCCAAAAGAGCCTGAAGTTTCCACTACTGCTATTCTTGAAGTTTTTTTCTTTTTTTTACATATTCAACACACAAGCTATGTGTCAGCAGTTTTCTACTCATGCATACATTTTGAGAAAGTTATGCTGGCATTCCGTTTTTTAAAATTAACATAAAAACCCAAAACACATACATGTACACACACACACACACACACACACACACACACACACACACACACACACACACACACACACACGGTTCTGGCATGAAACATTGACTTTCTGAAAGCCATTGAGTCAAAAGGAGGAAAAAAAGCAAGAAACACAGAAAGGTAAAAAATCAATTTTAATTTATTTTTTGCAGGGGGCAAGCCCCCCATACCCATGAATGTATATATACCAACTCCATAACTGCACCAAGTTGAAGGCAGGAGAAATCTCGTGAAATAGGTGAATCAGTGCTGGCACACACTTAGAAACAGCACTGATAATGATTTCCTGTTTAAAACAGTATTCAGCATTATGCCTCTTTGTTTTTTTTTTCTTTGTACTACAGACACTCAAGCAATTTCTCCTTGAGAAACTGTAGAGAAGCCCCCCCTACCAGAAACTGCAAAAATACAGGTTAACTAGACCTTATTTGTATTGCTCAAAGATTACTGACAACAACATCAAAAAATAAAAAGTCTATAATAAATATATTTCTTTTCTTAATAGCTGCAATGTGCATTGTACATACATTTCAGACTGCACAGACAAAGCCAAGTAAGCAGTAGCCTTGGGTAAACGGCTAGCATTGAACAGTATATAAAATACTCTTCTACAGTGCTCTTCATATAGTCTGAGCATTTTTTCTTAGTCTGAATATCAAAGATGATTATAATGTACTTTCATATAATTACCAGTCAAAGTACAGTATAAACTACATGTGGGTGTTAGAAGACTACAGATCATTTGGACTGTTTGACACCTATCAATTTGTCTAATTTGTGCATATTATTCTGGCGGAATGAAAATCAGACAGACTTGTATCACAAGTGACCTTAACAATTAGAATGCAAACAAAAAGACAGTTGAACTGACATAAGGGGCCAGATCAAGGTCTTTTAATGCATAAATATATTTAGTGAGAACTGCAGTGTGCGTTGATCAAAGTACTGTTTTACAGAATGTATAGACATTTCTAGTTTTCAAATATTCTGTAAATACTGTAAATATCTCATTTTCTTAGACATCCATACAATTTCAGGCAATAAAAATCTGGTATTATGCTAACTATATATAACAGTGAAATAATACTGATAATTCTTTCATAATTAATATGTTGAATAAGTTAACACATTTGCTGAGGGGTCATATTCCTGCTAAATATACTGCTGCAGCTACCTGGAGGTACATGTTTTTTGCATACTTGGTAAATTACACACTGAACTTTGTTTAAAAGTGCAAAGACTGTGTCTTTAGCAGTTTAGATACAACAGTATTATGTATTATTTTCTTAAAATATTACTGATTTGACTTGAGCAGCTTCCATTACTGCTTTACTCAGCTTTGTTTCGATTAAGGCTTTAAAATTCATAGGTTGCTCTGCCACTGAGGTTTTTCCCTTGTAGAGGCCTCAGCAAAGAGAGATGACTCACATGTGAGGCTCTGCATGCTAATGCAGCAGTTCAGAGGACTGCCTGGTGCTAATTAGCCATGTGCTCTCTTCCAGAAATGTTTGCAGCTCCTGACTTGCTCAAGTGAGTCTGAGAATCGCTTGTTTGTGTAAAAGTTTACTGTAGGAAGAAAAAATGAGCACAATAAAAGCAAGCATTGCAGCCACCCATTCACTCCTATGGAAGTATTCTGTTGCATAAAGTTCAGTGAAGACAATGGGATGGGGGGTGTGTTAGTGTGCGCATGTGTTGGGACATTTGTATGTGTGTCTGTAGAGGCATGAATGAGGCTCCATGAATGTGTGTGTGTGTGTGTATGTGTGTGTGTGTGTGTGTGTGTGTGTGTGTGTGTGTGTGTGTGTGTGGTTACCCGGTGGTCATGTACAGAATTAAAAGTCTGCATGTGTTTATGTGTGTGTGCAAAATAATAATACAGAATCTGACTGTGGCCAATGAAACAAAGAAAGACTTTGGAGTGATTGTGTCATTTTTCTGCATTTTCTTGCTACCTTTAGCTAATTCCGCCTAAAACGCTGATTTTATAGAGTTTCTGGGATTTAAAAAGCTTGTTTTAGCTACATATTGTACTTATTTTACTGCCTGCACTTTAACTAAGTTGTTTTTGTATTTAAATTACCTGTTTAACTGTTGTAGGCTACACACTCAAGTGTGATAGCCATTTCTGGCATTTAAAGTGTTTTTTTTATTGCATCTGCTTTATTTTCTGAAAAAAACAAAAAAAAAAAAAAAAAATACTTGTTTTCTCACCTTTTTAAGCTAGTATAGTCCAGTTTTCAGGTTAGTGCTGAATTCAGGGCTGTGTTGCAAGTTTCTGTGTTTGCCCATACCTTACTTGGATAGAAGTACGTTTCTCTGTTCACTGTAAGAGAGGGAGCTTTGAGCAGCCTATCTGTCCCTGGAGGAGTGGTTTCAGCCCAGAAATTACTAGTTTATTGGCCATTTTGGACTAATTTCTATCTCTTTCATTTCCCTGCTATAAAACCTGCATTTGCGCAGTTTTGCGCGCCGGGCAGCGCCGGTTAGTTAGGGCATAACTATTCTCGACTACACAAAGTCTACTCTTCAATTTTTTCCTTGAAACTAGACAAACTTTCAACTTAAGCACTCAAACCATTCACTTTTCATTCCGGCACTTGCTCAAAACTCATAGCAAGCACGAATAAACCTTAGCACTAGACCCCCCTATACTGTAGAGAAGGACAAGTCTTTCTATTCGACCTTACCAGCCAATCAGTTAAACAGTTCACTGTACCTTTCCAGGCATGTCCAAAGGGCAGTTTCAGATGTACTGTCAGGTCCAACTGGTGAATCTGGGCATTCTGGGGCAATGTTACAATTGCCTCATGTACACAGACAACCCTCTCCTCCTTCTACCAAACACTAATACATGCGAGAGATGCAATTATACAGCCAAACTGGAGACTAAGCTCTCTCAACCCAAGACTGGACCAGGCAGTCAAGATGAGAAGGGAATTACTTGCATCACACCACCAGTCTCACATAGACCTAGGAAACCAGCACAGGTAAAAAACACACATAAATACACGAAAACATACTCGAACACTCTAAATAAAAATCTGCAAAAGCAACAGAGACCTCCGAAGCAGACATCCAAGCAACCTCCACCCCCCCCAACACAAACCATGAAACACATACTTCACAAAACCAGTGTGCCATGCAATCATAGTCCTTAAGGCAAAATAACATACCCAACACAATAGTAATAGGTGACTGTATAGTCAGGCACACTGACTACCCACTCACTAGGCTGAACAAGGAGAAGGTTACTGTTAGCTGCCTGTCAGGTGCCAGGATCCACCACATAACACAAGCACTCAAGTCACTCCAGAACAAGTGCAAATATGACTCTGTCATTGTCCATGCTGGTGTGAATGACCTGAGCCGTACCTTCCTGGACTACATGAAAAGAGACATGGAGGAGCTCTCTGATCACATAGCCCAAGTTGGTATGACCCTGACCCTGAATAGCATCCTGCCCTCACCAAGAATGATACCATGGTATAGAGAAAAAAGTATCAATTTCAACAACTGGCTAAGCTTCTGGTGTCATTCAAAGGGGATCCAGTGTCTGTCCGCCTAGGATGACATGCTCGACAAGCCATGCTGCTTCACTAGAGAAGGCTTGCGCCTTTCACCATTAGGCTTTCGAATACTGGCCAAGGCACTTGCCACCCCCATAGTGCCTTTTTAAGGCAAGGCTCAAAAGACAAACCCACTGCCGTAAATAGCACAAGTAACAAAAAACTGAGGGTAATGCTACTCAATGCCAGAAGTCTAAACCTCAAAATGCACGCACTCGAGGCACTCCTCAGTATGGAGGAAATTGATATATGTGCAGTAACAGAAACCTGGCTTAAGGCTGCAGAGAGCACCCCAGCACTACCAGGCTACAACTCATACCATACATTTCGGCCACAAAACCCGGACCGAAATACAAAAGGCGGAGGAGTATCCATATTCATCAAGGATACCCACACCTCCAGGTTAGTGGCACAGCACGATGCTTCAGAGATCATCCACGTGCAACTAACAATGGGCAAAACTGCTATTTAAATTATAGCTTGCTACAGATCACCCACCATGTCCCAGGACCCCCACTCCGCATTCCTGGAAACACTGGGAAACATAAAGGTCCTACCAAACACCCTGATATTGGGTGATTTCAATTACCCAAACATTAACTGGGAGAACTATTCAAGTACAAAACTCCCTCGCCCAACATTTCCAAGAATTTATAAATTCAAATTCCCTGGATCAACTGGTCAACACCCCCACCAGAGGTGACAACATATTGGACCTGGTCATCACCAACATGGGCGACCAGTGTTCCACAAGGGAGGTCAACTCCTTACTGGTTAGATCTGACCATAAACTAATCACTCTGAATAGCCACATTCTGCCACCACCCCCAGTCAAAAAATCCACCGTGAAAAACTTTTCAAAAACAAACTTCACGTTACTTAAGATCGAGGTGGGAAGTTTCAAAGCCCTCATGCTAAAGGATAACGCTGTCCAAGCTGCAAAATCCTTTACTAATGCACTCTACGGGCACCTACAAGAATGCATGGATCATGCTATCCCAAACAAAACCAAGACTCACTCCTCCAAGAAAAGGAAACCAGTTTGGTGGACCCCTGCCATAAACAAGCTATACAATAGAAAGAGGAAACTAGTACAGAAAAAAGTAAAATCCCAAGAAGGGAAGACAGTCCTGATCAGTATCAGTAAGAAACTATGTTCCCTCATAAAATCATCCAAGGCTAGATTTGAAAGAAAAACTGCCATGGAATCCAAAGATAACCACAAGGCATTCTTTAGCTATGTCAAGAATCTAAGTGGCAATTCTCAGATTTGCTTGGAGTTAGTGCAGAATGGCACAAAATACACTGAACCAAATGATATAGCCAACATCCTAGCAGATAGGTTCTGTGCAAACTTCACCGCCCTCTCACTCCCAAAAGGGCCCAAAACTATACCAGAAGAATGTAGTGCCCCTGAAATCACAGACACTCAGGTTAAAACAGCCCTCTCCAAAGCCAAAAACACAGCATCAATGGGACTGGACGGTGTCCCAGACTGCGTCCTACATGAGCTCAAAGATGAACTAACCCCTCACCTAAACACACTGTTTAAACTCAGGCTCTCCATAGGCTACATGCCCACAGAGTGGTGCACAGCAACTGTTATTCCACTCCACAAAAGTGGAGCCACAATGGCCCCCAGGAACTATTGCCCTATAAGCCTGACTAGCTTGGTCTGCAAAGCTATGGAGCACATCATCATGGATCTCATTAACAGAGACATTGGACCCTACCCAGTTTGGCTTTGTTAAGGGCAGATCATGCCTCCTAAACCTGGTAGACTTCTTTGAGACTGTTACCAAGGCTATAGATGAGGGAAAGGTGATCCACACATCCTACCTAGACCTTGCAAAGGCCTTCAACCCCATTCCCCACTCAGGTATTATAGACAAGCTCACCAGCCTGAACATAAACCCCTACGTCATGAGATTGGTTGCCAACTGGTTCATGGACAGAACCCACATGGTAAGAGTTGCAGGAGCTAGGTCTGACTCTAAACCGATTACAAGTGGCGTTCCCCAGGGCTCAGTCCTAGGACCCCTCCTGTTCGGCATATACTTCTCAGAGGTACAGGCAAGCACAGGAAGACTATGGCTGACCAAGTTCACAGAAGACTGCAAACTAGGGGCTATAATTGACTCTCCAGCTGACACAGACATCCTCCAAAAGGGTCTCACTGAGACATATACCTGGTGTCAAAACCATGGCCTCAAGCTAAATGCCAAAAAGTGAATAGTCATCCCCTTTGGAAAAAACAAAGTACCCGCAAACTACCACATAGGTGGTAGCCCCCTAAATATGGAAGACGTAATAAGGGATCTGGGGAACCAAGTAGATAGTAACCTTTCCTTTGATAATCACATTGCCAAAGTGGTTAGAAAATCCTTCTATGTGGCCCACTTAATCACAAAAGGGTTTGCATCCAGATTGAAAGAGGTCATTGGCCCCCTCTATACATCACTCATCAGACCCATCATAGAGTACAATGCCCCATTTGGGATGTACCTTACAAGACATCTGCAACAACTGGAAAGACCACAGAAGTACCTCACCAAGAGGATCACTGGCCTCAAGAAGATGCCCTATGCAGCTCGACTGAAGAATCTCCAGCTGTACTCAGTTGCATACCGCCTACTCAGAGATGATCTCTGCCTGACATACAAGGCCATGTTCAACCCAGAATTGATGGACATGCTCCACCTAAGAAAACCATATCCCCTCGAGCCACACGCTCCAGGGATCTAAACCTCACCACAACAATAAATATGATGTGCTGGAGGGATAGATTCCTGTCCCAGAGACTTTCCATGCTCTGGAACAAGATTCTAATCTACATAGGCAGAGCTCCTCGCTAACGCTCTTCAAGAGAAACCTTGACGAGTGGATGGGAAACAGAAAGTTTACCCCAGGTATCACTTCAATGGCTCTGCTGGACAGAGGCACAGGGAACTAATCTAAGGGGGCGGTGAAAGCCAACACATTCCAGCTAGGCTTATAAATGCCTTCGGGCAGATAGCCTAGTACCTGCCTATGAACCTATGAAAATCAGTACCAATTAAAAGATCACTTTGATAATTCCACCAAGCAATACAAATTGGAATACCAATAGTAATAACAACATGAACCTAGTGTGCAAAACTTTTATTAACACTTTCATCAACTAGACTTCATCAGAACTACAAAAACTCAAAAACATACATATTTAAACTAGTTTCCACCAATAAAAACAATTGACTAATTAACAAAACTAATTACCTTAAAAATACAGAACAAATAAAGATTTACTTCAAAATATACATTTTTTTATATTTTAATAATGCTGGTCTTGAGTTCCTTAAGTTATTAATTAAACATAATAAAGACAAAATTAAAATTATTGCTGATAACATTTACAGGGTTGATCAGCAAATTCAGACTTTGTTACCAAAGGTTATTAGAATGAAAAGTGAGTATGGTAATATTTTTACTGAAGTAGAACAATTTGAACAATAGTTATTGCAAGGAAGAATAAAAAGCCACAGAGGGATGTCAAGGCTTATGAGCAAAATGTAGCTTTTGTTACGTTCAACCCAGATTATAAACTTAGTCAATGTAACAAAGTTAATAGTCAAAATACAGCAAACAGATCCTTTAAGATTGCTAACCAATCGAGCAATGGGACTAAGACTGGTGCATTCAGTCATTCTTACATTACATCCGAATTTATAACTAAAGGTCATGTGGTCAATGAGGAAGAGCAAACTAAAGCGGGTGATGGCGTTCAGGAGCTGCTGTATAACCCTTTACATGTTAGTACTTTCCAAGCACAAGGGACTACACCAAAAACTTTTTTAAGGAAAAAGGATGAGAAACCACAATGAAACCAAATGACAAGGGCGAGAGAAAAAACTCATTCGGAATCATCAACAGATAATTAGAGACATGTAAGAATAAAAATATAAAACTTGTCTAGTTTTGAACCATCCCCGGCACATGTTAATTTGTTTGAACTTGGATTTAATTTTGTTCCTGGGAGACATGCAGATGCCTCCAATACACTTTTAAGTTTGAAAAGTTTGTATGTAAAATGAATTTAAGTTATGTGTTGCATAACGTTAATTTGTCCAAACGGAATTTCATTAAACCTTCGGAATATAATCCTGTTTTATTGCACACCCTTAAAGTGTTCAAGACAGAGTATGAAAGTGAGATTAGAACTGCATTAACTACTAAAAGTAAAAAATATATATTATAATTTAACTTTGGATGAAAAGAATGCATTAAAAGATATGAAAGTGAATAAGAATATTAGAGTAATGAAAGCTGATAAGGGGGTGGGGTGGTTTTAATGGATCAACAAGATTACATAGATAGAATGTTGGAAATGTTAAACAATCCAAATGAGTATAAAATGGTTAAAGCTATTGAAATAAAAAAATGTTATAAAGCAGTGAATTCTTTTTTTATGATAGCCTTATAGACTTACTTTTGGATTTAGAACTGTATAATTTTGTAAGGTTGATAATCCTAAAGTAGGGGTTTTGTTTGGCATTCCAAAAATACATAAAAATGCCACTAACTCCCCATTTAGGCCCATAGTCTCTGCTCCTCATTATATTACTGAAGGAATTTCTTTGTTTATTGATACTATTTTGAATCCTTTAAGTCAGAACTTGGATTCTTTTATTAGAGATTCTTGGGATTTTTGAACAAATTTAGAGTTTTTTATTCTGTTTATAGATATAATCCTGATGTAAATTGTATGTGTATTGTTGATGTCTGCTCATTGTTTACTTCTATTCTACAAGATTTAGGTATTGAATATGTTAGAAAATGTTTAAGTAAGTTTACTAATGTGAGTAATACAAATATTAATTTTTATTGTACGCTGTTAGAAATTATACTTGACAATAACTATTTCCTTTTCGGCAGCAATTATTATAAATAAACGAAGGGGATGACAATGGGGTTTCCTGTTGCACCTTCTTTTACTAATATAGTTATGGGATGGTGTGAGTTTATAATTTTTGAAAAAAAAATCAAAAATAGTGTAAATATTATACATTATAAAAGATTTGTAGATGATTTATTTTTTGTTTTACAGGGGTCTAAAGAAGTTTGTATTAAATTAGTACAACTTCCTAATGACAATTCTGAGTTCTTATGATTCTCTTTAGGAGATAAAGGGAATGTAGTGAATTTCCTAGATGTTACTTTATCATGGAATAATGTAAAGAAGAGGTTTGAGAGTTATATTTTATAGGAAAAACACCTTTACTAATAATTATTTACACTATAAAAGTAGCCATCCCCAGTTTATGAAGAAAAATATAACAAGAAGACAGCTCCTTAGAGCTAACTGGATGACTACTAATGATTCAAAGTTTTTGGAAGAAGTTAATTTTGTTATATGGTTATTTTTAGCTAGAAGGTACAATGAAAGATTGTTAGAGGAGACCAAGAATGACATTATGAGCAAAAGGGATGAGGAATTTCCCCCTATTCTTAAACATCTTTTATTAGTAAGAAAGATAAAGTTGTGACTAAAAATAAACTAAAATATATAGTGTGTAGTTAGATATGATGGTTGACAGTGGTGCTATAATTTCTATTATTAGAAATAATTGTGTTATTTTGGAGTGCAATAGAGAGTTATTTGATATCATTGGAAAAGAATCTTGGTTTGTTTATAAAAATAATATAAATTGAAAGACTATTCTACAGAAAGACAGTATTACGATTATACCTACTATTTGTAAGAGTAGTAAAGATAAGGGGATGCATAAATGTGTCCATTGTAGAATATGTAGTTATATCTTGGAGGGCCCATATATTAATGTTGAGAAGCATCCCCAAGTTTTAGTGTACCAGGTAATTTTAGCTGTAGAACTATAGGGTTGATCTATATTAGTATGTGTTCTGGTTGTAGTGCATTCTATGTAGGGATGACTACTAGGCAGTTACAAGAACGTATTAAAGAACATCTCTATAGTATTAAGAGAAAAGATAAAAAACATACTTTATATAAACATACTTTAGAGTGTAGTGGGTATAAAAAGTTTTTTAGTGATTATAGAGGAGGTGATTTTAAAAATGTGTTGGAAGGAAGAGAAGTCTTTTGGCAATTAAAGTTGCAAGCAGACAAAAAGCCAGGGCTAAATGATGTGATAAATATTAAATGTTTTTTAAAATATAAAAAAAAGTATATTTTGAAGTAAATCTTTATTTATTTGTTCTGTATTTTTAATGTAATTAGTTTTGTTAATTAGTTAATTAGTTAAGTGTTTTTATTGGTGGAAACTAGTTTAAATATATATATATATTTAAGATTTTGTAGTTTTGATGAAGGCTGGTTGATGAAAGCATTAATAAAAGTTTTTGTACGCTACGTTCATGTTGTTATTACTGCTGATATTCCAGTTTGTATCTCTTGGTGGAATTATCGAAGTGGTCTTTTAAATTGTGTGTGTGTGTGTGTGTGTGTGTGTGTGTGTGTGTGTGTGTGTGTGTGTGTGTGTGTGTGTGTGTGTGTGTGTACGTGTGTGTGTGCGTCTGCGCACACATGCATATATGTGTGTGTCTGTGTGTGCATGCGCTTCCACACGCGTGTGGGTTGGAGCGTGTGTCTAGGTAAATGGGTGAGTGTTTCTTTGAGTCTAAGTGAGTGTGGATAGGCTTGATTGTGTATGAGTGGATGTAGGTGCTTTTGCTAGCATGACACATGTGGAAGCAGGGAGAACATTAGCTTGAAAAGGTCTGACATTTTGATTGATTCAGAGACATGCTAATGAACTAATAATGAGGTCTTTTTCATTGCATCTATACCTTCCTCGGAATCTCATTTTCACATTGTTACACCAATTTACTAACCAGTATAGGGCAATTAGAGTGAGCTGTGAGGAGTTTACTGAATTCTGGGGTAACCATGTCTATTGGTTTGTATTTTCATATATAATTCCAGAGTTTTAAATTAGCACAGTCACAAAGGAACTCATTAGCTGCCAAGAACTCATGTCACATTCTCATATTTACAGTAGTGTAATGATTCCATAATATATCAAGTTACATGTCACTGAGGTGTGACATGTAAAGAGTCAGAGTGGGACAAAGAAAATGCTACAAATATTCAGTGCCATGCATGGTGCATGATGCAGAAAATATTAAGTTGGCAAGCCCCATCCCCACACCCCCCTGAACTTATATAGATATACTAAATCCAAGATCATCATACCTCAGAGAAAAGGGAATATTTTGAGAAATGTCCTAACAGCACTCCTCTGGAAACAGCCACTAAACTCAACTCTTATTTTATTGACACTATCAGTAAATGAGTACAAACTACAAATCCCTCCCCACCTACTCACTCTCCCTCCACCTCTAACCCAAATAACTCCTTCTGTCTAAAACTACTTCCCACCAGCCACATAAAAAGGCTCCTACTAAAGTTTAAACCTTGCTCACCTTCTGTGGATAACCTACTCCCACTCTTCCTCAAACTAGCTGCACGGTCCATTGCTCTTCCTATCTCTAGCCTCATTAACTGCTCCATATCAGAATCCACAGTTCTCACACTTTGGAAAAAATTCTATACCATGCCTATTCACAAGGGTGGCAGTTCAACAGACCTCTCTAACTATTGACCATACCTCTCAGCTGCCCAGATTGTCACAGAATGTCCAGATTTTTGACTCATACTTTTGGTCTGTTCCTCATAAAATTTGTGGTTTTCTGGATTTTGTGGCAAATCAGTGAGGACTGAATTCAATAAATAATGAAAGGCATTTGAGTTTCAGACTTCATGTCCTTCAGAAAATGCATGGTAACACAAGACCTATTATTCTAGCAACATTCCAAGTTTATAAGAGCAATATTTAAAATTTGTCCCTGTTTTTGGGGGCTTTGTCCCCCATTATTTTTGTCTTTGCCCAGATTTTTTGTGATAAGAGGTTGAGAGGTATGCTATTGACCTATAGCTATTCTGTCCCCCCCTCTAAAATTCTAGAGAAATGTGTACAGAGGCAATTGCTCGACTACCTACTCCAAGAAAACCTACTCACCCCTACCCAGCATGTCTTCCACCCCAATCATAGTACCTCTACTGCCCTCATTTCCTTTACTCACTCAATATCCCATGCCAGAGCCCAAAACAAACTAATTTCCTGTCTATTTCTAGATCTCTCCAAAGCATTCAACACTGTCTCTCACCACTTGCTCCTCTCCAAACTCTTCAATCTGAATCTCTCTCCCTCTACTGTCTCTTGGTTCTTCAGCTATCTCTCCAACAGACTGCAATCTGTCAAATGGCTCTCTGCACATTCTCCATTCCTCCTCATAATTATGGGAGGTCCTCAAGGGTCAGTCCTTGGTGCACTACTATTTAACATCTTAACTAATGATCTCTACACTTCCTGTCCTCACTCTTCACTCATTCGATATGCTGACGACTCCACTATTATTTCCATCTCTAACACTCTATCTGACCTGCACACCCTAACTCAAAACTCATTTAACTCAATTGAAAACTGGCTCTCCAAAAGTCAACTTAATCTTACCCCCAAAAAAGACCAAACTTCTGCTGTTCTTACCAAAATCTCTCACCCTGTCTAACCCCGCCTTCACTATAACTTCTCTCAACAACACTATTATCAATGTAGAAATGCACACCAAACTGCTTGGGATCATCATAGATGACCAACTTATATTTGACCTCTATGTCCACAGCTGCATTAAAAAAAAATCACCAAAACTTGGTCAACTTTATAAAAACAAAAAATTCCTCACAAGGGAGTCCCAAATCTCACTTGCCCATGCCTACCTTCTCCCAAGCCTCCTCTGTGGGTCCTAAATCTTAATTAATATTTTTCATATCTAGGTGCTTAGGATTTCCCTCTCTCTTCCCCCATTGGCTGACCTGGTGTGACTTAGTTTGAACTCTACAATTACTTACAAAATGGAGTCTACAGGACTGCAATTGGTCACCATAGCAAAATTAGTTTCTCTCAGCATTTATGCAGATTGAACTCTACATTTACCTACAAAACGGAGTCTACAGGACTGCAATTGGTCACCATAACAAAATCAGTTTCTCTCAGCATTTAAGCAGATTGAACTCTACATTTACCTACAAAACGGAGTCTACAGGACTAATTGGTCACCATAACAAAATCGGTTTCTCTCAGCATTTAAGCAGAGTAGGTTGTATACAAAAAGCATTTGTTAATCTTTCACTTACAGTGCTGTGTAATTAAGCAGGTCACCATTTTGGTCAGCCATAGGGCTCTTTTTTCTGCTTGAGTGTTTGCCTCCTTCCCCCGTAACTTAAGTAAACTGACTCTTACATTAAGAGCTATAATACTTACCTTATAGCTTTATGACACCTTAGGAAACCTTGTAAACTGCAATAGCCCTGCTACGTTCATCTGGGATAATTCCTCCCACCCCCATTCTTCTACCTACAATTTAATAGCACCTATTAGCTTTCATCTGGCATTCTCCCATCCCCCTTCCAGTACCTTTACCTCACCACTCTATCTTCTGGTGTTGCATCACCAGGTAAAACAGTTCCTTAACTCACTAGCTGAATCACAAATAGTAAAGGTACTGTTCCTTCTACAAACCATTTTGTTAGTCGTGCAGAAAGAGCTGACTTGTCTAGCAAAGACAAACAGTTTAATAATTTCCTAACTACTGATTATAACTTTGACAAAATGACCCAGAATCATAAGGAGGGCCCCACACATTCGGAAGATTTGGGGAGTCTCAAAGATATGATTTATTTGTTAGGTAAAAAACTGAAAGGAATAAATGGAATTAAAGCTAACAATGCATACTTACAAAAATGTATCAACATGAAAATAGTTCCAATGGGACTGAGATTTTTTAAAGCACCCATGGGTATTATACTGACAGACAACAGCAATGATGAATTTAATGCATTTTAATCAATGTGGTTTAAATTTTATGAGAATGCTTACATAAATACAATGATTAAAAATTATGTAAATTAGTACAGGAAACAGAAATTTTAAATACCAAGATAACAAATGATTTATTATTTTCTGAATGGGACAGATTATACACTAAGCAATTTAATTTAGCTGAGAAATGGGTACAAAACATTTGTTCAAGGAAGCACAAGAAAATTTTAAGAGATTTAGAACAGTATAATAAAGGCTCAGTTTACAATTGGCATAAAGAAAAAGAAAGAGGTAAAAAATGCCAATAAAACATCTTACCAGGAATATACAGAAGAAGTTTTACAGGATAGGAATCAACACAATAAGGAATCCCATTTTCAGAGGGACGATATCAAGCAGGGACAACCATACAGGAGCAGATATCAACAGCAGTATCAGTCACCAGCAAGACCCAGGCAGAGGCAATGGGGGAAGAAACAATGGTAACAGACAGTTTGGTAGATGAATATAGTGTACATCAAGATATTGTAGTTCAAGAGAACATACACACATATAATAACTTTAATATTTACAACTTTTCGAGTTTAGACATACACAAGGCACATTTCAATTTATTGGTCAAGGGCATGACATATATACCCAACCCACATTTTGATTTGCTGGATTGTTTATGTGAGCTCAAGAAATTTACTAGGAAGATGAATCTTGCGATCTTTTTTAAAGATAAATCACAGATGCAACAAACAAGAGATATGAACAACCATAATAGCGACAGTGTTATAAAGAAAAAAAGTACATTTATACTACCTACTCACCCTATGGTTGATACTTATGAAAAAATAATGACAAAAGAGATCTAGCAAGTATCTTATCATTCTCACAAAGCCAATACAAGCAACTTAACAGAAGCGGAAAGGAAGACACAAAGGCATTGCAGAATGATACTAATATTAGGGTGATGAAGCCGTTCAAGGGGGTGGTATCGTTATTTATGATAGTATAAAATATATAAAGAAAATGTATGATATTCTCTATTATTCAGGTAATTATGAATCTGTCTCTGTTAATGAGATGAATATAGCCTATCAAAGGATAGATTCATATATAGAGGAATTTTATATTGATGGTAGAATCACCAGTGACATTTACAAATTTTTGAGTGTCAAGTATCCGAGACTAGCTACACTGGTGGGCATACCTAAAATACATAAGGATACCAAAGACCCCTCTTTCTGGCCTATTATATCAGGTAGCAAATCCAAAAATTCCCTATGGGAAAGTTAATAGATTTGAGGTTAAAACATAAAATAGTAGGATACCTCATATCCTCAACAGTAGGATACCTCATATGGTTAAGGACTCCTGGGAGTTTTTGGGTACATATCCCATTGGTGCATGTAAGGAAGGATTGATTTGTGTCACTACTGATGTTATCGACCTTTTTTCATGCATACCCAAGCAAGCAGGATTAGAGGCTTTCTGCAATAATATCACCAAGCATACTGATTTTAGTTGGGATGAGACATGCCTCATTATGGAATTGATGGCTATTGTGTTAGACAACAACTTCATATATTTTGAGGGTGAGTATTTCAAGCAGACCAGGGGGGTAGCCATGGGAGCAGCTTGTACTCCCATATTTGCCAACCTGGTTATGCTTGACTGGGAGGAGGCTGTCCTATTTCCTAGTAAGTTTTTTAAGAGCATCAAATATTATTCAAGGTTTTTAGATGATATATATATTTTATGGGATGACAGTAAGGAAAATTTAGATGCAGTCCTTCAATTTCTCAACACTACTAGTGAATATCTCAAATTCACACATGCACATAATACTGAAGGTATAGCTTATCTTGACACTTACATATACAAGAAGGATGGTAGCTTCAATTCCAGAATACACAGAAAGAAGACTTTTTCCAGTGATTATCTGGAATATAGTAGTTGTCACCCGGTTAATAAGAAACATAACATATTTAAAGGGCAATGCATACGTGCTGCCCGTATGACTTCTGATGCTAAAATGATGGTAGAGGAAATTAAATTTATAACTGAATTGTTTCTAGAGAGAGGGTATCCATCGAAAATGATGTCAAATATAGGACAATATGTTATTCAAGAATGGGGTACTAAATATAAACCTTTATTAGGATCTGGAATTGAGACGAAACAGGTTAAAAATGTGTGGATTAATTATGACAAAGAGACAACTTTGCATCAGAAATCTTTCATACTACAATACAGCCCAGTAGCAGACAAAGTAGTAAACATATTAAACAAATTTTGGTATTTGATTTCACGAGATTCCATTTTATTGGAAATAATGGGTAACAAACCAAGATTTGTTTATAAAATGGGAAGGAATATAAAAAATTTATTAGTTCACAAAACTGTAGGTGTAGGTAAGGGGTCAAAGAATGCCAACAATACCCATTCTATTAAATGCGGAACATGCAATCAATGTACATGCATATTTGGAAAGGGAAGGATGATTATTCAGAATGAACTAAAAACTTAAGTCAAATTCAAATATGGTAATTGTAGAACTAAAATGCTCATATACTTGGCCAAGTGTTGTGAATGAGCAAGTTATTATATAGGTAAGACCGAGAGGTGTCTTAGACAGTGAATATACGATCATATATACTGTATTAGGAAGAAGGACCCCACAAATGCATTATATAGACATATAGAAAAGATGGGGGACACACATAATTTTAAATTTGCTGTTCTAGAAATAATTAAAATAGACCCTAGAGGTGGCGACTATAAAACTTTGTTGAGTTTTAAGGAGGTTTGGTGGCAACATTATTTAGACACAACCACCCCACCAGGCCTCAATGAATATATTTCATGTAAACCTATCTTGGAAAAGGTTTAAACAACTATAAAAACAGGAGTTTTAGGGTGAAAAAGTGCACTAAATATTAGTTAAATTAATTTGGTTTTAATAATTAACAGTTAATTGAAACCACATATTTTATTGAACAATTTTAACGTACGATATTTATTAATTATTGTATTTGTATTTATATGTATTATTCAATTAAGTTATTAAGGTATTTATTATATTAATAGTCAGTTTATATTTATACTAATCTAAGATATTTAGTGTCAAGTAATATTTATACGCAGTTATTTATTCAGCAGTATGAATTATTATTATTCTACTAGTTTGTAGATGGAATGTAGAGAGACATAGATTTAGTACGATATATCTTCCGTTTTTCATTCAGTCTCTAAATACGCTTACACATGGGTGGAATGTTACAGATAATGTATAGTAGTCAGTTGTAATAACCTAGGTTATGGTTAATGAATTATGTTATTCCTTCAGGACTGTTCACATTATTAGATTCAATAGTAGATTTTTAAGGCGTTGTATAAGTATAATGGAATACGCAATTATTTAGGTATTTATTTAGGTATTTATTATTTAATTATTTAGTCATTTAGGTATTTATGTATTTATTTAGTTAGAGCATACACAGGTTTTGAAGGTAATTGTGATGTATCTGATCTGCTTACCTTCATTCAATTTGTTTTGTGAAGTTTACAGGACACGATATAAATGTTTAATATGTATCACAAGATAATTGTTGGTATAGCTTTAAGAGGCGCCTATGTTGCAAATGGATACAAGGTTACAATATTGTATCCATTGATTTTAGCGCCAAATTTTAAATATAACGCGAGATATGGCAAAGAGAAGGTGTTCTGAAGAAGCCCACTATACGAGTGGGTGAAAGCGCTTAACCAGTCTTTGTGCTTCTAATGTGCTGTTCATTTTCTGAGTGGAATAAATTTTGTGCTTAACCAGAGGTGTTCATACACTTATTGGAGTGTCTGTCTAGAATGTGTAAAAAATCTGTTAACCAGTTTACTGTGTAATTTAATGTAATCCTGATTTACGCTCGGGATTAACTCTAACCTGTGGAACTTGTTTAACTTGCTTACATATGTAAACACTGTAAATAGTCTGTTTGTAATATGTAATGCTGGTATTATGTAATGCTGAATCTGCTTACCCTTGCAGCTTTTCTCCTCGGGCCTCCACTGAAAATGGACATGCATCCAGTCGGACTATCCCAGTCAACAAATGTAAAATAAAAATAAATAAAAATAATATCCAGTCCTCACCCAGCTGGAAACCACCTACAACAAAATTGCTGGGTTTGCAACTAATCTACCCTCAAACTCTCATCACTGTCAATCCCTCACTATTTTAAACTGCACACAGTTCCCTAAACAACTTTTCTTTTCACAACTACTTTTTATTCACTCCATTCTTAACAAACCCTCCTTCTGCCCTGACATTTCTACTATCATCTCTTGATACACTCCAGCCAGACACCTCAGGAGTGCTGACCAAAACCTATATATATATATATATATATATATATATATATATATATATATATATATATATATATATATATATATATATATATATATATATATATATATATATATATATATATATATATATATATATATATATATATATATATATATATATATATATATATATATATAGCCAAAATAATTATCGGCTAAAACCTCTACAGCTACTTCATGGCCCTATCCTGGAATTGGCTCCCCCTAGCCATCAGAGAAACAAGTAATACTACTACTTTCAAAAAGACCCTCAAGAAACACTTATACTGCTCCTGGACATGTCACTGTAAAAAAAAAAACATGAACGTCTTCCATACAACTTCACCTTACTATCATGCAACCTCTGTCCTCACAACCTTTCTTGACAACCCTACATTAGCTCCCAGTAATGGCACATCCTCTTAATAGCTACTTATAAAACTGTATCTTAGTATTGTATCTTTTACTACTCTACTTCTCAGTAGCAGTCCTGTTCACACTGTCATATTTTCTGCACCCTTCTATCTTGATGTCAGATGGTGCAGTGGTGCAACAGTAGCGTTGTTGCCTCACAGCAAGAGGTTCTCCTGTTCAATTCTTGGCTGGGGTGCCTTCTTTGCAGAGTCTGCATGTCCTCCCTGCAGTCATGTGGGTTTTCTCTGGGTGCTCCAGTTTCCTCCCATGCTAGAAAGACATGCATCTGGAGTGTTTCTCCCTGGGCGTCCGCTGAAAATTGGCTTTGTTCCAAGTTGGCTTTCCTGGTTAACAAATGTTAAATAAATAAAATAAAATGAATGTTACATTTGTTTATAGGTTCATAGATTCATAGATGTGTACTAGGCTAATGGCCATGGATCCTTTACAAGCCTAGGCCATAGAAGTGCCGTGGCATCATGCCACCCGATGTTCTCAATGTTCTCTATAAAAGTCATGTACCATACTCCATATATGTTTGTCTTCAAATATGTTGTTTACTACACTTACTTACTTACTTTTTTCACTCATTGTACTTACAAAATATTTAAAAGAAAGATATTTTATCTGTAAATAGCACATACAGTACTTTAAATATGTTCTGACTTTAAAACATGTTGTGTACTATACCTAATGTACTGTATTTTAACTTTATAATGATGTGGAGCTTTTCTCCCCAGACCTCCGCTGAAAAAGGGTTCTTGCTCAGTCGGCCTTTCCTGGTCGACAAATGTCAAATAAATAAATAAATGGCCATCTCAGACTTAGTATATATAAATCTGTCTTTCCAGGTATTCAGGTCTCTGTGTTTCAGGACTCATTCTTACTTGTTCCAACATTTCAAATAGTTACTTTTCAAGTAGAATTCCAGAACACAAGCCTATTAAAAAGGATTGAACTTTTCTAATATAAGCCTGTTAAAAACAACTTAAAGGCATCCTCATCAAGTGTCACAAAGAAAATGGCAGAGGTGTGGAATGCATGGTGCAGGATATGTAATAGCATTTCTTTAGTGGTATAACATTTACACAAAAAGTCCATATTTTTAGTAACATTTCTGAAACCCAGTCAGTTGTACATTATTGAGGGGTCTTATGAGTTCCTCGGTGTAAACAAATAGCAGAAGTAGTCTGTGTAATATGTAGTGATATTAATATTGTTTTCTAACCCTCAATAAAAGAGGCAACATTTTACATTATGCTGCCATAATCACACAAGTTACAACTTTCTAAAAGGCATTCATTAAAAGCTGTGGCTTAGAGAAGGAATAGGAGTGTGACATACACCCTATGAAAAATAATGTTTCCTTATTTATAAAAGTATTAATAAAATCAGTAAAGAAGCTAACAGTATGTGTGCATTATAGGATCTACAAGGAACATCAGTCCAAGGTTCATTAAATTCTTGCCAGCCCCCAACATCATGTGTCATCTCCTGGAGTGTGACACAAGATAGAGTCAGGAAGAATTTGTGACTATCCGTCCACTTATCATGGTTCACTTTATCATACCTCTTAACTGTACAGATTTTTGCAGAATGTCCATATTTTTGCCTCATACTTCTGGGTTGTTCCTGATAAAATGTTTGATTTTCTGGCAAATCATTGAGGATAAAAGTCAGAAAATAATGTCAGGCATTTGAATTTCCAACATTGTACCCTTCAGAAAACTCATGATAATGCAAAACCTGTTATTCTATAAACTTTCTAAGTTCATAAGAAAATTGTCTTTATTTTTGGGCCTTTGTTCCCTACTATTTATGGCTTTGTCTAGATATTTTGCTGTAAGAGGTTGTGAGGTATGAATGTGATAATGCTGTCACTCTGTTTAATAAGAAAAGGTAGTTTATTCCAGTGAAGGTGTATGAAGTGGTAGAAGCTATCATGCTAGCATGTCCTGTTTATTTGTTGGTAAATATTTAAATCCTTATGTGATGATATGGGCTAGTGCCAGCAAAGCTAGCTGGAGTTTTATAAGGAATAATATCCTTTGAATATCAAACTGATGTGTGCAAGATGCTTGTGTTACAAATGTATTAGATCTGTATGGCATTTGAATATCAAATGTATTTGTAAAGTTGCTAGTGCTGAAAATGTATTAACAGTGGGTCCTGCTAAACTGCGAAAGAAAATACATGTGAGACTGTATGTATATATGTCAGCAAAGGACCCTGGAAGAGCAAAGGTTAACCAGCTAGCTTACTTTAAGAAAAATAGGGAAAATGTAAATGAGCTGTTAAACCAATAAAATGGCATCCCACAGTGATGAATAGGACCGGAGATGATAGGTCTGGAAGAAGCCTTTGTTTATTAGCTTCAGTAAGAAGAGGAAAAGTACTGTAATTGTTTTATGACTCCATGATACTGCCATAAAATTTAGATGTGTATTATAGCCATCTATGCTAAATTCCTGTCTTAGCTTCAAAGGGGGATACTGTGAGAACCTAGAGTCACGTGACCAGATGAGGTAATTCTGCCAGCCATCTTGGAAATTATGTTTTAGATATTACAGTGGGAAATCTCTCAACATTGAGTATTCTGTCTTTGGCCTGAAAACAAGAAGAACCATTCACCACATCATCTGCCTGCTCTGTTAAGTAAGTAAGTAGGGAATAGTAATTCTCCTAGATTCGGTCAGGAAAATATAGTGAAGCTTAGTTTAGATACTTTTTTATTTATCTGAGTCTGCCCATCAATGTTATTTTCAATATTGCTTGTGATTTGACTCTGTGATCTACTGTAAATATATATTCAGTATTTTCATGCTCTTTTAATTATTTATTATTAAATACATTTAAAACTCTTATTGTGGCTGGTCCTTTTAGAAAGTACTTAACCTTTGAGAGTGGTTATATTTATTTGGTGACACTGTGTGGGACACTCCTGAAGGCCTAGTTGTTTTGGTCAACTACTACCATTTGTATTAGTACTACTATTACACAGTATAATTGGACACCCTTTGTTAAGGGCCTTAGAGTAGCTAATTGTGGAGTGTCTGGTGGCAGTGATAACTGCCTTATACTCTGGACAGAAGGGGGCACAGCAGGTAAATCTGTGCTAGCCTTTCCCAGGTGTGTGTGTGTGTGTGTGTGTGTGTGTGTGTTTGTGTGTGTGTGTGTGTGAAAATTCTCAAAGAGTGTGGGTATCAGCTACTTGGAGCAGGGGCATGAAGCACTGGGTTCACAGAAAGAGTGGTGGAGGACTGGGCTTGGGCACCTGGCTGAGGACCTAACTCTACAGCTGTACCAGTGGGGAGACTTATTGGGGACATGAAGAGAGACAGATATAGAAACCCAAACCCAGGCTGAGTGTGTTCCCTATGTGCTCTTAAGGAAAATTGTGCTTGATGCAGAGAGATCTGCATCTGGAAATACTGAGTGTATCCATTTGTATTCCAAGTGAGGGTCCCTCTCCAGTGTCATTGGTGAAGATTCAGGCTCCTTGATTACTGACCCAGTGTGGGGACATCACACCTTAATATGGATATTTTTGGTGCTGTTGGTTATATGACCCTGAATGATAAACATAAATCAAAAAGGAGGAGACTATAAGGATAGGGATTCAACTCTGTTGTGGTAACTAGGGGTCTTCAGACCTGTGATCTTTTTAGTTAGGAATGTTAAAGGTCTTTCTAGTTGTGCAGTGTGTCTAGACAAACACATGGCAAAAGTGACATTATACTCAATAATTGGTCTAATAAGAGATATGAAAAGTGGAATGACAACTTGTTTTGATCAAGATGGAATGTCTTTACATACTAGTTGGGCTAGATAGAAATATTTTCTGATTATTTTTGTGATATGGTTGTTAAAGGACAGGGAATTGTTAATGAAGATAACAATGATTCTGATAACTAAACCTATCTGAAGAGGTGTGTCACCTATGATATAGGTTGTGGAGCAGTTTTGTTTTTGAAATTCAACAAGACTCTATTTATGGGCATTTAGTTTAAGCACATTTTACACCACTTATTTGTAAGGCCTTGACCAAGCTGCACTGAAGGAGTATCAAATGCTGAGTGAGAAACATGTCATGTAGCTTACAATCATCATTAAATTTAGTTAGATATAAGGCTGCATTATTGGTCTGAAGATCAGAAAACTAGATAAAAAAAAGAAGGGGCCCCAGCACAGATGGATGCCACTAGTCACCTCTTTACTTTCTAAGGTGGCTTGAATTATGTGCGTTCTGTTGTATAACCAGTTTTCTATCTACTTCTTGATATAAAGATGGATGCTTCGGTCTCTGACTTTCTTGGCAATGCTATGATAAGGAATTAGGTCAAATGCCTTAGGCAGAATTAGGTCAAATGCCTTAGCATGCTGTACAAACTGCATGCTAAGCATCAACAAAACAAATGGAATATTTCTTCCCGGGCCTCTGCAGAAAATGTGATCTGTTCCCAGTTGGACTTATAGCGGTGGTGGTGCTGCGGTAGCATTGTCGCCTCACAGTAAGACGCTGTCCAGTTCGATTCTCAGCTAGAGCATCTTCTGCGTGGAGACATGCGTGAATGGGCGTACCTTCGTTGAACGTTGTGCATCAGGGCTGGTAACTTGGCACGTAAAAATCAACTACCAATCATTAGTGGACTGGAGTTCTGCTGTGGCAAAAGCCAAAAGACGCAACAACCCAGTTGGACTTTCCTGGTAAACAAAAGCAATCAATCAATCAATCAATCAATCAATCAATCAATCAATCAATAAATAAAACAGCTTTTGCGTCACTTTGAAACAAGTTTACTATGTGGAAAAGCCATAATCTACCTTTGATAAACCAAATTAGTGAGGGTTCAAAGGATAAGTCTTTCAATATCCAAGTTTACATAATGCATTCTATGGCTTTCAGATTTGACTAGTTAGACTACTGGGTCTGTAATTGCTGAAATCATCAGGAGAGCTGTCTATATGCAAGGTCATCAGAATGGCCATTTTCCTTGCTTCAGGTGCATACCCAGCAGTGAGATTTAGGTTGAAAAGTTTTAACTTATTACTAGTGATGCCTGCAGATAATCCACGGTGGTGGTGCTGCGGTAGCGTTGTCGCTTCACAGTAAGACGCTGACCGGTTCGACTCTCAGCTAGAGCGTCTTCTGCGTGGAGACATGCGTGAATGGGCGTACCTTCATTGAAGGTTGTGCATTAGTGCTGGCAACTCAGCATGTAAAAATCAACTGCCAATCATTAGCGGACCAGAGTTCCACTGTGTCGACCCCTAACCGGGAAAAGCCGAAAGACACAACAACTAGTGATGCCTGCAGGTGCTTCTGCAGTTATGTTGTACTGATGCCTGTTCATGTTTGCATTAATAAAAAAAAACATGCTACATACATGCAAGTCTTACACAATGGGCAACACATCTGCACTGATATTTGATCTCTGTGTTGCTTAAGATATACCAGTTGTATATACACTATTTATATTGTCAAAATGGTAATTTTTTTTTAAATATCTCAACAACCAAGTAACAGAGACAACTGCTTGGCACCTAAGTATTTATTCTTCATGGTTTCATCTTTTATTGTTAGACAGGTGATTCACTTATGTTATTGTGGTAGGAGTTTGTTTTTAACTGGTCTTCATGGTATGCATTTAGGAATTCTTACATTTCAAGTTGTGCCATGCTTAAGAATTTTTAATGTTGGAAACATCCAGCAATTCTAAATGCAAGAAATAAGAACCCACAGCTTTTATATGTTTTCTTTATGTAGAGAGCTAAATTAAGCAAGCGTACACTAGACATTAAATGCTCGTTCAGTCATTTTATCATGTAATCATGGGAATCAATTGATCTGAATTTTTTTCTTTTTTTCTCGTCTGAGTCTCATAGAACTATATTAAATGGTTTTGAACTTGTATATTTTATCACGACTAAGCACACATCTACTATTAGGACTAGGTGACTAGTAGATAAGTAGTTTTTATATAATTTTATATATACTTAAGCCATACTAGAAATTATAGCTCATTTTATTTATTTTTTAGTTTCACATTGGCAGATAATGTACTGTCTAATTTGCTGCCAGAGTTTCTATAGCTGATTGGAGTCAGTCTCTGATTTGTGGCTTGGATTTTAAATAGTGAGTGTTAACTTGTGTAATTTTAAAGTCTGATGAGGCACTGAGAACAATGTGAAAGCGTTTACTAAGTTATTTTACTTAGCTGTGTTTGTTGTGACTCAGTTTTCATCCTGGTTCTATTCTTTGTGTACCGGTATGACAACTTCATCCCAGCTGTTTAGTTGTTTTTTACTCTTTTGGACATAATTTTGGTAATGCTTTGTAAAAAGCTTACAATACTTCAGTAACTACTCAACACATTTATGCTGTTAGCACCATTTTGTTAATCAGGCTGTGAATTTCATATGAGGCTAAGCAGTTCTGCATGTGTTATTTGCTTTTCTGAGATATTTGGAGAAATATGAAATTCATGACAATATAAATAAACTATGAACAATATTTAATATCTGTTTTATCTGAGGCAGACAGAGATCAAATATTATTTTAATTGTGTTGCCCGTTGTATAAGCTTTAACATGAAATCTTTCAATGGCTAGCATGTAGCACATTTTTGCATGTATTAATGTAAATATGAACAGATGATATTAGATGGCTAGATGTGTCACTAGGATGATCCTAGAGAAATATCTGAAAACATTATTAGGGTTTAATAAATTTGAAGAGGTTTGTTCTTTTAAAGTTATTAAATTTAAGAGTGTTTGCCAATGAGGTCTTTGTGGTTTTGACAAGAGAAGGACATCGTTTTGTACTCGGATTTGACTAAGGTTGAAGATACAATAGTTGCGGTGCAGAATGAAGTTGTGCTTGGTAGGCAAACATAAAAGATATTTAGAAGTCAAGTTAGGTAAACTATTTGTTCTAGGGAGTTTGCATTTATTAGGTCAATGAGCCATTCAGAATGCTTACCATTAGTGTGCATGTCTTCCAGTTCGTGGATGAATAATTGAAATCCTCCATCATAAAAGTACTATGATTAAGAAATTTTCCATAACCATCAAGGAGACATGGAAGGTGATCTATAGAAGGCCATATATCACCAAGGGGTATGGAAGATGAACAATAGAGGGCACTGAAGTAGTACTTTATCTTGTTTAGAACAACTTGGATGTCAGTAAGTTTTGTTTAAGGGTCACATAGAATCTGTCAAGAGTTAATAGGATCTCTGACAAATATTGATAATCCTTGCCAACTTAGCCTTCCATGGGTCTGAAAGTGTGATAGATGCAGGACCCCGGTATAGAAGAAGTGCTGTATTTGTACTGAGACCACATCTTTTACTACAAAACTATTAATATATTCAAGTTGCAGCAGATCCTCAAGCCCAGGCAATTTAATATATAGAGATGCCAGGCATTGAGTATAGTAGCCTTGATATGATCAGGATTGGAATATAGTGAGGCATTTTTTGATATGTTGGGAAGTCTAGAAGATGGACTTTACCTAAAAAAGGACACTATGGGGAACAAAGGCTTTGGCCAGTATGTAGAAGCCATGACAAGAAATGTACAAGTCATAACTTAGGTTTATCATTCATCACATCCTAAGATAACGGGTCTATATTGAATCAGTGAATGCTTAAAAAGTGAACTCTGATTCATCGAACCTATTTAAGTGAAAGCTTGCAATCCCAAACACTAGGAACAGTGATTTTTTTCCCAGGGAAAAGAAATCGCTGTTCCCCAAAAAAAAAAAAAAAAATCTTAAAACAGTATATAATCATCCCCCACACCCCCCTACTTAAGTATACCAACTTTGAGATCGCACCACAGTGGAGGAAATGGAAAACTCCCGAAACCGGCCCAGCAATTTTTTCTCTGGGAAAAAAATCACTGTTCCGGGTGTTCGGGATTGTAAGCTTTTGCTTACATAGGGTCGATGAATCAGCGTTCGCTTTTTTAAGTTCATAGGTTCGTAGGTTCATAGGTTGGTACTAGGCTATCAGCCCTAGGGCGTATACAAGCCTAGCCATAACAATTCCCTGGTTATTTCTTCCCACACTATGTACTTCCTGGACCCCTGTCTAGCAGGGTGACTGATGTGATCACCGGGGTGAATTTCCTTTCTCCCATCCAATCGTCAAGGTTCCTTTTGAAGAGGGCCAAAGAGGCGCTCTGCTTGACATGTATGGGCAGTCTATTCCAGAGTCTGGGGAGTCTATGGGTCAGGAACCTATCCCTCCAGCATGTTTTGTTTATTGTGATGACAAGGTTTAGATCCCTGGAGCATGTGGCTCTGAGGGATTGGGATTTCTTTAAGTGTAGCATGTCCAACAGATCTGGGTTTGACATGGCCTTGTATGTTAAGCAGAGATCGCCTCTGAGTAGATGATATGCAACAGAGTATAGCTGGAGTTTTTTAAGGCAGTCAGCATAGGGCATCTGCTTTAGGCCTGTGATTCTTTTAGTGAGGTATTTCTGTGGTCTTTCCAGTTGTTGCAGGTGTCTTGAGAGGTACACACCAAATGGGGCGTTGTATTTTATAATGTGTCTAATGAGGGATGAGTACAGTGGGACAATGACCTCCAGCCCTTAGTGATGAGGTATGCCACATAGAAGGATTTCCTGACTGTTGTGGCGATGTGGTTATCGAAGGTGAGACCACTGCCCACCTGTGTCCCTAAGTCTCTTACTACACTTTCATTGTTTAGTGTACTGCCACCTATGTGGTAATTCATGGGTAAATGTTTTTTCCCAAAGGGGATAACTATACATTTCTTGGCACTGAGCTTGAGCCTATGGCTCTGGCACCAAGCATCTGTTTCTGTAAAGCCCTTTTGTAGAGTATCCATATCATTTGGAGATTCAATAATGGCTCCCAGTTTGCAGTCATCTGCGAACTTTGTTAGCCAGAGTTCCTTAGTATTGGCCTCTACTTCAGAGAAGTAGATGCCAAACAAGAGTGGTCCCAGGACTAAACCTTGAGGTACTCCACTTATCACTTGTCTGGAGCTGGATTTGGAGTCAGCTACTTTTACAGTGTGGGTTCTGTCAG
This sequence comes from Protopterus annectens, assembly GCF_019279795.1. Lineage (NCBI taxonomy): Eukaryota > Metazoa > Chordata > Ceratodontiformes > Protopteridae > Protopterus > Protopterus annectens. Next base: position 299,431,420 of record NC_056751.1, read on the forward strand.
TAACCCAGTTGGCAACCCATCAGGTGACATAGGGATTAATGCCCAGCTCAGTAAGTTTATCTATGATTCCAGAGTGGAGGATGGTGTCAAAGGCCTTGGCGAGGTCCAGATAGGCTGTGTGGACTGCCTTACCCTCGTCCACGGCTCTGGAGACTGATTCGAAGAAGTCAATCAGGTTCAGGAGACAAGATCGGCCCTTCACAAACCCAAACTGGGTGGGGTCCAGTGTTTGAAGGTTGCCAATGTCTTTGTTTATAAGTTCCATGATAATACATTCCATGGCCTTGCAGATCAGGCTCATCAGACTGATGAGGGGGTAGTTCCCGGGATCCAAGGTGGATCCCCTCTTGTGGAGTGGGATAACTGTAGCTGTGCGCCACTCAGTGGGCATGAAGCCTGAGGTGAGGCTATGATTAAACATGACACTTAGGTGAGGTGCCAGTTCATTTTGTAGTTCATGTAGTGCACAGCCTGGGATGTCATCTGGTCGCTGATTTAATATAGACCCTGATTCAATACAGACCCTAAGATAACACATACTAAATCAACTTAAAATGACACCAGCTACTTAACTAATTATTAAAACTGATTATCTTTTCTTTGAAACTGAACATCATTCTGAGTAATGGTAGCATTCCACTGATAGCCAGGGTCTTGCCTGTGTTAGACACACACATAATGAGGTTAGTCATGTTTCTCTTCATATCCCTCTGAGATGAACTTTTCAAATTAGTCACACCCAAAAAAACATGCTAACAGTATACTCTCAACCTCTTAGAGCAAAAAATCTGGACAAAGCCTAAAATGATGTGGGGACAAATAGGGACAGATTTTAAATATTGCTCTTACAAACTTAGAAAGTTGATAGAATAATAGGTTTTGCATTAGCATTAATTTTCTGAAGGATGTGGAGTCTTAAACTCAAATATTTGTCATTATTTAATTACTTCAATCCTCAGCTATTTGCCAGAATGGTACAGATTTTTAGGAGGAACACACCAAATCTATGAGGCAAAAATCTGGATATTCTGCAAAAATCTGTACAGTTGAGAGGTGTAGCATATTTGTCCATTCTGAGTGATTTTGGAGCCTATTGTAATCTGACAGATTCTGGTACTGGAAAGACAACTGATAATCACTCTATTCTTATCCAGCCTGGTAAGAGTAGAAAGTTGTCTTCTCGATGGAGATAACAATTACTTAGACATCTCCATCTATGTGTTCAGTCTTAGTGGAAGCAGATTGTTTATGTCATGCAATTTGATGGTGAAGTGATTTTTATGAGTACTGGGTGAGAATGATGGGGTTGTGGTATTGCTTTAAGGCAAAATGTGTTTGTTCCGATTCTTTGAGCCTTAGACAGTAATTTCTTTAGAACCTCAACATATGTGGCTCTGATGCGTGCATGCAAAGATGGGAACGGGCTTGTGTGAAGGTTAGCGATTATTTATTTGTGTGACAATGTGCCTTACAGATTATGTAGATACCTAATACAATTCATAAATGTTATTATCTTGATCTAGTATTAGCTGATTATCTGTAAGCATTAGATAATCGCTACATTGCTTAATAATGTCAGGTGCTAAAATGCTGGTTACAGAAGGATCCAAAGTAGACTGAATGTCCATACTGACCTGTCAGATTGAGCAGGTAAAGGATGCAAAAGGTCAGTGGTTATGACAGATTTTAATTGACTGATACCTTTATGAAAGGAATTATTTGTCAACATATAGAAATTTAAATCTGGATGACAAATGCTCATAATACTGTATGCCTATTTTCTATATTTAGCAAGGCATTGACATTTATTTTGAAATTTTCAAGAAAATGACTTCAACAATATTTGCTTAGCATTATACATATGCAGATTTCTGCCTTAGAATATGTTGATGTTATCCATATAAATGTGAGGTTTTGCTAAACAGCTTTGCTGATTAAACATTTTAGTAGCATTTGCAATTCTTGGGCTATGAATATTTGTATGAAGTATGCTTTTGTAAGTTGTTTTGTCAGAGATGGGTCAAAATGAATATTAATTGTATGCAGGATTCAACAGCTTTAACCACCTGCTGAAAAGCAAATTTAGGCAGTCACTGGCTCATGTGTCATATGGCAAATGTATGGGTTTATGTGGCAGAAACTCTCTGAAGCATGCATATTGGGGAGGACATTCAGAAATGGTTAGCGATTCTGTACAAGGAGTTGTTTCATGAAATGAGCATAAAGGGACTAGTTATGGTTCAGAAATATATGTTTTTGCACTTAAGGACAAAACGTATACTTGAAATGTAGAGCTAGCCTTATTCTATGAAACTAACTAAATGTTAAAAAACAGCTTGCATTTCTTAGCTCTTTGCAGAAGTGCCTCTGAATACCACCCACTGTCTTATAATACATACTTGGCATGCAGAAGAGAGGCAGACAAGAAGGAGATTGGCCCGGATTAAAGTCTGGAAGGGAACATGTGTTACTAATAATCTTCTTATCAATTTTAATAGGAAACCTATTGTACTATATTTTGTTGGCATTGCAGCCCCCTAGACAACAAAAATATAAGCATTTCATTATGTTACTTTAAATGTTTGATCCATTTTTTTTTTGCCAAACACCCCCTATTGAAATAGTGATGTATTGTGAAGCATCAAGGATTGTGTAAGTTTACTGCAGTGCTGCAAGTATTTATTATCCTAACAACATAAAGTGCTTTCTTGAGTTACTATCAGTAGTATTTAGTGTAATATGCTTTGATTATTACAAAATGGTTGACAAACATGACTCATCCCTTTGTGTTTCCCCACACATATTGTTTCCATCCACATGGGAACCCCGTGACCATGTGACCAAAACCTGAGGGTTTCCTGTGCATTTTCACAACCCCCATTCCCATGCTCCCATGCAGCTGTCTTTGGCAAAGCTAACCGTAGTAACTAAAAGCTCAGAGGACAGAAGGCTTCCTGAATAAAGCTATTATGTAGACGATAAGGTAATCAATCTGTTGATAACTGTCACACACTTGCTGCAAGGAGAAAAAGTTTTACTTAACAAATTATGTAGACATGGGCAAATCGTTCCATTTACCTCTACAACCAGCTACTGACCAAAACATTTACCCTTGAGCAGCCCCCACATCATATCATTTCATAGATATTATAATGTGTGAACTGCTGGAATGACATCAGTAGTCTGAACTGTCAAATACAAAATGGTGAAAAACATTGTCTTATTTTGCTAGGTTTCTGAGACATTATTATTGATTAAAATAGTAAGGAGGACCCCCTCCCCTCCCTGACTGAATGGCTCATGTAGCTTGAGCACTTGAAAATACTATAATTTCTTGTCCTGTAAAGCTTTACAGAAGGAAACAGTGTATGCTTTCTGCTGCAGATGAATTAACAGCCTTGTAAACGTATGCTTAAAGGATATGCATTAAAACACATTTTAGTTATTGCTGGCAATAGAAAGTTGACATTTTGTTTATGAATTTGAAACAACACATATTTCTGAAGCTAGCTCATATCTGCAGAACATATTTAGTAGGATTAGAACAAGAAAGCGAACTGCTGAGCATGATGGTTAGATTAGAATATAAGATATCCCTGAAAGACCATCAAACATGTATACACCATGACAGTGGGAATGTAACATTTCATGGTTAATTATGTTGGACATAAAATGCAAATCACTCCACCATACTACAAGGGGGGAATATTATTGTCCTGGGGCATAAGGTAGATGTGGCACAAGATTTTTTTGGATAAAATCTACTGTGAAACGAAAAATCACTAGGGTAAATGTCATAAACAAGCAGGACTAACTGAGTAGTTTGACAGAGGGTATATGACTTTAATTTGCACACTGGTAAGGTACTTGAAAACAGTTGTCTTTATAGATTAAATTTAATTACTTACAATAAAGTCATCAGGAGATGAAACTGTCATTAACTCCAAGTGAGAGAGGTAGAACTGCCTCCATATTCTAGGTCATAATATCAAAAGGGAAAGATGCAATTATATTTTTATATCCTTCACCAAATTGAAAATACTGTACAGTAAAATACAAGATAAAAAAAGTAAAATCATAGTAAACAAGAAAAAAAATCATCATAAATATGAACAACTTAGCCTGGGTTTATGGGTCAAGGATCTGGCCAGACAGGCATTTCTTAAGCTATCTTTTAAATGCAAGCACTGTGAGGCATACTTTTATCCAATAGCAAGGCACTGTGAGGCATACTTTTATCCAATAGAAAGGAGTAGTTCACAGGATCATAGCAGCCAAAAAGAATGATTTCAAGCCAAATGACGTGAAGTAGATGCATGTAATATCACGCGGTTTTGTAGAATCAGAGGTTCTTAGGAGGATAATAGCAAAAATGTAAATGTTTTAAGTACCCTTTTCCAAAATGAGTGGGTATGGGATGTAAAATATAAGAGTCATTAGAGACAATATAAAGTAGGAAGGCAAAAGAGAAGAATATGGTCTATATGACAATTAAAAATAACTTGCCAACAAAATACTCTTTTGTATAGTTGTTGGCACTAATGTATGTTATGTGGGGTATTTTTCATCCACTGTGGGTGTTTCCTCTTTTCCCCAATTTTGTTTTACCATAGAAGTAACATGTATAAATAAAGGTGTATGGAGGAAAAGTTCCCCATATGAGGATGCAAAAATGTTGTGTGCAATTTTATCTGCAGTTTTGATGATCCTGTTGAGAAGTGGTGCTCATGAATACAAGGAGAGTATAAAATAAAATGCAAATGTTTAGATGTTAGTACATAACATTGGAGTGCTTGCTGGAACCGATGTCTCATAGTGTGGACTCTGTATATCCTCTTATGTCAATGTGAGGTTTTTTTTGGGTGCACTGGCTTTATTCCACATTCCAAAGATATGTTGTAGGTAAGTGTGAGTGTGTGTATCCTCTCATGCATGTACTTCCTGACAAGGACTGAGACCACATTCAGGATGCTTCTTTGCTTATATCTATTCAATGTCAGAATGGGTTCCAAGTATCCTGTGACCTTGAATTGGACTAAGCAGGTTTACAGGGCATGGATGAATAAATGTATGTCTAGATATTAATGAGATTGGATGAAATAGTTATAGCTGCCATCAAAGAGTCGTGGACCACACAGTACCAGGAATTTTTCAGCTGATAAGGGAGCAAGTTATGATGCTGATAACAAACATCTCAGCTTTCAGATTTGACTACAGAACTCTAAGTACACAAGATTTAAAGAACAGAGTCTCTTGGAAGTTATCCAAATATGTTCTTGTTGCAGGAGTTAGATGACAAGGAAGCAACAAAGATATAGTGTGTCGTATTTTCTTAAAGAGCATGTTTGGGTAACTAAACACAGGACACTTTATACTTAGCAAATGCTATCTATCTAGATTTTACTTCAGTACTGACATGGAAAGAAATAGTAAAAATGGGAAAGCATTTAATCACTACAGCATAGTTTACCTTAATAAATAGCTGAGTTGCAAATGAAGCAGAGAAAAAAAATAGCATTTCAGGAGTAAATACCTTCATAGAAAGGCTCAAAATAAACACTACAATGTGAAGTAGTGTCACTGTTTTGCTTCGTGGTCTGTTTACCTTTCAAACTTATTGCAAAAATGGCAAATTTAAAAATTTCACAAATAAGATTTTCTGCTATGTGCATCAATATGCAATTGTGTATAAGATCTTGAAAGAATAAGGAAACTAGCAATTTGGAGTGGAGAAGTTCTGGAGGTACTCAGTGGATTTTAAGACACAGTTATAATACTAGTTCATTAGACTATAACTAAAGGCTATGAAAGACAGGCAGGTACTGCAAACCACTAGATTACCAAGAAACAGATATTCAGAAATGACAGTGATCTGGGTCTTAGAAAAACATAGACCACATATGGACCAGATTAGAATTAAACTATATATATATATATATATATATATATATATATATACACACACACACACACACACACACACACACACACACACACACACACACATGCATGGACGCACACATATGCACGCACATACACACATGCATACACACGCACACATTGTTTATGTGAGACTCTGGCTTAGTTAATGAAAGGACTGTGCTGTAGAAATACTGTTTGCATTGTCTATCCTTCTTTTCTTCCATGGCACCCGCCTGATGTCTCCACTACCTTGACTCAAATGGACTAGTTGTTCCATTGCAGGCAAGATCCAGGCATCTCCAGGCTAGGAAAGTGCTATATGGTTCATTCATTACTGCCAGGGGTGCATAATCAGACCATTTGTCCCCCTATGATAAGAGTTAGGGCAAACTTCCAGGCCCAGTGGAGGAACCCCACCCTCCTCCCTGGGGCTTTCGGATTGCTGTAGCAGCTCGCTTGAGCTCCCCTACATGCTGCCTGCAGTAGAAAACATGCTCCCATGCAATGACTTTACCTAACCTCTGTGCTTGGCAGGCCCATGCCCCATGGGTATCGCACCTATTACAGCTAAAGCCACCCCCCACACACACACACACAGAAAGGGTGAGACATCCACCCTGCCTGGTTCTTTCAACACAAGAGTTGCTAATCAAACTCTGGTCATCTGGGTAGTAGTCAGCCCTTCACCCCTGCATACCACAAAGCCAAGCTGTAATCTACATCATCTGAGTGCTGTTGGGATGGCCTAAGAGTAAATGAGAGTGGCCAGTTTTCAAACCTGTCAGAGTTTGCAGATGTGATTCATAAGGTTCACAAAGTAAAACATCTGGATGTTCACATAGCATAACACCTAGTCTTAATCAGTATAGACTTGGATATTGAATCTGTTTTTTTTTTTCTGCTGTGACATTCCTTTTTCAGCAACTAAATTATAAAAAGATTCTGACTGATTAATGTGTATGATTAATTCTAGACCAAAGATAATGCATAACTTAGTGGGACTTTATCACAGGTAGAGACAAAAACTGGATCACAATCAATGGTTAACTGAGCCTGCAGAACAATACCAGAACCAACCAAGAGAAACTCCAGGCTCTGGAAACGCCAACTGTTTTATTGCAAATAACACAAAGCTTTTGGGTTTGCACCCTTCTTCAGTGTGAACATAATACAAAAGAGCTAGTATTCCATATTAAAAAACATACGCACTAAAATCATGTGACACAGCCCCCAATCACACATTATTACCAATCAATCAATTACAAAAGTTTTAAATCACAGTGCGGAAATAAAAGTATTGGCAATATTGTCTTAAAAAAATCAAATATTTATATCAGTGTGAAAAATAATAAATAAATACATCTGAACATCATAAAATATGAAAAGAATTAAAAAATAATTATTTATGTGTTATTTTATATGACTTTAAACACATCTGTTTCTTGTTCAAACAGGCTTGATACTTACTCCAGCATTAACTCCAGGTTTAAAGGCAGCCTGCAAATGAATGGCCCAATTATACTCAATAACTTCTAACACATTATTCAAATCTCCACCTCTCATATTTTTATATACCACATCTATCACTCTAAAATAAAATTCATGGTCTAATCTTTGTTCATCAATATGCCTAGCTAAGGCATTCGTGCTAATGTTCCTCTGTTTTTCCGATCTACGTTCAATAATATGGTCCTTGAGTTTTTGGGAACATTGCCCTACATAGAATCCTGAACACTTCCAACAAGCAGCCATATACACAATGTTCATTGTGTTGCATGTGGCAAAACATGCAAAAACATATGTCATTTTTGATTTAGGGTGTATAAATACATTATCAACTAATATGTATCTACAACAAACGCAGTTTTAACATGGGAACTTCAAATGTTTAGTTGCTATTTCATTCATATTCTTGTAATTCATATCTTTATATCAAAGCAGTTTCTTTAAGTTTGGGCAGTTCTTATACACAAAGCTAGGCTTATTCCCAATAATTTGTTTAAGTTCTGGCATTGCCTCCAGGATGCCCCAACATTTAGATATGATCTTTCTAACTTCACTGGTTCTCCTACTGTATGTTGTGGTATAATGCAAAAAACTCTTCTGTGTAGGGAAATGTACCCGAAAACTCAAGGACCGTATTACTGAACATAGATCTAAAATATGGAGGAAGATTAGCACAAATGGCAGTTTTTAGCCTGTTTTTGTGAATATGTGCTGCTTAATTACTGCCAGTAAAGGTTGATTATTTTGTGTATGTTATTGTTCATTGCATAGCATTCAAAGATGTAGCTAGTTTGTAGTTTGTGCTATTGTGTGAGTGTTTATTTGTATCTTTGAAGTACTTTATATATAACTGTTACAAATTTGCATATCATAGTAGTGACTGTTATCTGTAGTGTTTACTATAAACGTTTGTAATCATTTGATGTTTTAAAGCATTTCTTATTAGGGCTCCATTGAAAACAGGATCTTTGCAAATTGACGTTCCTGGTGAAAAAAAATGGAAAAAATAAAAATAATCAGTCTGTTAAAAAATAAACGAATGAATAAATAAGTAAGTACATTGCTGCTGTATTATATTTAGGTTTGCAGCGACATTCTTGGCAAACAGTCATCAGAACATTATGAGTGTAATCAATAAATGTTCTCTCTGCGAGTGGAAGACAAGACTGACTGAGGTAGAATTTGAGGTTTTCCCATCCTATTGAATAGTTTTACCTTGAAAGTGGAAGGGGTGCTACTGTGCTTGATATGAGAGTTTATTTCAGAGGTATGTGATACATTGGGATATAACTGTATCACGCCAATCCATGGGATTCATTAATACCTACACTAAGTGTACACTGTTCTGAGTGAACAGACAACACAAGCATAACTCACACCTTCTTCCTCCTAATTTTAGTTTTCCTACTGATTTTCTTGGAGTTTTAAATAATGGCCAGGATTCATAAAGGTTACCACATAGTGTAGACTATATGTACACTTAGTGTTATCTTTCTGAGTGACTAAAAGCACAAAACATGTGGTAGGGATGTTATTGAATACAGATTGTGTATACTCAGTGTAGGTGTTAATGAATCTGCTTGTATTATTCATTTATTAATGAAGGTTTAGATCCTTTCCAGGTGTTTGAGGAATTATTTGCTATGTAATGGAATTAGAGGTCATTAAATTAGTATTTTGCTAAATTAGAATAGCATGTAAATAAAAATGGGATTTTATGCAGGGGATGTAACGATGCATTTGAAAAAGTCATGCCTCTTTTCAATAGATGTGGACATTTTCTATGATTTCTACAGGAAGCATGTATGCGAGTCATTTTCAGTCAAACTTTGTTGGCCTACAACTGATTAAGAATAATGAGTTTACGATATAACTTCTCACAGAGGCCTGTGTCACAAGAATGTTGCTTGATATCCAAGCTCCTGTGGTCTGGCAGTGAGAATAAATTCAATGTTTGTTTATTTGGTTAATTAATAAATTAATTTTGTTTACCAGGGTAGGTCATAATATGATTATTTGCAGGCTCAGTCCAGGTTACCTACATAGTAACAACAGTATAGTGACATTAAGAGTATAACAAAATTATACAATATAGTGGCATAACATAGCACAGATTTGAAACAGTACACACATATTTACAAGGATGTTTAAAAAGAAATATATCAAGAATATACAATGCATAACACAAGTGTTACAGGTGAGGTAAATGTGGTCCAGCCAAAAGACATAATATATACAAGTACGGAGGGAACCTTTGGCTGTGAAGAGAGAAGAAACTGTAGAATACTATGAGCTGCAATAGCAGAGCTAATAATAGGAGAAGTGGGAATTAGGTATATAGTGGGGAATGGATAGGGCAATTGGTGAAGCAGTGGGCATATTAGTATGTAAGCTGGAGAGGTTAGGAGATTAAGCAGTTACATTTTTTAAAATGAATATAATAGTGCAACCATGGGAACTAGGTGACATGGTGTGTGTTCTGACATGTGTTCTTATATTATTCAATTAGGTATTGTTTGAACTGATGTCTGAACTGTTTGCAATCTCTGATTTCAGCAAGTTCAGGTAACAAAGACAAGAACAGAGGACCTGTAGTCTGTGGAATAAAGTTTAGTAGGATTGACTTGAGTAGGATCATTAGTGGACTGGCTTCGTAGGTTTCAGTGGGATGGCATGTCTGGGTGTAGGACTTTGAAGAGAAGGAAGTCAAGAAGGAGGATGGCTCAGCCTTGAATGGGAAGCCAATTGGCCTTTTACGAGGAGTGGCAGTCATCATCATCTTGAGGGAAGTTGTTGATGAAATGACAGATTTTCTTAGAAAGAGATTTTAGGGTAGCAATGTATTTTTGCAAGGCAGTAGCAAATAAGAGCAGGCCATATTCTAGAGGGGCAAGCAGAACATCTTTGCCTAAGGCTGCTCTAGTAGGTTGCGAGAGGAAATGAAATTTCTTTTGGGCTGAGAATGGGAGGTAGATGACTTTGCATCTGACTTTCTGAATGTGGACTTTGAACCTGAGGGACTTGTCAAGTCAGTTGTCCAGGTATTTAAATGATGTGGTGGATTCAATCAGGTTGTTGGCAAGTCTTTGATATGGAGAGGGCTAGTTGTTTTAGTGAGTCTTTTCTTTGTGCCCAAAACCATGGACTTGTTTTTTTTTTCAGAGTTGAGAAGTAATGTTTTAGAACAAAATAAGCTTAAAGTTGATTTTGGATGATGCAATGAGAAGGACTGGCTCTGCATATAATTATGTCATCAGAGTAAAGGAGAAGAAGCAGATGAGGTAAATCAAGAGGGAGTTTATTTATAAAAATGGGGGTATTGGTTCAAGAATTGCTCCATGATGATCTCCTGAAAGAGTAAAGGGTATGTCTGATAAGGCAAGCCCAATTTTAACTGTGGGCAGGAACTCTTTGAAACATTGGACAGAGTCAGAGCTTACACCAATAGCTTGTAAGTGGTCTAATAGGATGGAGTGGTCATCCAGGTCAAAGGCTCAGGTAAGATCAATGAATACAGCCCCAGTGAGGTTAATGTTATCCATGTTACTGAAGATGACATCAGTGAATGCCAATAAAGCAGTCATAGTACTTCTTCCTGCCCAAAAAACATGCTGATTCTGAAAGTGTGCAGTATTTGTTAAGGTAAGGGTGAGTTGGCTGTAAATATTTTTTTTCAAAGCTTTTATCAACTGTAGGAAGTATTGAGATTGAATAGAATTGGGAGATTGAGCAGGGTTTGTGATATTTTGGTACAGGTCTGACAAAAGCTGAATTCCAGACAGAAGACATTGTATTGGTTGTAAGGCTAAGGTTGTATATCTGTTTTAGTGGGATGACTATGAAATCTCTACAGTGATAGAGAAACCAAAGGCAGAGGTTATGAGGACCAGTGGGAGAGTTTAGAATAATCTCTTCTAGTAGAGGTATAATTTGTTTGGTTGTGATTTTGAAAGGTAGGAGGTATTGTGAGAGATTTGGTTGAATTTTTGTGGAAGAGCATGTACTGTTCTGCTGTGTGGGAAGATTAGAAAATTATTTTTGAAAATCAGCAGGTGAGGTTTCCAGTACAGCAAGGATGTGGCCAAGGGAGGACAGCTTTGTAGATGGATTTCTACCTGAGATATTATTTACCTTATGGCATACCTGTTTGGGAGAGTAAAAGAGGGTGATTTGTTTTGATGTGAGGTACTTAGCTTTAAGCCTTCATGTGGTTTGCTTAGTAATGTTTCACAAATTAGTGTATTTCTCCCTTGAGTTAGGCATGGGGTCTTCGGGTTCTTAGAATACGTAATCTTGGTTGCTTTTGAATTGTTGAACAGTATGTAGTTTTGAATATTTCAAAGAACAAAAACAAAGATCCTGATAATAAGATACAATATCTCACTTTATGCTAAGGAACTACGTATTGTAAAATTACACATTTGAACTATTTAATGTTTCCACTGGACAGAAATCACCGGATACTTTACAAAGATATGTATGAATCGTGATTGGCTTCCATTATTCAGGCTAGTTTTGACCAAACTGCTTGGAAAGTAGGCAAATGATTTAGATATCGACATGTAGTGGGTAATTTATGTTCTATAACCCTCATGAAACCCAAATCCGAATAGATTAATTATTATGCCAGAATGTCTCATAACATACAATGATACAATGAATTTCCTGAAAAGGCACACTAACAAAACCAAAATTCATTCATTCTTGTGAAGGGAAAAGCCTGATGCATATGCTGGGAGGTGGGGGGGGCTCCACCCCCTGCATTATACATATTAAATCAACTTAAAGATTGCATCATTATGGGAAAATGGATATTTCTTCAGTTCAGTATACATATAGTGAAGTCCATCTCTAAAGCATCAGAATATACTACTCTAGTAGAAGAAATATGTGTGTATAGAAAATGGCTATTACTAAATCCATTGTTTATTAAAAAAATAGTTCAACTCACAAAAATATACTATAAACATGGCAAAACATACTAGCACTGAATTCATTGGATCAACAGCCTTACACAAGTGCAAAGTTGCTCAGCATAGTTACAAAGGACTTTGCTTTTTCCAAGGTATTGCCAAAAATGTGTTCTTTATACAAGTGTGTGACTCCCATTAGAAAGGAAATAACAGTAATATAAAGAGATAAGCCAGTAAACCACAAATTCCAAAATCAGAATAATTTACCAGCAGGACAAGGAAAGTAACGGATGTTTCAAACAACATTAAAAGTGACAATGCATGCAGTAACCTGTTTCTGGTGCAACAATTTATTATTCACAAACTGGTACCCTGGCTTGTTACATTCTTAGGGGCTATTAAAAGGACTGAAAACTACCATTTGTGTCCAAAACACTCATTAAACAGTTTTCCATTTAATTAGGCAACATAGTTTACTTTAAAAAAAGAAACAAAGGAAAACATGTATACTTCAGTACTCTATTTAACCCTTCAGGAATATATTATACCAGATTTCATTATTCATAAAGTTTGATTTATCTGAGATATTTCACATTTTTCTCTCCTATATAAACTTTTTAAGCTGCTGTGATACTTGTGCCTTATAAATCATCAAAAGACTCTAATTTTAGCACTTAGGTTTAGAATAAATGTATGTGTTTCCTTTTTCATGTTTGATATCTCAAAAATGTTCCTGAGTCTTATCTTATATTTTTATTTTAGAGTCTCCACATAACATTTATTACAGTTACATTTTACTATAAATTACAGTTTTGCTTTGGTAAGTGAAGAATGTTTTAACATTGTAAAGATGCTGAAGTATTCTAAGGTATTCATTCACTCATCCATACATAATTATTGACCTTGCAATTTCTGCATGCTTGTGTTTTCAGTTTCTCCTATTTCTTTTGCAGTGTGATTTTTTTCTCTGAAAATGACAAATTCCCATATGTCTGTCACACTTGTACTAATTTGCATGGTACATATAGAAGTCAATACAAAACTTTAAGAAGATTAGGTTTGTCAGTAGTAGTCGCTACTTATTAATGACTGTACTACAATGACATGTTTATTTATGATCAAATGCCCAGTTTGTTTATCAGTCTTCAATAATATTTTAACAAATAATCTCTGTTCAACATCAGATGCATGCATTCTCTACTGCGACAGTCCATGCCTGTATCTGATTCTGATCATAATCAGAAATAATACATTTCTTTGACTTGGTTTGCAAATTAATAAACAAGGAGGAGGCTACAGCTGTAGGCATTTTGTATTTTATTTTATTTTTCCATTTATTAACTGGATAGATACACTAGTCCAAAGACCTTTTTCAGATACAGTCCCAATGGGCTCTGTCCTAGGTCCATGCTTGTTCAGATTGTATCTTTCAGATCTTTGTTTTCATTTGAGGTGTTGTACACTTTGTATGCAAATGACCTGAACTTGGGTAAACTGATTATGTGTGTTAGAAATAGCACACGTCTACAAAAGAACTTGACTAAATTGATATTTGGGCACAGGAGAATAATATGCTGATAAATACATCAAAGATAAGCATATGAGATTTGGAAGACATAAACTGAAAGTTGAATATTTAATACAGCACACAGTGATTGAATCTGTCTATTCATTTAAGGACCTGGGTATATTGGTAGATCAAGCTTTGAGATTTTCTAATCACATCAGTCAGTTGGTTAATGATAGTTATAGAACTGTAGGTTGTATAAAAAGATTTATAAAGTCTAGGAAATCAGAAATGATGAAATCATTGTTTGTTAGTTACGATAGACCCAAACCTGAGAATGGAATAAAAATATGGAACCTTATAAGAAAACAAGCATTAATAAACTGGAAAGAGTACAGAAGAAATATACCTAGGAGATCCATGGATGTGAAATTTTAAGTTATTATGAAAGACTAAATATCTACACTTTTACAGTGTCTTTTATGGATATCTAAGAGGAAATCTTAACAAAACAATAAAAATACTAAAATAAAAATACTAATATAAAAAATACTAAAATAAAAATAAAAATAAAAAATGCTATATACATATCTAAATACATATATACATTTTCATACATGGTTTAAATGTTTACTATAGTATTTTTATTTTAGTATTTTTATTGTTAGGGAGGCTATATTTTACTGTTTTTAGAAATGTACCTCTTTTAAAAGCTGATTGATTTGAACACATGACTAATTGAGAGATGTATAAATGTATGATGGTTGTAGTTTTTAATGTTGTCTGAAGAAGTTTGGCTATAAAGCTGGATGAAAAGCTTTTTGAATAAATTTGTGTGCTTCACGTTTATTTACATACTCATTCTTTAGTTCTTCAAGTTTCAGTTGCCCTTAAGTTTTTGTTTGACTTTATGATTTTAGACAACTTTTGGGAGGATGACAGATCACTAAGATACTTTTTTATTAATGAGCCTTACGGTACAGAGATACTAAGTTAGTTGAGATAAATATTTATTTTCCACATTTGGTAGTTGTTTTTCATTTTTGTGTTATTTTACTTTAGTTTTTGATCCACAGGGTGTAGTTTCAATTTTCTTTTTTATTTTCTAGTATTTTTTGTATACTTTGTATTTTATTTGTTTTTTTATTCTTGCCTTCTAAGATTCAATGTTTATTTTGGTTTCAAAACTCATTACCTTGGGTGGGTATAGTCTCAGTATGTATTTTTATTAGTTGGGTTTTAGTTTTTATAATTATTTAGTTTTTCTTATATATTAGAAATTGTTGTTGTAGGTGTCAGGATAAGTTTAGGAGATGGCATCATGAAAAAGGCAGCTTTAGATTCAAATCATGGAACAGCATATGTTATGGACCTTATTCAAGTTTGGGCATTTGATGACTGTATAGCAGTCTTCAGTTCTTTTTTTCACACCAACAACTGATCATCATCTACGCATATTGCCCCTCATCAAACTCTTGAGTTCCTGAAGTTGTCCAGGAAATGATCAGATATATTTTAGGAGAAAGATAGGAGATGAATATTTAGCAAACCAAGAAATAGTTTTAGAATTAGCAAAGATTTATATACTGAAATGCTTCTTGGGTTTCTTAGAATCAAAGACTGATAACAAGAGATTTCCAGAACATTTTCATATTCTTGCTGAATCACTTAGGTTTGTGAAATATTTGCCTTCAGTGAAAAGTAAGGACTCCATCAAACGAACTTAAGATTTTGGGTAGAATTCATAGTGCAACAGTTCACATGTACGTAATGCTTACAAACGAAAAGCACTGCTGCTTTCAAATGTATGTGAGCTAAACACAACACTTTTGTGATAAGTAAGGAAAAGTAAAGGTGTTTTGAAAAACATACCTACTTAGGGTAAAAGTGTAAAATATCTAAACTCAAGAATTAGGTAAATACCAATGACTATGTGAAAATCATAAGCTTCATATTACTTCGTAGTACTACTTATATATTCGGATGTTACAAATAGACACAGCTATGCACAGTCATGCTTCAAATACCTCAGGCAAGCTGTGGACTACACAGCTTTTATTATTTATATTAATGACATAATGGGGTTTAATGTATTTTATATTGGGATATCCTTATGTGGAGACCCTGATAGTTTCATTAAAGAATAGAAAGGTGAAGATATGAAAGGCTGAAAAAGAAGAGACACAACAAAGAGGGGAACACAAAAGGAAAAACATCAAGAGGGTTGTGCTAGAGGAGGTGGGAGAGGAGGGGCACAATATTTTGTTGGGGGATAGACCTCTCAATTTTTTTTCAACATGTAGTGTGGAAAATAGATAAGAAGGTGTAGGTGTAAGGCTAAGGGAAGAAGGGCTAAAGCACCTACAGGTGTCCCAGCCCAGAGAGTCTCAAACATTTCCACTGCTAGATGGTGAGGCAATGGAGGACCCCAATGTTGTGGTGGTAGGGGCTTGTGGGGGTGAATTGGGACTGTATATCTTCTACACCCAACAGCGAGTCCTCAGCTGGCTGAATCCTTCAGACAGCTACCCCTTCCAGCACATCCTGAACCAAGTTCTGAAGCCCTCATATTGTGAGGCTTTCCAGGTTGCCATGTTCCAGTGTGCCTGAAGGATCAGGTCCACTACCTCTACCCTGTGAGGATATCCCTGTATGGGCAGAGGGAGAGCAGTCCCTAACCTGGGGAGGTATGTGCCTGGATCACTCCAAAGGATTTTGAAGGTCTAGAAAAATGAACATAAATGGGAGGGAATTAAAATAGTAAAGAATAAAGCAATCCATAAATAAAATAACACAAATGGGGAAAAAGGTGGGGGAGCAAAAGAGAAAATGCACTCAACAGAATCACACATCATGTTGTACAGTATTAAATTTCTTACTTTAAAAAATTTTAATTTTTTTTTATAAATCTTTGTTGAAGTAAAACAGTGTCTGCAGGTAACCTGGAACAGCATATTAGTTTGGACAGCGGAAATTGTAGCAGTTCTGGTCTTGTATACATTGCAACTTGATTCAAATGTGATTTTTATATTGGGAAAACTGTTAGGAGTTTATGTAAATGTATATACGAACACTTGTATGCCATTAAAAACAAAGATGAGAACAATTCTTTGTATAAGCATACTAAGTACTGTGGCTATGATTCAAAATTACTATTTGGCATTTTGGAAAAAGTTAAAAGGGATGACAAGGGAGGCTTTTGGGAGAATAGGGTAGAAGAGTGTGAACTTAAGTGGCAACTAAGGCTGAATGCAACAGCTTTGCCTGGTATTAATGAACATGTATCTATTTTCCTGTATTAAAGAAAAGAGCAATGATTTCATGATGTATTTAGTGTGATGTTACTGTTTCTTTAAGGGAACATTGAGCGAGAAAGTCACATGATGATTTTAAATGCTATTTAAGTGATGATTTTATTATATAAAATGGTTCTGAAGAAGTTCCTTTTGGGAACGAAAGTGCTTGACCATTTGTTGTTTTTGTATTAAAGTGTTATTATACTACTACATCTTGTCTGGACCTTACTGGGAATTATCCACCTCATTGGCTTGTTACTTGGTATAAGTTATGTTTGCCTTTGGGTGCACACTGCTGTTTGGTTCTAATATATGGGGAGTGTTTATTATCTATGCAACTTTGGAATGAAATGTTCTGAGGAGTGCTTATGCGCAATTTGGGGATGAAATGTTATAGGGAGTGTTTCTACTTAGTTGTCAGGACAGTGTTTGATAGCATGTAATGGTGGTGTTTACATGTAGCACTCTACTACAATAACCTAATGGTCACATTTTTGCCTGATATGCATTTGTTTATAATACTGCTTCATAAATATTTACAAATTATAAAATCAGTAATAGACATAAATACTGCACTTATATTGGTCCTGCCTGCAGAACTGTACTTTATGCGATCTATTCCTTCAGCTACTAATATCTATCAGTGATTTGCTTATATACTTTAAAGACATTAGTTTTTGCACTTGTATACTGAAGTCTGCCTAACTCTTGCTTGAAGTAATATAGTGAGTGCAATCTATAATTTAGTTATTGTGGTCCATCAGTAATTTCGTAATATACAGTAATAAAATCAGATACAGAAGCATTACAGTTATATTAAGTATAATTTTGCACTTGCTTTAATTGTTTTCATTATACTGTGAAATATTTCTGTGCTATTTATTGTTTTCTGCACTTCTTTAAAGTTTAAAAGTCATGTTCCTTAACACTTAGGCTCCAAACCAGTCGTTTACATAAATATGGTCAAAGTCTGCACTCTTGTGGCAAGAGAGGGCTGATTTTACCTATCTGTGTTAGGAATTGCTTGTAGAAAGCTCATTTTGTTCTTTTCTAATTGGCCTTATGGCATAGTTAGTGTAAATATTGCTTTTTTCTGATCTTATGTAAACATCGAGTTTGCATGAGACTTGGCTTACTTATCCAGATTGCTTATTGTTTGGCGACACTGCCAGAGACTTTGAGAGATTTTGTAAACATTTGAAGCCTTCCTTACAAGACAAACAAAATTAAGTATAATTTTGTAGTTGCTTTAATTGTTTTTATTGTACTGTAAAAGATTTATGTGCTATTTATTGTTTTCTGAGTTCTTTAAAGTTTAAAAGTTGCATTTTCCAAGTGCTGTAGGGGCTGCTATTCTGCATTTAAATACATTGTATCCAGTGATTTTTAGCCTGTATTAAGCATATGCTTGTGGTTTCTTAACACTTGGGCACCAAATCAGTTGTTTTAAGAGGATCAAAGTCTGCACTCTTGTGGTAAGAGAGGGCTGATTTCACCTATATGAGCTGGGAACTGCTGGTAGAAAGCTCATTGTGTGCTTACCTGAATGGCCTTAGGGCATAGTTACTATAAAACTTGTTTCTTTCTGATCATATATAAGCCTCACATTTGCACAAAGCTGCTCTTCGTGCAGCAGTGGTTAGTGGTGTCTTGTGTATATGCAATCACCAGAAGTTGTAATTTCCCTATAAAAAACTAGCTCAGAACTTTACCTCAGTCTGGTGCTACTCATGCTTAACATAAACACATTTAGTTAGGACTATGTAGGTCTACATTACATTACTACTGCACCCAGGACTATTGCTGCTCAAAGAGCATCTGGTTTGGGTGCTGGACAGCTTCACTGGATATGTTAGCTGTAGATCACACAAAAGTAAGCACCCAGCCCTCATCCAGTCATAAACATCTTCCACTCCTATCCCTTGCAAAGTACACATTAGCACCTACAACCATGGATAGACACTTTCCTGCTATCTCTGCATCTAGCTTGGTGGACATGGGAAACCTGAGGCAATGTAGCCTCATGTACACTGACAGCCACTTAATTCTCAGACAGATAAATACAGTATGTGAGAGATGTAGTTACATAATGACACTTGAGGTTCAGACTCTCACATACAGACACAAAAAGTAGCAAACAGGCTGAGAATCTCACACACACACACACACACACACACACACACACACACACACACACACACACACACACGCACACACGCACACACGCACACACACACACACACACACACACACACACACACACACACACACACACACACACACACACACACACCAATCACCACATCCATAAAGGACCAAACACATAGACTCACATATGCGGAGGTGCTCACATGTAACTTACTCAAACCTCAAAGGCCTATCAGGAGCACCCCCTCAGAAAATCTGCATGCACATAAACAAAACAGTTCCCATCACAACACATAAAGCCACCTCTCACTGTGTCTCAGCTACTAAACCCATAAGCCAAAACACCCCACAACCCAATATTTTAGTCATAGGAGACTCAGTTGTTAGACACACTGATGTCCTCTTACCAGGCTGGATAAGGAGAAGGTTACAGTTAGTTGCCTGCCATGGGCCAGAATCCACCAAATCACACAAGCACTCAGGTCATTTACCCCCAACTACCAGCATGACTATGTCATAGTTCATGTGGTTGTGAATGACCGGAAATGTACCTCCTTAGACTATATGAAGAGAGACATGATTGAGCTCTTGGAATATGTTTCTCAAACAGGTATGAGGCTGACAGTGAACAGCATTCTACCATTTCCAAGGATGATGCCACAATTCCAATGGCAAATGATCAACTTTAACAACTGGCTTAGCTACTGATGCCATTCTAAAGGGGCCCAGTACTTGTCAACCTGGTAGGACATGGTTGATAGTCCATGCTGCTTTGTCAGGGATGGTCTTCACCTGTCACCACTAGGCTTTTAGATATTGCGCAAAGCATTATCCATCCCATAGTGCCTTTTTAGGCCAAATAGAAAAACCTTCCAGCATAACAAAAGCTACTGAGGACTATCTAAAGGTGTTATTGCTCAATGCTAGGAGTCTCAACAAGAAAGTGTACTCCCTAGAAGCGCTCCTCACCCTGGAGAATGCTGATGTCTGTGCAGTTACTGAAACATGGTTCAAAACCATGAAAAGCATTCTGGCTATGCATGTCTATAACACTTTTCAT
This sequence comes from Protopterus annectens, assembly GCF_019279795.1. NCBI lineage: Eukaryota > Metazoa > Chordata > Ceratodontiformes > Protopteridae > Protopterus > Protopterus annectens. Next base: position 299,451,772 of record NC_056751.1, read on the forward strand.
AAGTTCTAACCACCCACTGAACATGAAAGAGCAAAAGTTGGAGGTGTATCTATCAACATAAAGGATAAGCACACCTCAAGGCTGGTCAAACAATATGACATGCTTGAGATACTTCATGTCCAACTAACTATGGGAAAAATCCATTACTATATTCTTGCTAGCTCCACCATGAACCAGGGAATCCGTTCATCATAGCTGACGTTACAAAAATCACTCACCATCCAGCCTTATACCATTCTGATGGGTGATTTTAAGTACCCCTCCATTAACTGGGATGCATACACAGCCAAAAAACATGCAGGCCCAAAGTGTTCTTGACTTTGTAAACTCAAATGCTTTGGAGCAGCTAGCCTTCACCCTCACTAGGGGTACAAATATGGGCAAGCTCTGCACCCACTGAATGTGATGTCTTCACTGGTAAGGTCAGATCACAAAGTGATCTCCACTGAAATAAAGGTAAAACTAGACCTGCCATCTAACTCCAATAACTTTAGTAACTTTTCTAAGGCAAATTACCTTCTATTAAGTGATGACATAGCTAGTTTCCAAGTTCCCCAAACCGAGAAAACAGAGAAGCCTATGCTATGAAGAGGCACACACAAAAGCCCTATATGACCATATAAATGACTGCATAGAAACGGCAGTACTGGAACGAAATAAGACCAGGTCAAACCACAAAAGCAAGCCACCCTGGTGGACCCCTGCTATTAATAGGTTGTATAACAAAAGAAAGAAAATCCTGTAGAGAACTAAGAGATAATGTGCACAACAGCGTAAAACGTCCCTCATTAGTCTAAACAAGTGAATCAGAGAACTAGTAAAGGCTCTAAAAGCAGACTTTGAGACAAAAATAGCATCTAAAGCTAAGGATAACCATAAGACATTTTACAATTATGTCTTCAGTCTTAAGGGCAACACCCAACAATATGTGGATTTATATTCAAACAACAGCAAACAAGATGTATATATATAAACAACAAAGACTATCAGTGAGTCCCAGCTCTACCTTCCAATAAAATTTATTTCGTTGAACAGTTCCTTCTCTAGCGCCTCGGCCAACAGCCTTTACAGAGTAAAACAGTAAAACTCATAAAACACTTGCAATATATACAAAAAACCAAGTAATCAATCAATTACATAATTAAACTATCAAATCACATAGCTTAAATATATTTAAAGTCATAGTCTTAAACAAGACATTGCCAGTTACATTCTCTGTTCATTCCATGTGGATGCAAAGTCCCAAATTTCATAATCAAAATGCATTCCTTTTGTCTTAACATATTTTTTTGCCTATCAACATCATTATAATATAATGGAACATGTTCCAGAACAGACACTTTTATATTCTCAATATTTCCATGGTGCACTGAGTTAAAATGTTCAGCAATAGGACTAGTAATTTTATTATTTTAACATCTCTAATATGTTCTTTTATCCTATCTGCTAGCATTCTTTTTTGTTTCTCCAATATAATATTTGTTACAATCACAGAATATGACATACACAACACCTTTGCTCATACATGTATATTTGCCTTTGTAACAAAATTTTGCCATTTATTTTATTCACTTCATTTACAACATGTTTACATATAGCACATTTTCCACAAGGGAATGTTCCCAAATTCTTCACAACATTTAATTCATTAGTACAAGGCTTTTTATAAATGCTGTGTATCAGAAAGTCCTGTATATTTTTCCCCTTTCTATATGATGTCATTAATTTTATATTTTTCAGTGATGTTATATCTTTTTAATAAAATTCCAATATTCCATAATGATTTTATTACCAATCATAGAGAAGTTAGTGTACTTTGTAACAAAAACATTCTCTCCTGTTCAGTCCCATATTTATTGCTCCTTTGATAGTTATTTTGTCTAGTAGTGCCCTTACTCTGTTTAAAGGCTCTATGCAAGCTATTTTCTACATCATCTGGGTTATACCCTCTATTTTTAAATATCTCAGCCACTTTATAGGCCTCTAAAAGCCATATTAATATCAGAATTGAGTCTTTTATTCTCAAAAATTCCCCATAGGGGATGGCTGACAACGTATGGGGGATGGCAACTATCTCCCCACATTTTCCAGCTTATTTCATCAAATTTTCTATGAATACTAGTATATATGGGAAAGCCATTATTGCCCTTAAGCGAAATATCCAAGAAATTAACCTGATTTCCCTTTTGTATGTCACTAAATTTTATACCAAATCTGTTATTATTTAATTCATCAATGAAATTATCTGATGTCTCCCAATCCCATGACAAATGAAAATTAGGTCATCAATAAATCTAAAATACCTTAGAACATTATTTTGAAAGAAAGGCAACCTATAAAGATGTTCATTTTCAAATAGCCCATAAACAGGTTAGCATAGGCTGGTGCAAACGCTGCCCCCATAGCAGTACCTGTAACTTGTCTATAAACAGTGCCATTAAATTCAAAAATTATTTTCAAGCAGAATTCCACCAGTTCAGGACATAATATGTTTTAGGACTATCATTCAAAAAGAATTTTATAGCTTCCAAGCCCAAAATATGGGAAATATTAGTGTAGAGACTCTCTACATCCACCGTAATAAAATACATATTTTCACCCCAATATATATCTTTTATTTTCCTTAGAAAATCATATGAATCTTGTATATAAGAAGGTAACAACAGAACTTTCTTTATCAATATTTCATGTAACATGATGCAAAGATTATAAGTAAAATATCCAAAAGCTGACACAATAGGCCGACCAGGTGGTCGGTTCAGATCTTATGAATTTTAGGTAAGCAAAAGAATTTTGCAATTTTTCTATTCTTTACATTTATTTTTCTATTTATATCCATTTGACTTAGATAGTGTAATCTCACACCTTTCTGTAATAATTTTTCAAAATCCTTTTCTGCTTGACATAGCTGATTAATTTTAGTTTACAATATACATTGTTGTTATCTAGATGTTGCATACACATACTATAATAATCATGAGAATTTAATATAACTAATTTTCCCCTTTGTCTGCTTGTTTAAAGACTATATTACAGTTTTTACTCAGTTGTTGCAACTTTTCCCATTCCAATTTTGTTAGATTATAAGTATGCTTTTTATTCATAAAGCCCTCTATTTCCTTTTCTAACATTGTATTCAGTAGAGATTCAAAACGTACTATATTAGAATTTTTACATGGAGGTAAAAATAGTTATTATCTTTAAGCATATGTGTATTTAATAAGTCATAAGCATTGTTTTCATCTTCACTACCCGATGCACATGAATAAAAACTTTCTTCACTTTCTGTTTCACTATCTAATGAAAGTAAAACATCACAGTTAGTATCTAACTCAGTTGCTTTATTTAATCTAAAGAAGTGTTCCTTTAAATGCATTTTTGGCATAGTTGGAACAATTCAGTTTTAACCTCATACTTTTAGGTAAGCATGTGGGTACAAATTTTAAACCCTTCTCTAAAACAGACATTTCTATCTTGTCTAGTTTATAACTGGACAAGTTAACAACATAATTACTATGTAAGTTATGTCCATCTACCTTTCTTATGTTGTCCATCACCCGAGTCTCTCTGGCGTTCTGGATTGTTCCAGCCCCTTTTCCTGGTATTGGTATAATGTCCATTCGATTCTGAGTAGGTTTTATGAAATGCTTCTGGGTTTGCTGCAACTGGCAGTCTAGGAAAAGTTTCTCTGTCATCTTCTTCCCATGAAGACCCTCCACTTTCACCAGACAGGAAGTTCTTACTGGCATATTTTTCTGAAGCAGGATTTCCTTTTTGAAAAGAGACACTCTTTCTCCTGTTTCTTTGAAAGCTAGGAAATACAAACGCCCTCTTGTGGTCATAGTCTCTAATGTCTCTAGTTAATTTAGATTTTTTTCTTTCTACCAGATCTTTTTCATAACTATTTAATTTGATGTTAATGCCTGAGAGGAAATTCTCTAATGTAGAATTTGATGTAATATTTACCAGTTGTTCACAAACTTGTTTAGTTTCAACAAAATAGCATCTAAAGCTAAGGATAACCATAAGACATTTTACAATTATGTCTTCAGTCTTAAGGGCAACACCCAACAATATGTGGATTTAGTTGTGGACAGCATCACCTATACTCAGCCAAAAGATATAGCAAATCTGTTGACAGATAAATTCAGCTCAAATTTCACTTCCCCATCTCCCCCAAGAATTTCTCCCCACCACTCCCCTGCCAATGATCACCAAAGAACAGGTTGCCACTGTGCTCTCTAAAGCTAAAAATGAATGACTTCAGTGGGGCCCAGTGATATACCAGGTTGCCTCCTAAACAGCTTGAATCAGGACCTGTCAAGTCCATTGGAATTTGTAAGCCTCTGGACTGGTTTTGTCCTGATAGAGTGGAGGACAGCAATAGTCATTCCTTTGTACAAAAGGGACCATCAACTCACCTGGGTAATTACAGGCCCATAAGTTTGACTAGTCTTTATGTAAGGCCATGGAAAGAATAATCATGGACCTGATAAATAATGACATAGGAAACCTCCAAACACTGGACCCAATCTAACTCAACTTTATCAAGGGCAGGCCATGTCTACTAAACCTGATGGACCTTTTTTAAAAAGTCGTTAGGGTCATGGATGTGGCTAAAACAGTGCATACCATGAAATGGCTTGACCTGGCCAATGCATTTCACACAATCCCACACTCAGCTATTATAAGTAAACTCACAAAACTGGACATAACTTCCTAAGTCACCAGGTGGATAGCAAATTGGTTCACAGACAGGGCATGTGTGTTTAAATTGGGTGAATTCAGATTCAACAAAATGCCATTTACTAGTGCTGTGTCACAGGGCTCAAAGCTAGTACAGCTCCTGTTTGGAATATACTTCTCCAAAGTCAAGGTTATGAAGAAGGCCTCTGGATGGCAAAGTTTGCCACTGACTGCAAGCTGGGGGGCAATCGTCAAATCCCCAAATAATTTACATATCCTTCAGGAGAGTCTAAGTCAGACAAATGATTGCTGCCAGAGCCATGGCCTAAAGCTAAATGTGAAAAAAATGCACTATCATACCCTTTGGGAGGACAAAGATCCCTGCAAATTACAACTTTAATAGCACACCCCTAACAGTAGACTCATAGGTGAGAGATCTAGGTACTGTGATAGATAGTAGCCTGAACTTTGACTGCCATGTGTCCACAGTTGTGAGGAAATCATTCTGTGTGGCACAGCTTGGAAGTAAATGTATGGCATCCAGATCCAAGGAAGTTATAGTCCGACTGTACTCACTCCTCATTAGACTAATAATCAAATACAGTGCGGTATTTGGCATGTACTTCATTTGGCACTTAAAACAGCTGGTAGGACAACAGAGGTTCCTCACAAAGAAAATACAGACTGTTAACAATATGTTCAATGTGGATAAATAAATAAAAATATGTGCACAGTCAACATGTGTGGCAGAAGTGAAACTTCTGTAAGGAAGTGCGAAGGACAGTATAAGCTCCTTCGCACTTCCTTACAGATGTTTCAGTTCTACCGAGTGTGGCGATTATGCGCATTCATTTTATTTTTTTATAAAGTCTTTCTTCATTAAGTTCCAATTTTGGCAGTGTCCCGATTAGAAATGATTAAGGGGATTCTTTATGATTTCTTAGTGGAACTGGAGACAGGGGAGTGGAAGATGCTACCTGAAATCTGGCTTATGTAAAACTGATCAGGAGCATGAAGACAAGTCTTGCTGATGTGTATACTTAAGATGTTGGGCCACGCTATGACAGTAGCTTACCAACAGGGCATATCAGAATAATAGGTAAAAAAGGCAACTTAAAAAATAAATCGAAGGCGATTTTTTTTTTCCAGGTGAAAATCCAGGTAAGTGTGTTGCACTGCTTTTTTGCTTCTCCCTCTGGATATTAATTGTTGCCCTAAAATACAACTCTTTATTTGATACAGAAAAAAGGGGGGCACTTTTCAGCTGACTTTGGCATACAAAGCACAACACCAAGTGGTAAAAGAAAAGCTAAGTCTGACAAAAATGGCAGAGCATTTCTGTTAAAAAAGAAAAAAAAACAAAAACTACACCACCCACACACTCATAAACACCCTTTAAATTATTAAAAATAAAATTAATTGGTGAAGACAAAGCCATATTTTTCAGAGTGTGTGTATGTGGGGGGGGGGGGCTCGCTCGTTCACTCTCATTCTTCAGTCTCACTGTGTGGGATCGCTCACTCTCACTCTTCACTCTCACTGTGTGGGATCGCTCGCTTTCACTCTTCACTGTCAGTGTTTGTGTGTATGTATATATATATATATATATATATATATATATATATATATATATATATATATATTGATAAACTTCAGAAGCTCGAAATACTGAAATCTTGAATTTCAGTATCTCAAGCCCAAGAAGTCGAATCCACAAAACAACGAAAAGTAAAAACCGCGAAATTCAAAACCTCGAACACCGGAAGTTTTGAATTTCGTAGTTTTACTACACACACAAACACACCATCCACCACACAAACACACACAATCACTGTACTAAATGAAAGAAGGGGGGCAAGCACCCCTGCACCCCCCACAACCTCCCTACTTAAATATTCTCACACCGAGGTCGCACTACATACAAACACACACACACAAAACACCACCACACAAGCTACTTTCTCTTCGTACACACACATCACAGCAACAAAACACACTGACACACACCACAGCCCCTACCCAAACCCCTTAACACACACACACTTACCTGAATACATGACCATAGTGGAATTTTAGAAGCGTGAAATTCAAAACCTCCGGTATTCAAGGTTTTGAATTTTGCGCTTCTAAACTTTTGCTATTATGTGGATTTGGCTTCTTGGGCTCGAAATACTGAAATTTGACATTTCAGTATTTCGAGCTTCTGAAGGGAACCCATATATATATATATATATATATATAGAGAGAGAGAGAGAGAGAAAGAGTCTCTCACTCTAAGTCTTCATTGTGTGTGTGATTGAAAAGCTGAAGTAGAAATACAGAATTCAAACTCTGCCCTTAAGGGCAGAGGTTTGACTTATGTACTTCCGTTTCACTTTTCTGTTACAGTCCGAGCTCTCACCCTGTCCCATAAGAAGTTTAATTTCAAAACCTTATCATTTACTCTTTTTCCTACCGACTATTAAGGGGTGACCTATACCTAACCTAAAAGGCACTTACAAATCCAGCCCTGATGGAGCTGCTACACTTCTGCAAGACAAGCAGAAAGGGATCTAAACCTAGTCAGTGATTCAAATAAAATATGCTGGAGAGACAGATATGTGTCACAGAGATTATCCCTTCTTTGGAACAAGCTTCCTATTCATATTAAACAGAGCCCTTCCCTATCCCTCTTAAAACGTAATTTGGATCAATGGATGGGGAATCACAAATTCACAACTGGGGTAGCACCTGCATCCCTTATTGACAGAGGCAATCTGTAAAATACTCTAGGCATATGCACAAACCTGTGCCATCTTCTTGCTCCTAGGGGCCACATATTAGGTAAAATCGGGTTATACTGGCTAGGCTTGTAAGGGCTCTTAAACCATTAGCAATCTCCTATGAACCTATGAATCTATATATTGATATATTGATATATGTCTCTGTCTTGCTTGCAGTAACACATTGAATGCACTCTATTACTTCAGGAAATTCTGTATTACATACTATTCATCATTTTTCCACATATATTACATATAAATTATATATATATTTATTTTATTTAATTTTATATTTGTTCACTGGGATAAGACCGACTGCGCAAGATTGTCCGTTTTCAGCAGAGGCCCGAGGAGAAATTCTTCAAACATATTACTTAGAAATATACAAATGAAACAACATTACAAACTGTATGAAATGCAATAAAAAGACAGTGGTAAACAAGATAGTACGTATAGAGAGCATATAGTAAAATACTATACAACTAAAGATAGAGTGTAAAAATTTAACATTAAACTAAGACATCATTTGAAGTAAACTGGATGTCTAAGTCATGGCTACAGCAATAATTAGGAAAGAGAATTAAGACACATAACTGGTGACTGGCTGATATAGTACAAGTCAGTGGCAGAAAAAAAGGAAGGATTGAGTGGAATAATACTGGATAAAAAAATTGAATTGGTGATTGATAGAGAAGGTATAAGAATGTAAAATAAGTGGAAATGACAGAACAAACAGTGAAATAAAAGAGAAAGCATGTAAAGCAGAAATAAGAAAAATGATTGGTAGACAAAGGAGGAAGATAGGAAAAAAGGAAGTGAGTTAAGGAGGAAAAGTAGAAGTTATTCAGAGCCAGTACAAGCACAAGACCAAGAGTTATTTAAATGTGCCTTAAGACGATACTTAAAGTCACACCATGTGTTTTGTATTGATCGGATGTTAAGAAGGAGAGCATTCCAGGCTTTGGCTACAGAAGTAGAATATAGAGAGTCCCCAGAGTTATATTTGCTTGTAATTATGTCAGTTAGTGCCTTATTGGTACTTTGTATTAGTCAACTGCTTGTATAGTGGTGAAGGAGTCCATGCAGGGAAGGGATTTTATTAGGGCAATAGAGGATTTGGTGGCCCATGGTAAGTTGGTTAAAAATAATAAGATTTGGTATTTCCAGCCTGGATAGTTTTCCCAGGGATAAGCAGTGATGGGATCTAAATGATGAATCAGTAGCAAAATTTGCTATTTTATAAATTAAATAAGCACAGAATTACTAAATACTAATTTATTTAGGCTTACTGGGGGACTCAGTCAACCTCTCTAGCCGCCACTCCTACTGTCTTGTTTTATTGCACTTGCACCACACCACACTCATCACATAGTCCCTCAAAACCTACACCACCAAAACACGCACATAGAAACACAAAACACACACCTACATTCATGGAGGCTCTCAAAAAAAATCGACCCAAGCAACAGGGACCTCCAAAGCAGAAACGCAAGCAACCTCCATCCCCCAACACAACCCAAATGACACATAGCCCACAAACTCAGTGTGCCACTCAACCACAGCCCATAAGGCATAACAACGTACCCAACACTCTAGTCATAGGTGACTCTATAGTCAGGCACACTGATGTTCCACTCACCAGGCTAAACAAGGAGAAAGTTACTGTCAGCTGCCTGCCAGGTGCCAGGATCCGCCACATAATGCATGCACTCAGGTCACTCCACAGCAAGTACAAATATGACTCTGCCATTGTCCATGTTGGTGTGAATGACCTGAGACGTACCGCCCTGGACTACATGAAAAGAGACATCTGATCTTGTAGCCCAAGTAGGTATGACCCTAGCCGTGAGTAGCATCCTGCCATTGCCCAGAATGATACCACAGTACAAGGACAAAATGATTGACTTCAACAATTGGCTAAGCTTCTGGTGTCATTCTAAGGGGATCCAGTATCTGTCTGCCTGGGATGACATGATTGACTAACCATGAAGCTTTCCAAACAAACGCAGCAGGCTCGAAGTTAATCCACAAAGAAGACACTTTATTAAGTTAGCGTTTTCATTTTACTCCATTGAGTAAAACTTCTTCAGACAACAGAAAATGGAGTTAACCCTATAAATAGGAAGCACTTCCTTGAATAAATTAATCAATTAAAGTTTTAAAGTGCACCCAACAAATAAAATCATAAAGTCATATTAAATGCATCAATATTCCTACAAACTGCTCTACACGAATAATTCATCTAAATGCTTACTATAAACGGTTTAAAATGTATATTATGAAGCACTGATGATAAAATATGAAAAAGCTGTTCCGAATAAATATAGACCAAAATGAATTAACATAATTAAAATAAGAGGACATAGATGTAAAAATCCCCTCAGAAACAACCAGGAGATCATTAAAAATATATACTTAAAGTATATAAATATAAACATATTAAAAAGTTGTACATTATAAGTATATACTATGAATACACATGAAATTCTAAAAATGACCAGGGAACAACAACCATAAACTTTCTTGTAAAATGCCACACAGGCTTTACAAGAGATGGCCTGCACCTGTCACCCTTGGGATTCCGGATACTGGCTAAGGCTCTTGCCACCCCTATAGTGCCTTTTTAGGCAAAATTCAAATTACAAATTCACCACCATAACAGGTGCAAGCAAGCAAAATCTGAGGGTAATGCTACTTAACGCTAGAAGTCTAAACCTCAAAATGCACTCACTCGAAGCACTCCTTAAAATGGAGAACATCGACATCTGTGCAGTGACAGAGACCTGGTTCAAGGCTCCAGAGAGCACCCCTGCATTACCAGGCTATAATTCATACCACACCTTTCGGCCACCTAACCTGGACTGAAGCACTAAAGGCAGAGGCGTGTCCATATTCATTAAGGATATCCACACCTCCAGGCTAGTTGCTCAGCATAATGCATCTGAGATTATCCAAGTGCAACTAACTCTGGGCAAGACCACAATGCAAATTGTAGCTTGTTACAGATCCCCCACCATGCCCCAGGATTCCCACTCCTCATTTCTTGATACACTGGAAAATATTAGGGTACAACCTAACACCCTAATAATGGGCAAGTTCAACTACCCCACCATTAACTGGGAAAACTACTCATGTACCAACTCTTGTGCTCATTTGGAATTCAAAAATTCCAATGCCTTGGATCAACTTATCTACACCCCCACCAGGGGCAGCAATATCCTAGACTTGGTCATTACCAACATGGACAACCGGTGTTCCACACCAGAGGTCAATTCCTCATCGGTCAGATCCGATCACAAGCAAATCACCGTAGACATCCACATCCCACCCCCATTAGGGAAACCACCGTAAAAAATTTCTCCAAAGCCAACTTCACACTTCTTAAGACAGAAGTGGCAAACTTCATGACACCCATGCTGACGGACAATAGAGATACGACTGCTGAATTCTATACAATTGCACTTTATAAGTACTTACACGAGTGCATGGATTGTGCAATCCCTAACAGAACTAAGATGCTATCCTCCAAAAAAGGAAGCCAGTCTGGTGGTCCCCTGCTATAAACAAATTCTACAACAGAAGAAAGAAACTGTTGAAAAAAGAGTAAAATCCCATGATTGGAGGAACTCCATGGTCAGCCTCATTAAGAAGCTGAGATCCCTCATAAAATCCTCCAAAGCTAGTTACAAAAACAAAATCGCCACTGATTCTAAAGACAACCACAAAGCATTCTATAGCTATGTCAAGAATCTCAATGGTAACACTCAGATCTGCTCTGAGTTACAGCACAATGGCACTAAATATACAGAACCAACTGATATTGCCAACATCCTGGCAGATAGGTTCAGTGCTAACTTTACCCCTCTATCATCCCCTAAAGGGCCCATCTCTATACCGGAAGAACGCAAAGTACCTGTAATCATGGCTGTACAGGTAAAAAACACATTCTCCAAAGCCAAGAACACAGCATCCATGGGACCTGACAACATCCCAGGCTGCGTTCTACATGAACTACAGAATGAACTGGCACCCTACCTAATTACCATGTTCAATCATAGCCTCACCTGAGGCTTTGTGCCCACTGAATGGCACACAGCAATGGTTATCCCACTCCACAAAGGGGGAGCCACCATGGACCCCGGGAACTACCGCTCCATTAGCCTGAAGAGCCTGGTCTGCAAGGCTATGGAGCATATCATCATGGAACATATGGAACATATAAACAATGACATTGGTAATCTCCAAACTCTGGAGCCTACCCAGTACGGGTTTGTAAAAGGCAGATCATGTCTCCTAAACCTGATAGACTTCTTTGAAGTGGTCACCAAAGCCATAGATGAGGGTAAGGTGGTTCACACAGCCTGTCTAGATCTCGCCAAGGCTTTCAAGACCATCCCCCACTCTGGAATTATAGACAAACTCACTAAACTAGGTATAAATCCCTATGTCACAAGATGGGTTGCCAACTGGCTCACTGACAGAACCCACACTGTGAAAGTAGCAGACTCTAAATCCAACTTCAGACCAGTGACAAGTGGAGTACTACAGGGTTCAATCCTAGGTCCTCTCCTGTTTGGTATCTACTTCTCTGAAGTATAGGCTAACACAGAAGGTCTTTGGCTAACAAAGTTCACAGCTGACTGCAAACTAGGAGCCATAATCAAAACTCCTAACGATGTGGACATCCTACAAAAGGGCCTCACTGAGACAGATGCCTGGTGTCAAAGAGATGGCCTCAATGCCAAAAACTGCATTGTCATCCTCTTTTGGTAAAAACTATGTACCCATGAACTACCATATAGGCAGTAGTCTACTTAACACCGAAAGTGTGATAAGAGACCTTGGGACACAGGTGGACAGTAGTCTCTCCTTTGATAATCACATCGCCACAGTAGTCAGGAAATTCTTCTACATGGCACACCTCATCACTAAAGGTTTCTCATCCAGGAAAAAAGAGGTAATTGTTCCCCTCTACTCATCATTCATTAGACCCATTATAGAGTACAACATCCCTTTTGGTATGTACCTAACAAGACATCTACAACAACTGGAAAGGCCACAGAAATATCTCACAAGAGGATTACTGGCCTCAAACAGATGCCCTATGCAGACCATCTCAAAAAACTCCAGCTTTACTCTGTCACATATCGCCTACTCAGAGGTGATCTCTGCCTAACATACAAAGCTATGTCAAACCCAGAGCTGTTGGACATGCTCCACGCAAAGAAATCCCAATCCCTACAAGTGACACGCTCTAGGGATCTAAACCTTGTCACCACAATAAACAGAACATGCTGGAGGGATAGATTCCTGTCCCAGAGACTTCCCATACTCTGGAACAAGCTACCTATCTATATCAAACAAAGCTCCTCATTAGCACTCTTCAAGAAAACTCTTGATGATTGGATGGGAGATAGGAAATTCACCCCAGGGATCACTTCTGTGACAGGGGCACAGGAAAATAATTTTCTTTAGTGGCAAAAGCCAGGGTACCATATGGCTAGGCTTATATAGGTCTTAGGGCCAATAGCCTAGTACCTACCTATGAACCTATGAACCTATAGGAGACCTCCACCTCAAATGTATGTAGAAGAAATAAGGCATTCTTGTTTACTTGTATTTCACATTTGCCATGTGCATACAACTTTACTATTATTGTTTCTAAGTCACTGTATTCATTGCATTATTTGCTTACCCATGCATTTACCTAAATGTATACTTTGTTAATCATCCCTTTACTGTTTCTCATAAAACAAAGTAGATAGTTGTGGTTCAATGTAGTTTTTTAACATTTATGCTTTGCATGTAGCAGTCTCTGAATTTGGTTCAGCATGAGTGTGCAGAAATGCAGATCAGTATAACAAGTGATGTAAGCTTTCATTTCTTATGCTGTTCAAAAGTTTATGTGCTTGACAGTTTTCTTCCTGTACAATTCTAAGTATATAAGGTAGTGATTTAAAAATGTATGCAGAAGTAATAGAAAGTTAGTAATATTGCTTATTTGCCAGTAAAATATGTGCTGGACATTTACTGCACTATACAGCAACCCCCACCATCTCTTCCCCAACCTCTAGTCTGATTAGGGTGTGGTGCCCGACTTGACTTCCACCATCTTGCACGTGCACTTACAATTCTTCATAGAAAGAACTTTCTTACACAATTAATATACTATGAAATAATTCCTAGCCATCACAAAATTTAAGTACTACCTAAGGTAATGAAGTATGAAAAGAAAGTATGGAAATACAAACATTTTTTTTGTTTCTGTCTAAAGACATGGGCAATTAATTGTTTTTCAGACATATATATGCAGATTAATATTTTAATCATACATATATTAAATTTTTATTTGTACAGCTAATTATTATCACACAAGCATTATATATTTCTGTGCTAATGCAGTTATGCATATGCTTTAGTTTCAATTTTTCTAATAACTTTACAGATACATTTCTACAGGTACAAATGTTTCCACTAGCTAATACCTTAAATTATGCAATGTTGTTACTTAGTATAGAACTCTGGCCTTCTTTCCTCTACCTGGTCTACCCACTTAGCCTACCGTTCTTCAGGTTATAATACCTGTGGTCAGAGTGGGTGATCTATGTCAGGCTTTCCAGGTATTAACCCAACTCCTGCCAGATATCAATATTTTTCCAATTACATTTTGTAGTGTATGCCTTGATCTTATCCATGTATGACTCCTTCAGAAATTAGAGCATTATTTTGGTCTATTTATCTGAACAGCTTGGAGGCCATAACAGGCACTACCGTAATTATGAGTGCCAGTACCAGAATGAAGAAAGTATTAATAGGGCTGTATTTCAAGTTTTTGGAACCACTCCCTCTGAGGTGTGACACTGCTTTAACTAAATCCAGATAAGCAGCATTGTCATTACAGCAAGTATTGTAATTATTGGCAAGTTTGGTTTAACCAAAATGCTTTGTCTTAGACATGTTTTTTTCCAATTTGACTTATCTTGTATATTAAAAAATAAATCCAGAAATCACTTCTATTATGTCATACTTATAATTGCCAGTGTTTGTGTACCTTGCCTTAGCTACCTCTTTTGAAGTATAACACATAAATGCTGTTCTTTTCTTCATTGTAGCATCAAGAATACATTTTTTGGGGATTGCATAAATACATCTATTAATGCGATTGATGAGGAATTTTAAAAATATTTTTATTGAGCATAAGTGGCAAGGTATGTTAGAGGAGGTTGGATGGGCAGAGATTGCACTACCCTGTTATGCTAGCTGTAATGCGAAAGACTCCATTTTGTTTTATCTGAATATTTCACATTTCAGCATAACTGAGCATATCCATGTGTTCTTGCAGCATGCTAGGGAAGGTGTGGATGTGCTGTAGTTGGCTATAAACTTTCTGCTATCTGCAGCTTGTTTACAGTAGTCTGAATCCACTTTCATGAATAATCTCAGAGTGATCTGCACCCCAAAGAGGCCATGTACATTCATGAATTACTGCAATTCATAGAGATAAATATAAAAAAAACTAATTTGCATATAAAACAAGTAAACAGACCCGAGTTTACACAGAAAAGTTGAATTTCACCATATTAACTTGCCATTAGTTGAGTTAGATGGCAGATGTCTCAGGAAGTCTCATTCTTCTTAAAGTAAGAAAATAGTAACAAAATATTATAATTTAATAAGAAGCACTTACAAATAGGTAAAAGTGCTGAGTTAAATTAAGGAAATATTGCTTTTACTAATATTATGTGCATGTTAATAATGGGTATTAATGAATGCTCTAAAGCTTTCATTTGGAAGCGGGAATTCAATATAGCAGCACTGCAAATCAGTAAGAAAAATCATTACTTTATTGTCACATAATGATTGTGCATACATGGTAGAAATGGTCATTAACTTGTAAAGTACTGCACTGGTACTGATGTTTTCTTAGCAAAATGTACACGTGTCTTTACTGAGGGATTTCTGACTGTCACTGATGAATGAAAAATGACATGAATGCATGACAGTGGTAGGGGTAGTAGAAAAGTGACTCTGTGAAAATATGTTTGCTTTATTTATATAAATGTGTGTTAAAATGTGTTTGCTTTATTAATGTCAATATATGTTAAAATGTATTTGATTTATTTAAGTGAATGTATGTTAAAATGTGTTTGCTTTATTTATGTGAACGTATGGCAACTGATGCTATAGCACAACTTCTCTTGGCTGAACTGTATATGTACATATGTCCGGGGCTTGTTTCACCTAAAATTTATTTTGGAGGGTGGCAGGCACACATAGTCAGTGTTGTGCAGTCTAAATTATGATTACATCCAAATGTTTTTTTGTGTATGACTGTAGCCTTTTTTAATATGCAGAAATGATGCAAAACAAGGGATCAATGCAGAGAAGGGATAACATCAGCCAGGAGCAAAACCACATCCTTATAGCAGCCTTTATGACATATGAGAAATATCTCTTTGGTAAAGGGGGGTGCCCAATCAAGCTAACAGGAATAAAGCTTGGAATCAAGTTGTCCTCAACATTAATGCAATAATTGGCAGAAACTGTACATTGGCATAGTGTAAGAAGAGGGAAAATGATATGGTAGGAGGTGCTAGAAGCAAGGTGAGGCAGAATGCACTTGCCCATACCAATACTAGTGCGGCCTCCAGTAATTATCCAAATTTAACCAGATGAGGAATACCTTGTCTCCATCCATGGAGATGACTATGACATAGACGATGATTGCACTGGAATAATCAGAGGTGGTGTCAACACTGGCTGTTACCAACATCTGCAGCAGCAGCAACACTCATCTGCTCATGAAGGTGTTTAAAATAGTACCATATATTCATATAGAGAACTGAATGCTGACAACAAATGATTACATTAAACAAATAAAACTTACTATTTCAGGTGAACCTTCTATATCAGCACAGAGTAATGAAGGCAGTGTGCATGGTAAGTGTTCCCATATCCTGCTAATAAGCATGCAGTCGTGTATGCTATTTCAAGTATTTTTTACAGGCCCAGTATCAGAAACAAACAGTTCCACCATACCACTGAATTTGAAGGATATCAACTACAGAATGACTGTTGGTGAAAATGATGGTAAAACATAACTATATTTTGAGACAGCCTGAAGAAATGGCAGGATCTCACACTACATAACATGTTAGTTACTCTGCAGGTAGTGACAGTGCATCAGAAAGTCAAGCACATGCTTACATTGTACTCAGGCTTGTGTATGATGAACAACCATGTACCTCCATACCTCTCAACCTCTTGGAGCAATAAAGCTGGACAAAGCCATCAATAATGGGAGGACAAAGGCCAAAAAATAGGGACACTTTTTAAATATTGCTTTTACAAACTTAGAAAATTGATAGAATAACAGGTTTTACATTACCATGAATTTTCTGAAGGGTATGAAGTCTCAAACTCAAATATCTGTCATTATTTTCTGAATTTAACCATCACTTGATTTCCTAATGGTTTTCTAGAAAACCACAATTTTATGAGAAATGGACCAAAAATGTGAGGCAAAAATCTGGACATTAAGTGAAAATCTGTACAGTTGAGAGGTATGTGCACCTCTATGCCAGTATTTCCAAACCCAGACAGTTTGAGGGTGACGTTTCATAGGTTCATAGGTTCATAGGTAGGTACTAGGCTATCAGCCCAAGGGCCTACGTAAGCCTAGCCAACAAGGTTCCCTGGCTTACGCCACCCAAGAAAGTTATTTTCCTGTGCCACTGTTGAGCAGACACACAGAAGTGATCCCAGGGGTGTATTTCCTATTTCCCATCCACTCATCAAGATTTTTCTTGAAGAGTGCTAATGAAGAACTTTGCTTGACATAGATGGATAGCCTGTTCCAGAGTATGGGAAGTCTCTGGGACAGGACTCTATCCCTCCAGTATGTCCTGTTTATTGTAGTGACAAGCTTTAGGTCCCTAGAGCGTGTAGCTCAGAGGGATTGGGATTTCTTTAGGTGTAGCATGTCCAACAGCTCTGGGTTTGACATAGCTTTATATGTTAGGCAGAGATCACCTCATAGTAGGCAATATGCTATGGAGTAAAGCTGGAGTTTTTTGAGGCGGTCAGTGTAGGGCATTTGTTTGAGGCCAGTAATCCTCTTTGTGAGGTACGTCTGTGGCCTTTCCAGCTGCTGCAGATGTCTTGTGAGGTACATTCCAAAAGGGGCGTTGTACTCTATAATGGGTCTAATAAGTGTCGAGTAGAGGGGAACAGTGACCTCTTTTTTCCTGGATGAGAACCCTTTTATGATGAGGTGTGCCACGTAGAAGGACTTCCTGACTACTGTGGCGATGTGACTATCAAAGAAGAGACTACTGTCCACCTGAGTCCCAAGGTCTCTTATCACACATTCGGTGTTAAGTAGATTGCTGCCTATGTGGTAGTTCATGGGTACAGAGTTTTTACCAAAGGGGATGACACTGCACTTTTTGGCATTGAGCTTGAGGCCATGGCTCTAATACCAGGCATCTGTCTCAGCGAGGCCCTTTTGTAGAATGTCCACATCATTTGGGGATTTGACTATGGCTCCTAGTTTGCAGTCATCTGCGAACTTCATTAGCCAGAGGCCTTCTGTGTTAGCCTGTACTTCAGAGAAGTAGATACCAAACAGGAAAGGTCCCAGGATGGAACCCTGTGGTACGCCACTTGTCACTGCTTTGAGGTCAAATTTGGAGCCTGCAACTTTTACAGTGTGGATTCTGTCAGTGAGCCAGTTGGCAACCCATCTTGTGATGTAGGGATTTATACCTAGTTTAGTGAGTTTAGCTATAATTCCAGAATGGGGGATGGTGTTGAAAGCCTTGGCGAGGTCAAGATAGGCTGTGTGAACCACCTTACCCTCATCTACAGCTTTGGTGACTGCCTCAAAGAAGTCGATCAAGTTCAGGAGGCATGATCTGCCTTTCACAAACCTGAACTGGGTGGGATCCAGAGTTTGGAGGTTACCAATGTCTTTGTTTATGAGTTCCATGATGATACATTCCATGGCCTTGCAGACCAGGCTCATCAGGCTAATAGGTCGATAGTTCCCGGGATCAGTGGTGGCTCCCCCTTTGTGGAGTGGGATAACTGTTGCTGTGCTCCATTCAGTGGGCACAAAGCCTGATGTGAGGCTATTATTGAGCATCGTTCTGAAGTTCATGTAAAACACAGCCTGGGATGTTGTCCGGTCCCATGGATGCTGTGTTTTTGACTTTAGAGAGTGCAGCTTTTACCTGCATAGTTGTGATTACAGGGACTCTGCATTCTTCCTGTATAGATATGGGCCCTTTAGGGGGTGAAGGGGGTAAAGTTAGCACTGAACCTATCTGCCAGGATGTTGGCAATATCAGTTGGTTCTGTAATTTTCGTGCCTTTGTGCTGTAACTCAGAGCAGATCTGGGTGTTGCCATCAAGATTCTTGACATAGCTATAGAATGCTTTGTGGTTGTCCTTAGAATTAGTGGCAATTTTGTTTTCGTAGCTAGCTTTGGAGGATCTTATAAGGGATCTCAGCTTCTTACTGAGGCTGACCAGGGAGCTCCTCCACTCATGGGATTTTACTCTCTTTTGCAACAGTTTCTCCCTTCTGTTGTGCAGTTATTTTATGGCTGGGGACCACTAGATCGGCGTCCTTTTTTTGGAGGATAGCATCTTGGTTCTGTTTGGGATAGCATGATCCATGCACTCCTGTAAGTGCTTATAGAGTGCATTTGTGTAGGATTCAGCAGTTGTAACTGTATTGTCCATCTGCATGGGTGTCATGAAGTTCACCACTTCTGTCTTAAGAAGCATGAAGTTGGCTTTGGAGAAATTTTTTACCGTGGTTTCCTTAATGGGGTAGGCATTTATAGGTAACAGTGTCCACAGTGACACCTTTACAAAGGGGAGGCAGGCACAGACATTTGTTACAGCTACCCCAGGAAACAGGAAAGGCATTAGCTGCCCAGCAGCAAATGTGCAGTGACATTATTAATGCTCAGAACACTGCCACAGAGAGTCAGCTGGAAATGGGCAGTGCCCTCCAGGGCATTCATGTGGATTTCCAGCACTACCTTGGAATGGCAGACAGTAAGGATAATTCCATGATCACAATAAACCATAGTATGGTAGCACATAAGCATCCTTGGCTGCCTCCATTTATACACTAGTTAGGACTTACCCAACTCAAATAATAGTTTCTCTTGGAAGGAGAAGAGGATGACGTACTGTCTAAACCCATGGAGGCAGATCAACTGAGACTACAAGTACTTCCCAGGAAAGTAATGTAACTAGGTAGGGTGGGCAGTCACAACAGATGTCATGCAGGCCACATCATTGCTCATTCACACCTACCAGATCTCTACTTCAAGTTCCCGATCACATTCATGAAGCACTGTCAGATCAGTGCCTGCAGGGTCACCTAGATCATGTAGGTCACAACATTGAACCAACTTACCATACAGCTGTCATGGCAGCCCCTCTTCAAAGTCACTTCCACTGTTACCTAGTCTATCCTTAGGAGATGTGTAGGACTCATTTGATCTTGTACTACTGTGAATTAACTTTGACAGTTCTGTCACTTAATTTCACATTCATAAAGACTGTTCAATGGTTTAACTAGAAGGGTAATAACATATAATCATACCTCTCAATTATCCACATTTTTGCAGAATGTTCACATTTTTACCTCATATTTTTGGTCTGTTTCTCATAAAATTTTTGTTTTTCAAATAACTGAGGACTGAAGTCAGAAAATAATGGCAAACATTTGAGTTGCAGACTTCATACCCTTCAGAGAAAATCATGCTAATGCAAAACATGTTATTCTATCACCTTTCTAAGTTTATGAGAGCAATATTTAAAATCATCCCTATTTTTGGGCCTTTGTCCCTCCATTATTTATGGCTATGTCCAGATTTCTTGCATTAAGAGGTTGAGATGTATGCATATGATAAAAAAAAAAAAAGAAATGGGTGGGGTTTGCGACACTTTACAACTGAATGCATTACATCTTTGTGATAGTACTGGTTAGTACCTCAGGGAATTGTGGAAAGAAATCTGTATGACTTAACATGTCATTAACACCAGTGATCTATGCATTATTGTTTCTACAGCTGGTAGTTACCTGCATCTGAAAAGTATTGGTACACAACTTTTCATAGAAACACAGTAATGAGAAAATTGCAGATTAAAAATACCATCCTGCCATTTAAACAAACACTGCTGCCACTTCACCCTCACCACTGCACAGATTATATTTTTGCTTCTGAAGTCAATCCTTATTGTATATGATAAAAATAATCACCTGATGTACTGTACCTCAGCAGACAATCTGATAATAAGCTGCAAAATAAAAAAAAATGAAACATTTTCATTCAAATGCAGTGCATAAAGTCATCAAATATTGAAATAACTGCTTTTACTAATTATATCAAATGAAGACATTCAGTACGTACATGCATACTTATCAACACCACTTCAGTAAAACAGAAAAGTTTCTGGTGTCACTCCGGGGGGGATCCAATATCTTTCAGCATGAGAGAATATGGTGAAAAGACCATGTTGCTTTGCAAAGGATGGGTTTCACCTGTCCTCCCTAGGCTTTTGGGATATTGGCTAAAAACTTATCCACTTCCTTAGAGCTTTTTAGGCAATGCCAAAAAGACAAAACTACTAACATAGTGAAAAAGTCTACTTTTCAATACCAAGAGCCTAAACAAAAACCTCCACACCCTTCAAGCCCTCCTCACTTTGAGAATGTAGGCATCTGTGCTATGACAAAAACTTGGTTTAAAGCTGTAGAAAGTACTCTGGAAGTGCAAGGATACAGTGTCTTTCATATATTTAGACTAACAACAGCACAAACTGGGGCCAAAAGTGGAGGTGTTTCAATCTATGTTAGCAACAAACATACTCCCAGTTTGGTTAAACAGGATGATGCCATTGAGCTCATCCATGTGCACTTCACCATAGGTAATGTTCCTCATCATGTCATGGCTAGCTACAGGTAACCATTTATGCCCCTAGAGTCTCATTACTCTTACCTTAACCTACAAAAGGTGCTCATCATTCAACCAAACACCCTATTCATGGGTGACTTTAACTATCCCTCTGTAGACTAGGAATGAACACTGTCTCAAACTCACAGGCACAATGATTTCTGGACTTTATTAGCACAAGCACCCTGGAACATATAGTGCATGCTCCAACCAGATGATCAAACATACTGGATCTGGTACTCATCAACATGGGAGAGCGTTGCACTCTCCACTGTGCCACATCCTCAGTAGTGAGGTTGGATCACAAAGTTGTCTAATTTGAAGTAAAATTAAACCAAAAAATCCCCAACTAAACCAGCAGCAGTTAGAACTATTCAAAGGCAAACTACATCATATTAAGTAATAGTTTGTCAAAATTCAAGGCTCCCCAAGTCCCAGGACCACAGCTACTTATGTAGAATTATTCACATAATCACTATATCAACATGTGAATGGTTGCATAGAGGCTGCCGTACCTACAAGAAATAAACCCAAAAGAAACACTAAAAACAAACCACACTGGGGGAATCCTCACCTAAACAGGGTATATAATAAAAGAAGAAAATCCATGGCCAAAATCAGAAAAAGCCAAGCTCTCTTTTACAGGTAAAAAGAAACTAAGAGGTCTAATTAAGTCCAATAAGGCCAACTATAAGGTCAGGATAGCCTTGAAATCTAAAAGCAACGAGAAGGCCTTCTTTAGCTATTTCTGCTGAACTGGTGATGAATGCTACCACCTACACCAATCAGGATGACATAGCAAATCTACTGGCAGATATATTCAGCTCAAGCTTCACCCCTTACTCACCTCAGCTCCACCAGGTAAAATCTCCACCAACTTATATCTCCCAGCTAGCAACACAGAGCAGGTGCTTGCAGCACTTACTAAAGCCAAGAGCACAGTCTCTAACAGTCCTAACAGCAATCCTGGCTGCTTCCTGAATAGTCTAAAACATGACCTATCAGGACAATTTGAGGAACTCTTGAACCACAGCCCTGAAACAAGCTACATTCCAAGTAAATGAGTGACCACAACAGTCATTCTTCACAAGGGTGGACAGTCAACCAGCCCAGGGAACTACAGATCCATCAGTCTAATATGCCTAATATGCAAAGCCATGGAAGGAGTTAACAGATAAATTATAAATAAGGCCATTGGCAACCTACAGACACTGGACCTATCCCAATTTGGCTTTGTTAAGGGTAGGCCATATCTTCTTAACCTGGTAGACTTCTTTGAAAGGACCACCAAGGCAATGGATAAGGTTAAGACAGTGCATACTGCATATCTTGGTCTGGCTAAGGCATTTGATACAATACCCACTCAGGCATTGTTGGCAAACTGTCTGTGCTAAGCATAAACTCTTTCATAACTGACTTTATTGCCAGCTGGCTCACAGACAGGACCCAAGAAAGTCAGGATCAGTCAGACTACCTCCTCCAAGAGACTGATCAGTTGTGGAGTACCCCAGGGCTCTGTGCTGGGCCCACTCCTGTTTGGTATCTAGTTTACAGAAGTCAAGGCTAATGTTAAAGGCCTATGGCTCACCAAGTTCATTGATGACTGTAAACTGGGAACTATTATATATTCCCCCAAGATGCAAACATTTTTCAAATGGGTTTAACACAGACAAATAGCTGGTGCCAAAGCCATGGCCTAAAATTCAATGCCAAAAAATGCATTATAATGCATTTTGGGAAACTGTCAACACAAGGTAATTACTCTATTAATAAAATGCCCCTAAGAGTCAACCCAGTAGTAAGGGATCTGGGAACATATGTAGACAGCAATCTGGCCTTTGAACAACATGTAGCTAAGATAATATGGAGAATCATTCTATGTCACCGTACTTATAGTTAAAGGTATGACATTCAGGTCCAAGGAAATTATAGTACCATTCTACTCAGCACTTATCAGACCTGTCACTGAATACAATACAACCTTTGGCACGTATCTAACCAGACACTTGCAAAAGTTGGAATTTCCACAAAGGTTTCTCACCAAGAGAATTCAGGATATGAATAACCTGTCCTACACTGATAGCCTAAAGGTTATGTCTCTGCATTCAGTCTCCTTCAGGCTGCTAAGAGTGGATCTTTGCCTGACTTAAAGGGTTTCCCTCAGACCAGCCCTCATGGATCTATTGCACATGCACAAAACAAACATCACCAGAAACACTAGCTCCAGGGATCTGAACTTTGCTTGTGACATAAATAAAAACATGTTAGGGAAACAGGTATGTATCCCAAATGATCCCCACACTTTGGAATAAGTTCCCCCATCCATGTAAAACAAAGTTCACCCCTGACTCTATTCAAACAAAACCTTAACAACCGGATGGGAAATCATAACTTTACCTCCAGTCTGGCCCCCATGTCCCTTATGGACAGAGGCCATCAATAAGAAAAGTATTATCCTAACTTCTACCCCCCTACAAATACTTAGCTATCTGCCTACTAACATGATTGCCCAGTATGATACCTGGAACTCAAATGGTTTAGAGTGCATGTCTAAGTCTGTAAGAATCCTAGTGGTTGGTAGCCTGGTAACAACCTATGAACTGTTTCTGTATCCTCAAGCAAGAAGCTTGTGCGATCCCCAACATGTTCCCAGTCTGTGTATGGAAGGTCCTGTGGTAAGTATAGTGAGGACTATACATACCATAGTGTCCACAGGGATAGGAAGCCCATACATTCCTCCAGTATCCCGGGGGGGGGGGTCCTACATACCCAGTAAGCCCCTTATAATGTTCCTGCCCACTCTGAACCTGTCAAGTATCTTCTGATTATCAAAGTTATAATGAGTTTTCCTCTGCTCATGTCTCCTCTTTCTTGGCTAGTGAGTGCCACTGGCCACAAGTAATTTTGGCTCAGCCAAGACAAACAACTCACTACCAAAAATAGCAAGGCTAGCAGCAAATGACAGCATTTTTGCAGACTGCAAAGTGGATAAGTGTGGCAAGACTCTGCTTTATCTAATGTATCTGTGGATGGCACAGAAGTCGGGAAATTAAACTATGAATTGCACCCAGGTGATTCTGTGCTACATTAGCATATGCCAAGTTGCATCATATCCCATTTATATCTTATTATCACTTAATTTGCTTCAGCTTATTGATGGCATTCATAGCAGAAATAGCCTTAGAGCATCTGCGTAATGACTATGAATACCGTAGTTAATTACCATTGGAAGATTTTCAGATGAGATGCCTAATGTATGCATGATTTACTATGTTTTAATGTGGCCAATATTCCCTTATTTGTGTAAGAATTGCTAGGAAATACATTGTAGCCATTGGATCTACAATTAAAAAGTTTTGTCTGTTTTTTTTTTTTTTGAGAGGGATGTATAGGTTTCATTTCAGTGGCTTTGTACTCCTTCCAGAGGAAAACGAGATCCATTTATTAAAATGTATTTGCCTTTTCACAATTATTTTGGTTCAGGTTTTTTTAATCTTAATACCCCAGCACAATTATATATATATATATATATATATATATATATATATATATATATATATATATATATATATATATATATATTAATTAAAGGAATCCGCTCCTGTGTCTAATTTTCAACTGTCAACGATAACTGTTTTTTTATTTACTCATAATATCATTCACTTAATATTTGAATCTGTGATTTTAAAGAATTTGTGTATCCTACAGCTTTCATATAAGTAACTGGTTTACTGAACAAGAACTAGCTCATGTAGCAAACAATGTAACAAATATAGAGGAATACATTCTGCAAAGATATTGCATTTACTGTATTGAATTATTGACTTACAGTTACAAAACTCAGTGATTTCAGTAAAACCATATTTTATAAGAATTTGGTAAGATCCAGTACTACAAATACATTCCTTGAACCTAATCATTTCACTCATGAAAGAAATCTAAAACATATTAACTGTGAAATTTTTGAAGAAAGTATATTGAGACAAAATGGTATAAAAAGATTATTACTAGTAATGCAGTTTAGAGATTCAAGAGTAATTTTCGTGACTATTTCATTGTTTATGGAATTAACAAACACATTGACCTGAATGACTGCTAATGTTTTTCCTTGCTTGCTTGTTTATTTATTTTTGTTCTGGAAAATAATGTGCAGTAATTATAAATCTTTGGCAAAATTTATAAAATGCAGGAAAGCTACAGATAAAATAGAAGGCTTTGTCCTCAATAATAAAACAATATACTATAAAAATGTTCACATGAAGTTGCACAGTGTTGCAATATAGAAATGACTACTCTTTATTTAGTTATATGATTATAAGAAAGGACTTAACATTTCTATAAAAGGATTTTTAACAGTGACACATTGCCTTTCCATAATGCAAAAATATGTTAAATTGCCTACTTTTAGGCTTGTGTGTGTTTTTCTTTTGTTTGTTTTATTTTTTTAGCCCCCACAATCTGTGGATTATCAGCTTCCTTTCAGCAAATGATCAGTTGGGAAGAGCCATCATTTACACAGCTGACAGGAGTACTTTGATATTTTTGAATTCCTCCTCGGCCCTAACTGTGCACAGCCAGCAAGGTGCCAGGAAAAGGCATTAAATGGACTGTGTATGGATTGGTGGTTACCATTGTCTGCACCAGGAACACTGAACCACTCCTTCTGCCTTCAAGTCCATTCCAACACCACTCACACCCAGGAAAGGTAAGTGTACTATGCCCCTTCACTCCTAGCCCTCTCTACCAGTGAAGGGGCATGGTAAGTGTACCATGTCCCTTCACTCCTAGCCCTCTCTACCAGTGAAGGGGCATGGTAAGTGTACCATGTCCCTTCACTCCTAGCCCTCTCTACCAGTGAAGGGGCATGGTAAGTGTACTATGCCCCTTCACTCCTAGCCCTCTCTACCAGTGAAGGGGCATGGTAAGTGCACTATGCCCCTTCACTCCTAGCCCTCTCTACCAGTGAAGGGGCATGGTAAGTGCACTATGCCCCTTCACTCCTAGCCCTCTCTACCAGTGAAGGGGCATGGTAAGTGTACCATGTCCCTTCACTCCTAGCCCTCTCTACCTGGCTTCTCCCATGACAGGGCCACTAACTGAACCCCAGTAGCTTGGGCCACAGTCAAGATGCCATTCCTTTGTGCCATGGAACCAGGCATGTATTTGTTAAAAATAGTTAACTGACTTCTCCTTTATTTATGTAGACAAGCAAGCAAAAACATAAATGATAAAAACCATGCTTATCCTAACATCAGTTAAAGTAAGCAAAGATGGGGAAGGGCTAGTATCCTTAAAATGGCTGACAACTATGTTAACAGACTGTAACTGAATTCTGAACAAAACATTATCCGCACAGATATTAGACTAAACAATTGAATTTTATGCTCGAGTAAGATATATTTCTGCATATTTTAGGAAAGGCATAGGGTGTATCAATGGCCACAGATATGCCAGTGCACATTTGGGAGGAATGAGCAGCTTAAATAAGAAAAGTTTTAGAAATTAAAATTGCTCATTCTGCCATTTTATGGGTGACACTTTTTGTATGGGATAAGGATATGACACACTTCACTTAAGATGCCTTTTGTAATCATTTATGTTACATTTTAAATTTTTGTAAGTTTTTTTTTCTCTGGAGCTTTTCTCCCCAGGCCTTCTACACTGTTCCCTCCCTATTCTTAAAAAAAAAAAAGAAAAACACAAAAAAAAAAAAAAAAAATACTTTAACAAAAAAAAAACCTTATGTAGTTTTTATACATTTATGTGTGTATATTCAATTTCTTCTTTTTCTCTATGTACCTATATATTCTATGTTTGTTTTTTTAACCTGTGTGTAAATTTGTATGTGGAGCTTTTTCTCCCAGGACTCCATTGAAAATCTTCTTCTTCTGGCCCAATGGACTATCCTGGTTAAACAACTGCAAATAAATAAATAATAAAATAAATAAATGGATATGTATCCAGTTGGACTAGCCAGGTCAACAAATGTAAAATAAATAAAATAAAAATAAATATTTTATTCTTATGTATTTGTTTTCTTTTAGGTGAGTGGAGGTGGGGAAAATTAATTGGTGACTTTCCATCTTACACAAGCATGACATTTTCTAAGGTTATGTAGTACACCAATAACTGAGTTTTAAATATCACTGCATACAGAGATAATGCTATACTGAATTCCAAACTGTACAAAAGTAAAAGTACACAGATGCAAATAAATACTGTGTTTGAGAACTGCACAAAGATATCTAAGGGGAGTTAACTCAGAGGTTTCACAAATACCTTAGGTAATAATGTATATAAAGCTCAGAGTGAGGAAATTAACAGAACAATTTTTGAAGAAAGATTATTGTTTAAAAATATTATTTTCAAAAAAGATATGAAATGGAAAGATAAGAGAATGGATCTATGTCAGTTGACTGAGTTTTCAGAAACTCAGAAATTCATATTGGCGAGATGATATGGAATTTATGAAAACTCAAATATTAAAAAAAAAACACAAAAAATCTATCTTTCATATGGTTTTCCAAGGGAGCAATCCCCCCATGTAGAAGGCTGTGCAACCGACACCCCCTGCTAATTATATATACCAACTTTGAGATCACACTACATTGAGGAAAATGGTAAATGTCCTGATCCTCACTGTACTGCAATCTCCATTCAAAAGCTTTGGGTTTTCAGAAATTCAATCATATCATCTCACTGATATGAATTTTGAATTTCTGAAAACCCGCTCAACTGTTAGGGATCCAAGAAAACATATATGTTGCCCATTTTTGAATATCAATAATGTGGGTGGAAGCAATAACTGCAGAATAATGTAAAGATTGTTTCTCTGAGCATTTTTAATATCAGTAGAAGTTTTAGAAAAGAATAAAAACTGACATTGACAACAGTCTTCGAATCACAATCGAAAGCCAAATGACCAATGATAGTATTTTCTACAGTGTATGAACAATGGCCATTATTTTCTCAGAATGCCACAGTGATAACCCTAATGCTACCATCAAAAGTATATGCCCAGAGATTGCTCAGGTCGGTAGAGAAATAACATCTTGTAGCCTATTAACCACACAATCAGTTTTAAAATCATCTGCAAATTTTTAATATCATACCACTGATGCACCTATAATTTAGGAAATAAATTGACTAAAAAAGACACAAGACTGATCCCCTGGATGAAATAAGGTGATCCACAAACAGGAAAAAGAATGTATCCATGGCTCAGCAGCAACAAGTTTATCATTAACACCTAATGCATGGAAATAAACCTGTTGTGTACCTCGTCATTTTAAAAATGAATAATAAAATGTTTAGAAACATTTCTTCATATGGTCAAGCTCCTTGTATACCTTATGGTGCTCTGCACCACCCACATCCCTATGTCTCTAAATATGTTAACTCCTAAATCACTGAGTCTTGAGAGTAAGGGAAAGACTTCCTTACTCTCAGTCTTTAGTGGCCTCTCAGTTAATACTAATGGTGTGTTTAATGAGTTTGGGTTTACATCAATGAATTAGGAGTCAGTCACAAACTTATCTGTATAAAGCAGATGGTATCAACATAACCTGGTTGATTATCTTAGGTACGGAAATGTGAAATGCAAAATTATTTAAATTATGAGTTTTTATTACTAATGACTCTACTTCTAAAGTTACTACCATCTGCCCAGCCCTGACAAGTTATTGGGGACTTCATGGAAAAAGCTCAGGTACTCAAAATTTCTGTGGGTGTTACAAAGAAGTTAGAAAGTGAAAGCTAATCTGGGATAGATCCTTAACATGATTAATCACTTTACTGGTGAGAAATTCTCAACAGCATAAGATATTAGTATTGCATTTTATGAACTCTTTAAGAAGGAATTAGCTTTTATACTCTTAACAGTGTTGAACTGGATTTCTGTTTTGAGCCACATGCTTATCCACAGGAAGTAATCTAGTAGCAGGGTACTTCCTAATGAGGCAAGTCTCCAAAATTTTATTTCAGGTATAGGAGAATCTCTCTGCCAGAGACCGATAGTAAGATAGCTGTAATTGTAAAAGGTAATCAGAAAGTCTTGAATGTAATTTATGTGGATTAGACAGACTTTATTAAAAAAAGGTACAGTAAGGGTTATCTGAGATTTCCGTTATGGAATAAGTCAAATCCTAAGTGCAGCAATGGGAGTTATGACCCTATTTCTTGTTAAAGAAAACATTTTGACTCCGCGAAATGGAAATATCTGTACTTAGTATTTTCTAAATTTGGCATAAATGTATAAAGTTATAATAACCATTAAAGTACTGTATAAGTGCCCAGTTCCTTCAGTCAGACTTTAGACTGATGTATTCTAACTTTCTTCTTTCCTATAGCACTAACTGTTCATTGCCATATTTTTTCAGTTCATGAAGTCAGGGTACAATTACATTGGCAAACTTCCAGCATAGAATGACTGTGTATTATCACTACCCATTGCGAACTTAAATTGATTGCTGATTGTTTTATATTCTGAGTTTTATTTATTTCTTAATTAGCATTTGATTACAGCATGTATATTGTACAATATCTCAAAGAAGTGCTGCACAGATCTGCAGTGACATTGAAACTTAGGGTAAATATTTACAAGTCTGAAATTCCATTTGAATTTCCCTGCATTATGTATGTAGAGACACACACAGCCTTTTGAAAGGCAGTCAGACTTGTTTACATACCAGAACATTAGGGTATCACAAGACACAGACATTGATCCACTGTTGAAGGACCTGCTGAAGCAGTTTCGGAACTGGGGAAATGTGGCAGCTTTCATTGATAGATAAAGATTTAGCATTCAGGATGATAGTGTTATCTAAAATTATGTATCCTTTAGGCTCCACCCTACTTCTTACTTTCAAATATACTTAATACAATGTCAAAAATCCTGTCTGACATTTATCTAGGAGCAAGAGCTTTACATATCCCTATAAAATGTGTAAGTCTCACAGTTCAGCACAAAGGATTAAGGCTGTGGGTTTCATTTGGTAGTCCTGAATCAGATTCCCATGGTCTCCATTAGTAGTTTTTCAAAAGATTGCTAACTTTGTGACAGATATACACTAGATTAGATTTCCTAGGAATCAGTACCCTTTCTACTTCACGAATGTCAATAGACAGTTTAACCAGCAGTAAAGACCTTGCATTTTGCCTATATTATGTCAAAATGGGCAAGGATGGAAGACCACATCTTGCTTGTCTAAGGCTGTAAAAAACAAGCAAAGGAAAAAAGAAAAACAAGAAAAAGTGAGTTGGTATTGTCTTCTATTCCCATGTATTGGTTGGTCTTTTTCATTCAAGATTTGTTTACAGATACTGGAGAGGGTATATATAACTAAATGGTGGTTAAATTGTCTCTTGACCTTTCTGAAGTAAAAAGAGTACTAATTCCTAGAAAATCATCTCTACTGCATATCTATCACAAAGTTAACGATCTTTTGAAAAACTACTTTATTGGGAAGGGGGTGTTTCTTGCAACTACTGAGTGTACCATTCCACTTATAGCTTCAACATCAACTTGTAACATATAAAGGCTCCACACGATGCAAACAAAATCAGTACATTTTTGGCAGGGAAACACAGGGGGGTAGCATCACTGCTTTACTGGGTTGGCTACCCATCACTCGGAGACTTGTACTCCTCATTAGCAACTTAATCTATAAAACATTACATCTTGACTATTGCCTGGTGCTCACATGATAAGATTGTGTTCATATGCTGCTTAGTAATACTGAAGTTAAAAGAGCACACTAAGTCTCCTTTAAAGTCTTTTATTAATAATTATATTGTACAGTTGATATCTTATCCATTAGGGGCCCATTTATTCAGAACTCCTTTCTTAGTGCAATAAGACTGCCAAATACTGCACCTTGTCTAGTCACCTCAAGCATCTACTTCAGCAAACAGCAGAGCGTAACTGCAATGACAATATTTACTCAGCGCTGGTACCAGAATTACACAAAAAGAAGTTATGTACTCACCAATGTTCCATTTTGTTGTCCAGTATCTCGCCTTCATTCTTGCTGGTTGGGTTCGGATCCGAACCTCGGCTCTGACTCGGCCGCATACCAAAGCTCGAAAGCTTCAACTGGCTTGAGGCTACAACCTATCCCATGATGCTTAGCGACTGTTCCCCAGATCTCGTTTGAGAGAGTACTCCCTAGAGTATGCTAACATACAGAAAGGAAATTTTTATGAAATATACTAGTTATAAAGGTAAAGAGGCAATAAGGGAATCAGACCACATTTGCCAATTGTAAAGTCCACTAGATCCTCCAGGAGGGGGGATGGATGGGTGGGATGCAAGAATGACGGTGAGATACTGGGCAACAAACATGGAACGTTATGGTGAGTACATAACTTCTTTATGTTATGTTGTCCTATCTCACCTTCATTCTTGCTGGTTGGGACAGAGTCCCCAGCAACTTTTTCTTGGGTGGCTCAAGGGAATAAACTCTTCAGGACAGTGGAACCAAAGGATGCCTTGTTCCGGGAGGCCACATCTACTTTGTAATGAGACATAAAGGTGTGAGGATTAACCGATGTAGCAGCAGCACAAATTGAATCCAGTGGAAGTCTGGATTGAAAGCAATGGAGGTAGACACCGCTCTAGTTGAATATCCTTTTACTTTCCCTGGCGGGTCTTTATTATGAGAATTGTAGACATAGGTGATGGTCTCAATAAGCCATTTGGACAAAGTAAATTTTGAGACTGCCAAGCTTTTTTGTTTTCTGTATAGGAAACAAACAACTGCTCTGACTTTCTGATATCTTTGGTCCTGTGCAAGTAAAAATGCAACTGTCTACGCACATCCAATTGGCGAAGCTTATATTTTGCCTTGTTGCCATAGTTAGGAAAAAACACAGGTAATTCTATAGATTGGTTTAAATTTGCTTCAGAACAAACTTTTGGTAAGAAGGAAGAATTTGTTCTGAGGGATACTCTATCTTTGTGGAAAATCAAATATGGAGGATGGATAGACAAAGTTCTGAAATTCTCCTAGCTGAAGTAATTGCAGTTAGAAAGACTGTTTTCCAAGAGAAAAACTTTAGTGGACAAGAGAATGCTGGTTCAAAGGGAGGAAGGATCAGAGACAATGATACTAAATTTAGATCCCATGGGGGATTGGCTCTGATGTCTCCCACATGATAATTTGATATAGTGGCTAATTGTACTCAAATAGTGGCCACCACTGCTCCTTGATTAAAGATTTCTGTTAGAAATTCTAAAATTTAAGTTATAGGGGCTGTAAAAGGATCTATATGTTTCTTGTCTACCCAACAAGAGAACCTCTTCCATTTGCTTGCGTAAAGTTTCCTAGTCATCTTTATGTGTGAGGAAACCAGAATGTGACATACTGCAGGGGATAATTCTGGAAGCCTGGCTAAAATTGGAAGTGGAGTAACCAAGCCGTCAGCTTGAGGCTCTGAAGAGCAGGATGGAGCATTCCTGACTGAGGTGTCGGAAGATCCGGCACTGGGTCCAGAATCCATGGGTCCTCCTGAAGGTGGGGGCCAAAGGAAGGGGAACCAAATCTGTCGAGGCCAATAAGGAGCAATGAGAATTAACCTGTGACACAACGACTTGGCTTTCTGAATAACCTTCGGAATCAATGGAAATGGGGCAAAAGCATAAAGAAATTCCAGGGGCCAATCATGGATGAGTGCATCCCTCGGTGACTCTCCCGGAGGGGAAATGAGGGCAAAGTAGTTGCTGCATTTGGCATTGAATGGAGTGGCAAAAAGGTCACAGCAAGGCTGATCCCATTTGTGAAAAATTTGATTCACAACTTCCTGACTTAGGGACCACTCGTGAGGCATGAGAATTGCTCTGCTTAGCCTGTCTGCTATTACGTTGGATTTCCCCAAGGATGTGCATTGCTGTCAGAAAGTGCTGAGAAGAAATTGCCCATTGCCAAACTCTCTGGGCCTCTCAACATAGGGGATAGAATCTGGTTCCTCCCTGTTTTTTGATGTACCATACCACCGGCATATTGTCTGTCTGAATTGCAATAGTCCCCATGGGAAGAGACTTCTGAAATGCTTTCAACACCAGAAGCACCACCCTCATCTCTAGGACATAAATGTGCAAATGGTACTCATGATCTTTCCAAACCCCTTGGACAGTCTGTCCCAGATAATGCCCCTCCCACCCTATCTGGGACGCATCCATGGTTACTGTAGCGACAGGCTGGGGAAGAACGAACAGTCTGCCCATTGTTACCTGAGTGGACTGAAGCCTCCAAAGTAGGTCTCTCTTGCAGGCATCCGTAATGAGAATCTTGTGAGACATGCGTAACTTCTGTATAGACCATTGAGCGAAGAGTAGCCACTGTAATATCTGCATGTGTAGTCATGCCAGTGGGACTAGTGTTATCACTGCTGCCATTGAGCCTAAGACCTTGAGGATGAATTTTGCTAGTACCTTTTTCTTTTTGAGTAGGATAGATACTTGACAGCATAGAGTTTGTATTCTCTCTTGAGAAATGTTACTACCATTTCATTTATGTTTAAATCAGCACCTATAAAGGTAATACACTGTGATGGCAACAAGGGAGATTTTTCTGTATTTATAGTAATGCCTAGATCTGAGCAGAGATGGATGGTGGAGTCCCTGGCTCTGATTAGTAGATGCTTGGTGGTGGCAGTCAGGAGCCAGTCATCTAGATATGGAAACAACTGGAATCCTTGATGTCTCAGAAGAGCTGTGACTACTGCCATGCATTTGGTACACACTCTGGGGGCTGTAGTGAGAACAAAGGGCGGAGCTCTGAACTGGTAATGACTGGCTCCCAGCTGGAAGCATAGAAATTTTCTAGAGTGCCTGTCCATCTTTATGTGGTAGTACACATCCGGAAGATCTAAAGAGCACATCCAATTGTCTTGTCCCAGAAAATGGAGTATAGACTGCAGTGTTACCATCCAGAACATTGTTTTCTTTACCGATTTGTTTAGTCTGCTGAGATCCAATATTGGTCTCCAGTCCCTCGTCTATTTTGGAACTAAAAGAACCTTGAGTAAATTTCGGATCTGATCTAATCTGCTGGGACTTCTTGGATGACTCTTTTTTCTAGCAGCCTTTGAATTTCTAGGGTTGCTTGATCCCTTTGACCGGGTGGAATGTCTGGGATGGACTTTGATGGATGAGGTGGGCATTGGAAAGGAATGTTGTATCCTCTAGATATAATGCACAGTACCCATTTGTCTTGAGTCAATTTCAGCCAGGCTTCTGGGTACAGAGATATTCTTCCCCAGACTGCCTCCAGTGGTGGACAGTTGGGCCTCCTTTCAGGAGCACTGGAAGGGCCAACCAGAGAATGCATCTCTGTCACCCTGGTTCTGCAGACCCCCCCCTCCCGCTGCATGGATGGCGTCTTCCATTGTTATTCCTCCCTCTACCCCTGGGGGAAGGATCACCACGAGCGTCCGGCAAGGCTCCTTTGGACTTCTGGAACCACATTTTCCCAGTCTTTTGACCTTTAGGATAAGGTCTGGTAGGGGTGGAAAAAAGCACTCTGACAGCAGATAGAGTCTTGCCATCTTGCTGGCTCCTGGGGAGAGACTCTTTTACTTTCGTCCCAAACAAGGATGAGCCATCAAAAGAGCTGTCAATTAAGGAAGATCTAGGGTTCAGCAAACTCACAAAGGCACATCCAGGAATGTTTCCTAATAGCTATTCCTGTGCCTGCTGCCCTGTTCATTCCATCGGCTGTGTAGGAAATGAGGCACATGAAGGAGTTTGTGATAGAAGTTAAGGTTGCAAGCTGGGAATTTATCCTATCCAATAACCCCTGATCTGTAGCACCTTGTAGGGTTTCTCCCAGCTCTTTCAGGAGATCCCTCTGGAGTCGGGTAAAATGTGATAAGTAATTCAGTGACCGTAAGGTAAAGGCCGCTGAGGAGAACATTCGCTTCCCATATCTGTCCATCATATGAGACTCCTTATTTGGTGGATGGACAGATGCAGAAGTTTCAGCTAACTCCTTCTTTGTGGCCACTGCCACCACCATCACATCTACTGGAACTCCCTTTGTTAAATATTGTCTATCCTCCTTTGGCCGTAATGAATTTATTTGGCCTCCTTGGAATGGGATCCACTGACTCGCGACAGTCCCACACCTTCTGACTCACAACATCCAGGAGCAGGTCAAAGGGTAGAGACACCCAAGAGGTGGCAGGGCGAGAGCCAAATGCCTCCAGGCATACCGACTCATCCACAGAAGGGGAGAGGAATTCCCAGCTTCTCCTCTGCTTAAGTATCTCAAGGATGTCTGAAAAAGAGACATCCTCAGAAGGTGACGGTGGAGACCCTTCCGAATCCTCTAAGTTGGTATCAGAGGTGACAGACTCAGGGAAGTCTATGTGCTTCCTCTTACACTGTTTCTTCTGAGGGACCTCCTTGGGGGGATGTTCTAGGGAGGTGTCGGAAGAGGAGGTTCCACCTATTGGGGTTTCCTGGGGCACTGACTCTGTACTCTGGGGCTGATGGAGGGATGATGAAGCAGAAGATACCGGCCCTTTAGGGGGAAGAGTAGCTGGAGCCGAAAGTGGGGCCGACTCAGTGGAGACCACACTCTGTATCACCTCGAAGGCACCGCAATCCTGGGCGAAGAGGGACTCCAGTCCTGAAGGACCAGAAGATCTCCCAGGTGCCAAGAAGGGTGGCTTCAAGGCTGATGTAGGAGCCAAGCTCACCTGCGCCGAAACCCCGAGTGACAGAGTGGGTTCCAAGGGTTAGACTTGACTCTCCCCCTCAGAGCAGACCAGGGGGTGTCGGCTCCCAGATCCCTCGATGGAAGGCAGCATTGACGAGATCGGAGCAGATGTTGGAGCCAAGATATTGTGAGTGATTACTGGTTCTGCCGGTTCCAGCACATCAACTTCCTGACATTCTGACTTTGAACTCGATCGAGTAGGAGGAGGAATAGATAGTATCTGAGATACAGTGGTTGGCTCCACGGTCCGATGGGCTGGGCTTGAAAGAATTTCTGCTAGGGCCCACATCTGCAGCAACCTCTTCACCACCCACTCCATATCATTGTCTGATAACCTGGAGGACCGAGAGGAATGGGTCGATGACCTGTGACTACTTGCCACGGACTGTAATAGAGGAGATTGCGGCACTGAGAGTATTGGCTCCAATGATGGTGACCGACTCCTTTTTCAGCTCCGCAACTGTTCAGAAGACTCAGAAGGAACTGAGGGATGGCCAGGTTTGTCGGAACCGAGAACCTTCGGGTCCAAAGATACTGTACATTTTTGACTGCTTGATGGCTCAGATACCGGAGCCAACAAAGCAGACTTTTTTGACTTATCCGATTTTGAGGCCTGATTACCTTCTTCAAAAGGGCCTTTCAAGAAACCCCTCAAAACGAGTTTGTTTTTTCTCTCCTGTAAAACCCTTGCGTTAAAGCCATGACAAATGGAGCAAGAGTCCTGAAGATGGATTGCTCCTAGGCAATAAACGCAACTTGTGTGTCCATCCATTAGAGACATTTTCTGGGTGCATGAATCACACATTTTAAAAGCAGATTGTCTCAACTCCTTAATAGGTTCTTTAGACATCCTATAAGCCAACTAATAGCAACAACAACAATAACAGCTAACAGTAACTAAAATAACTACTATGACTGCAATAGAAAAAGGCAAGTAGAAAGGAAAGTTTTTTTTTTTTTTTTTTTTAGGAAAGGAAAGGGGTGGGAGGAGGAGAAGTCTCTAAGTTAAATGACAGTCTCCTCCAACCTGAGGAGACACCTCTGACTTAAACAGTGAAACCTTAAGAAAAGTGAAAGAAGCCCTGAAGAAAGAAAGGGGCGAAATAGAAAGAATCCTCTAATTTAAATGGATTCTTTAAGGGGAATAAGAGAAAAAAACAAGGGGCCAAGGAGAACAACCAAAGACACACCCAAGTAATAACAATGCACACACACACACACACACACACACACACACACACACACACACACACACACACACACACACACACACACACACACACACACAAGAACTCTACTTGGATTGGGAAGGTATAATAGAGTCTAATATGAAGATATTGAGAAAAAATATAGTAAAAGGTATACAATAAATGTAATCACTAGCCTGAGCCAGCAAAGACAATCCTGATGCTTCAAGCAGCAAATGAGATCTGGGGAACAGCCGCTAAGCATCATGGGATAGGTTGTAGCCTCGAGCTTTGGTATGCAGCTGAGTCAGAGCCCAGGTTCGGCTCCGAACCCAACCAGCAAGAATGAAGGTGAGATAGGACAACATAACATCTACACTTTGCAGAGGCTGTTGTACCATCAGTCAAGTTTTATGGTGCAGCTTTTCATTTTGTTCATGATCCATCAATAATCAATTCCCTTTTATTATTCACAGTGGTCTCACCATGTGTATGTGTGTGTGTGTGTGTGTGTGTGTGTGTGTGTGTGTGTGTGTTTGTGTGTGTGTGTTTGTGTGTATATTGACAGGGCTTTTCACTTTTCCCTACTGCCATGAAGCTATGGAGCTGATATATATATATATATATATATATATATATATATATATATATATATATATATATGTGTGTGTGTGTGTGTGTGTGTGTGTGTGTAGGGGTGTGTTCCTTCATAAAAAAAAGCTCTTTGTATTTTGCACAGTTTATGACTTGTTCAAGTTAGGAATATCAAACAAAATGTGACTTTTTTTAGGGTGATTTAAATTAACATAAATGAAGGTTTTGCAGGCCTCATAATGATGTTCCATAATGACTGTGAATAAAAAAGAAAGGATCATGATCCCTTATCACTGTGCTTTGTGAATATTTGCTATGCTCTTCTAACACTGTTACTGCTGAATTTTATTGCATTCATCTTTTGCATGTACAATTACTGTAATTCACTTCATATACTTGTCAAGTATATATATATATACATAAAAAGATCTTAAAATTAACTAGGTTACATTAAAAACTTTGGTACCTCAATTTCAGTATTCTTATTCATCACTTTTGGAGATACATACAACTTAGACATATGTGCAAGATGTGAGTTGGTCCACTACAGTATTGTAACAAGATGGAAAATATGTTTTGCAGTTATACAGTGATACTATTTCCTGCTGAAATATTTTACAGATTTATAAGCTGTGTTTAGAACCAGGTGGTGCCTTCTCAAATAGACCCACTGCTCATTGTAATTTATTTCTGGTCACTGCCACGAATCTCAAAATATTAAATAGTGCATTGAGCTATTTCCTGTGCAAATCTGACATAGTGGCCTCACTCTGTTTAAAACATAGTACAATTAATAATGGGTATCAGTTTTGTTTAATACAATGAATTCTGGGTATTTGTGTAAGTGCTGGTACTGTTTGCAACTTCACACAGACTATTTACTTCTAACTTGGTAATATCCCCAACTAACATAATAGTAGACTAACATTTGTAATCTTATGAATCAGATACTGAAAGCCATATTTTCCCATTGACCATGTTTTCTTAATATTTTACACACTATTTCAAGATAATTTCAAAGTGACAATGATTTTCTCCTCTACAGAAATAATGCATGTCATTCTTTACTATCCTTGAGCAAATACTTAGTAGGATACTTTAATGATGAATACCCATGTGTTAAGAAACTATTTAACTTTGGTCAGCAATTTGTTTATTTAATGTAATTAATTTCATTTATTATATTTACCGAGCGGGAAGAGATATATTCATTGATGTGTTGCTGTATTAACAAAGGTTGAATTAAAAACATTATAGGTCTACTATCATTTTAAATGTCTAAACAGTTGATATATATTTTTACTTATTACTTTGGTGCATGCAGTGGGTTGCTTTGTGTGTGTATGTATATATATATATATATATATATATATATATATATTTTTTTTTTTTGTTAACAAGAAGTACAGATACATATGCAAAGTAATAAAAATGCATATTGCAATTAACTATTTCGAGGTTAGCTTGAGTCATTATGCATTATTATTCCTTTGTTTTGGAGGAGATTCTGTGAGTAATCAGTTTGTATGTGTTTTTGACATTAAAATAAAAAGAAAATGCCAGAGTGCAAGAAGCATCCCCAAAATTAATATGCAATGTTTGTTCTCTAAATAACTCTGAAGAAAATTTAAAACTAACCCTTGTCTGTAGTTTAGATAAAAGGCACATTACATTAAGTTACAAATAATTTAAAACACAGAAGTAAATAAAAATAAAAAGAATCATGAGAAAAAAATATGGTCAGGTCTTTATAAATTTTAAATGGTTGTGGCCATAATCAACCTTGATGGAGAGTCTGTAAATGGTTAAGAAATGTTATGCTGAAGTCAGTACGTATGCTGGAAATAAATACAATGTACAGGAATACCATGTGTCAGTCTTCTGCTGTTCTTTTTGGGTCGGCCCAAACAGATATAGCAGTCCTGCTGAAATGAAATACATTCTTCTGATCCAGTAGTTAGGTATCAACAATGTGATTAATAGAATTTAAGACTAAAAAAAATGATGAAACAGCTCACTTCTCTCTTTCTATGTACCCTGACCTCAGAAAGAAGAAGTCATCTCTAGTTCTTTCGTCTGCCACTGCAGCTGGTCTAATAAAGTGTGTCTGGTTTGAGTTGTAATAACTGCTCATGCCCTACTAAGAAAAAATGGCCTTATGAGAATTCAGTCCACAGAATTTTCAAATAAATATTTATGAATATAGCAAGAAACAGAGTCCATTTGCTCAAGGTCTTCACAGCAAAATTCATAGAGAGTGTTTAAAATTTAATAAACAGAATGTCCGGGGAATTTATAAATGCAGAGCTTTTGATCACAAACTAGCCAGCAAAGTGCAGAGAATAGCATTTTACAAAAATTCTTCAGGTCACCAATTAAAGTTATATTTACCTTTGGTAAGATACCTTTCACAATTTGTTTGGCACCCTAACTGTGTTATATACAAACAAGCCCACAGCAAAGGACAGTATATTTTACTCTGAAGCTATCTAAGCCAGTCTTAACTGTGTGCTTCATTTTTTATACTGCAGGTGCTAGTTTTCAGTCAAAATAAATAATCTGTTACATGGCAGTGATGTCAGACACATCTATAAACCTACTGAAAGCCAATGATGTCTGACCAAAAGACATATTTATACATTTTAAATGAACTTCTAACCTTTAATGAAAGAACAAGAAAAATGAATTACAGAGTTTCAGTTGAATCTTTCCTGCAGTTCACCGCTGCCACCAAGAGGCTCATCTAAAGTAATTTTAACGGTATTCAGTATACAGTCAGAGATTTTACTGCAAGCGCACACACATAAAGTAATGCAGTTTATTTCAATTTACAGTTATACCTTGTGTTTGTTCCTTCAGTATTTTGCTGGGTTGTAGATAAATGGGACTGTTTTACAAAAATGATGATAATTTGTTCTTATAATATTAGCAAGTAAATGCTTTTTGACTATGTATTTACTTGTAACAGTACTTCATTTTCTAAGTAGAATTGTGCTCTCAAGAGTGGGGTGCATCGATTAATACCAGACCTTCTAAGGGCAAAAAGGCAGTTTATTTACAGTAATCATTTTAGGTTGTCTAGTGCATTACAATACTGATCATAATATCTACTTCACAAGCTCTCATGACAGCATTACCTTAGAAAACATTACCATTTTCAAGTACTTGGGTTTATAGCTAGAACAATTTGTCAGTTTCACCCCCCATCTTGACAAAACCAGGAAAATGTTAACCTGCTACTATTGTGGGCTAACAGACTGTCCCCATTTTATATCCAAAGCATCCAGATCAGCCATCAGTAAGGGGTTCTCATCTCTCAACTGTATTACAGCCTTCCCTCGGTAGCATCTGCTTCAAAGACAAATACCACACAAACGCAATCTATCACCAATAAAATTTGCAGGTTCATCACTATATCCTCTAAGGGTCCAAATGGAGAGATGATAAGTCATCAAGCAAAAGAGAATAGTATTGATGAAACTGAATTCATCCTCAAGTCTTGGTGAGTACCTTCACGAGGTGGACCCTGTGTTTTTTTACAAAATCTCACCAAGATGACACTGATATACAGACTGTATTTATATAGCATATATCATGGACAGAAGTAGGTTAAAATATAAAAAAGTTAGTTGGGTGCCCAAGACTCAGGATAAAAAAGTGCCCAATCCAGGTAGGTGCACTGGTGCCAGGACAAGAAAAAAAGACAATGTAGAATCCTCAAGACATGGGAATATTCCTACAATGGGGCTAGGCAAGGCCCAGGGGGAGGATGGCCTGATTGGCCTTCCTGTTGCAGAAGAAAGTAACAATCCACAAAAATTACAAAAACTGATAGGCCAAAGAAGAGCCATAAAGACGATAGAGTGGGCTACTGAAGATGAGAAAGAAATTATGTATTGTTACTATTATGAAAGAAATCTGGAATTTCTATACAGAAGATATACAAAAGGATTAAGAGAGAAATTAGAGGAAAGAAAAATACTCCCACAAGAAAAACTGTCAGAAGTTTCAAATAAAGGGGGCGGAGCCTAGATGGCTATCTGAAGGGAGCAGTTTTTTAGAGCTCCATAAACTAGTATCAAATTCTGGAAATTTCCCTAATTTTTTTTCTAACAA
Organism: Protopterus annectens; assembly: GCF_019279795.1. Taxonomy (NCBI): domain Eukaryota; kingdom Metazoa; phylum Chordata; order Ceratodontiformes; family Protopteridae; genus Protopterus; species Protopterus annectens. The sequence continues at coordinate 299,493,816 of NC_056751.1, forward strand.
AACTTTATAAATATTTAGTTAATAGTCTAAAATAACTAATTACATATTTTGGTGGATTTTTACAAGAAATTTCCTGTCAAAATACTCAGGAGTCTTTACACAGCAGCTGAAGAGATGAGTAACCTTCAGAACTCTCACTCTGAACTGTCATTAAAAAAGGAACTGCAAATGGTGACTACCACATTACAAGAACTATCTATAAAAATGGATGATTTCAAGGTTAATCTACAAAACCTAAAAGAGAATTCTCAGAAACAAACAGAAGTCTTTAAAGAAATGCTTCAGCAGCATCAGTTTAAGTTAACAACTATTGAAACTTCTTTATCTGACATTGATGGAAGACTTAAAGAAGAAGAGACACAAACATATTTTCTCCTGAAACAAAATACCTGGCTCTCCAACAAAGTAGATGACTTAGAGAATAGGGAGAGAAGATCAAATATCAGGATTTTCGGTCTACCTGAGAATACAGAGGGAAAAGACATTATCTCCTTTCTAAATTCATGGCTACCAGAGATTTTAAATCTTAATGAAGGCTTTTCATTTGGCATAGAAAGGGCACATCATGCTTTGGGAAATAGAATTCCAGCATCATCCTCTTCTTCTGCCTCTATGCCACCAAGATCAATTATAATACAATTTTTATCCTTTATGGACAAAGAACTGGTGCTAAAAACAGCATGGAGGAAAAGTCCAATAAAATATAATCAATATCTAATAAGATTTGACAATGACTACTCCACTAAAGTTCTTGAACAGAGGAAAAGGGCATGGCCACTAATAAAAATTCTGAAACAGAATAATATCAAAGCTCAAATAGCCTTCCCTGCAAAGATAAAGATATAGTACCAAAGTGAGATGAGAAACTTCAACACTCTGGAAGAAGCCTTACAATTCATCAAAAATAATAACATTATAACCATCCCAGAAGAAATGGAATGGACATCCCCGTCACTGAAGAGATCCACTGATAAAACTAGTTGGACTGATGTCAAAAAGAAGAAACAGAAAACTGAAACTAAACTGCCTACTTCAGAGAAGTCTCTCAAAGTATCAACTGAAACCTAATAACTAAAAGACTTTTAAATGGACTAAACGTGTTGCATAACATTCATTTTCATACATATAAGTAATACTAGAGTAAAAGAAAAAGGTATGTGCTTCTATTACCTCATATAAAATTCATAAATCTGAGTTATATTTTAACTAAACAATCTATTTCTAATATTGTCATCCCTCTCACCTTGCTTTATGCCTCGTTATCTATCTTTATATATAGATATTACCCTATTTATCTATTTATTTAGATTTCATTTTCTCTCTATAAATATTTGTTAATTATAAGTATAACCTATAGTTAGTTTTTAGTCTAGTAGTACTTCACTTGCAAAGTATTATTTCATAGTTCTGTGGTAATTGATTTATTTCATGCTTATTTTGTTATATAGTATATTTAGCCTAATTACTATTAGTTGTGATCTAAACACTAAATGAAATTTCCCTTAGCAGTGATATAATGGTGTATAGATTTTGTAATGTCCTTCGAACATTATTGCTGTTGAATATCTGGTTATTCAAAAGCTTTCCGCTCTAAAGTAAAAATGAACTGTCATATAAATGTTATTGTCTCGCTAGAATAAAGAGGAAAACTCTCTATCCAACTTGAATGAAGTTCGAGTGTTTTTGTTATGAAAGGGAACTCGTTCTTGGCCCTAGCTACATTAAAGTGAAGTGACGAGCTAGCATGTTTATGTTTGTCCATCAACTAGAGATCTCCGGTTTAGCTTGTATGATTGATATTTTATATTCCTTTGGGTTAACCAGATATGTTGCGGGCTGTGGATGATGTCCCCTGGAGGATTGTTGGACGGGTGAGTCTAGCATTCAGTAAAATGTAGTCTGCGAGGTTTACTAAAGGTTTTTTTTTTTTTATTTTATTTTATTATCTATTTTTTTGATGAGGAAACATTGCTGTGAAATCGTTGAGATGTCTGTGTTTGGCGAGGTGAAAGAGAGGTGATTGTGTTTTGGTTTTAGTTTCACTGTTGAATGGATCCAGATGCTTAAGGCGACTGTTGGTTGATTTCTGAATGAGACGGTGTGTGCAGTGTCTGGTGTGGAAGCTCTCGGAAGGCACTCTTCGTGCCTTATTTAAATAAAAGTTGATAGGAAATGAGTTAATGTTTTAAAACATAGATTATTTCTCACAGGAAACTGAGCGGGGAAAATCACTCTCGAGAAGTTAAAAAGAAGCTTTTAAAATCTCTAGCTCTCATGAACTATGTATACAGTTATGTACGTATTTAGCTATTGAATATTTAATGTAGCTATAGCAATGTACGAGAGTTGATGTGATTAGTCACTAGTATGTGTATTCTTTAAGAAGCCTGATCGCTTATAGTAACACAAACGGGCCGAACAGCTTTTCATGATTTTACATTTATTTAGGTACAGGAACTTAACACAGTATGTTTGAAGCATTTTAGTAAAAGTAAACATTAAATCTAAGTATCTATTAGAAACACATGAAACTCTTGTATATAAAAGTGTTCTGTTATGTTAATATGTGAATACATCTACATATGCATCTCTAGGAAAACTTTACACACAACTTTAATATCAGCTGACATAATAAGAGTAAGATTTAAATATTTTGATATGGATTATTTGCTCAGTCCTTTTACTATGTAGAATAATATACATATTGTTTGTCTGTTTGATTTAGGATATGATAATCATCAGTAATAGCTATTATATGTTACAAGTTTGTCTGGCAAAGGTGTTAAATAACTAATGAGTTGAAATGAAGTATTTACTGTATATCTTGGAAATTTGTGTTTCGAGCAAATTCAGAAAATTGATATATATATATATATATATATATATATATATATATATATATATAAATATATATATATATATATATATATATATATATATATATATATGTATGTATGTATATGTATGTATATATTGATATATATAAACATTTACTTATGTTGCTGAATGATAAATCATATAAAATATTTTAATAGACTCCTTTACTATTTAAGATTGTATATTTGGAACTCTAATGAATGAAAAAAGGAAGTTAGTGGGATAGTTCACCAGATGTACCTATCTGATGAACTAGGAATTTATTTCATTCCATGGTGGGCAAGTTTTAATGTACAAACTAGTTCAATGCTATTTTTCTCTTTAATTTTTATGTTATTAATTATTTTCACCAAGCCTGACTTAATTCTATTTGATTATATTGAAATTAACATCTTATACAGAGATGGATGGATATTTACAAACTAATATTTTTCTTTTTATTATATGTAGAGGAGATGATTTCAGGAAAATATATTGACATTTTAAATACTTCTTTAAAATAACTTGGCATGGATATCACATTGCTATCTTTAAACATAAATGGATTAAATAATCCAAATAAACGATCTAACTTACTAAGATATTTAAAGATAAATAGGCCCCAATTAATCTTTTTACAGGAAACTCATTTCAAAATTAATGATCATTTTAGTTGGAATCCAAGTGATTATAGGACCTTAGCATGCTCTAAATTTAAATCTAAGAAAAGGGGAGTAATAATCTTATGAAGAAATAATTCCCTAAACCCTGAAATAGTGTATAATATATCAATAACGAAGGGCTTATAGCTATAGTCATACTGAAGTTGAATAATAGGTTATGGACATTAGCTAACTTATACTGGTTTCCTGGTATTGGGACAGGAACAGTTAAAAAACATCTAGACCAAATCATAAACATTTCCAGAGGGAATCTAATAATAGGAGGGGATTTTAATTGTCTAACTGACACTTCTCAAACTACCAACAAAAAAATCTCCACGTTTAACAGCTACTGCAAAAATACTAAAAAATGGACTGAGTCATTAAAAATGATAGATACCTTTAATGTTATTGATAATAACTCCTTGTCATTCTCTCATTAAGATTATAGGTTTGGTACTCAAACCAGAATAGACAAACTTTTTATATCACAAGATCTTCAATCCATAATTATTCTTTTTCAATAATCCCATGCCCTCTATCAGATCACAATTCACTAGTTCATAAAGTACAAGTAGATTTTAAACCACTAGCATTCCTTTCTAGAATACCTTCATGCATTACAAAAATTAAAGAATTTAAACAATGGTTAGTGAAAGAACTACATTTTTATCTAGACATAAACTATAATTCGTAAGTAAACATAGTAATGGTATGGGATTCAGTAAAAGCTTATATTTATGGAAAAGCGATTGGCTGGCATAAAAATAAACTCAATTTATTGAATCTGAACTACAAGAATTACAAAGGAAACTCACATTATATAAATCAAAAAATCACTCTAATACAACTGAGAACAAGAAGGAAATAGAAGAACTAAATAAAAGATATATTGATATTTTAAGTCATAAAACTAATTTAGCCATAGAAAGGTTAAAAATAAACTCTTATGCTACTTTTCCAAAACACCTACATAACTTATCTGTTAAAGTCAAAATGCAATCCAAATCTAATTCTATTGTTAATATTCTACATGAAGAAAAACATAAGAAGGTCTCGGAAATAGGAGCTATATTAGACACTTTCAAATCTTATTACAGTAATCATTATAAAGATACATATAATACAATTGACCATTCATTGTTAGGAAATATGATCTCTAATATTAAATCAATACCTGATAGTTTACAAAGAAATTTACAAAAAACTATTATACTCAAAGAGGTCACAGATAAAATTAAAGACAGTAAATCTGGTAAATCTCCTGGAATGGATGGTTTAATTCAGAAATTTACAAATTATTTCCCAAAAATATAATCACCTTGCTACATAAGACATTAATTGAGATTCAAACCCATGCAATTATTCCCCCTTCATGGAAATACTCTTTAATTATACTTTAATTAAACTTTAATTAAACTTTAATTATACCCATTTTAAAGGAAAACAAGAATGCTAGCCTTTGCAGTTCATATAGGCCAATTTCACTACTAAATAATGATTATAAAATGTTTATGTCCATCCTGGCAAACAGAATAAAAAATCAATTAAATGAAATCATTAACGATGACCAGACTGGATTTATTCAGAATAGACATACACATGATAACATTAAAATAATATTGACTTTAATAGATTATCTAAATAAAGAAAATATAGAAGCCTTGATAATAGGACTGGATATTAAAAAAGCATTTGATTCCTTAAATTGGGAATATCTAATTAAAATTCTTGAAGCTTATGAATTCCCGCCTTCCTTTATTACATTTATTAAAAAAGTATATGAAAATAATTTATCTTATGTCAAATTAGGACCCTTTACTTCAGAACCTATACAAATTATGAAAGGTACTAAACAGGGATGCCCAATGTCACCCATTTCATTTGCACTGGCTATCGAACTATTGGCTATACTAATACGAAACAATCCAAAGATAAAAGGACTAAATATATTCAACCAATATAACTCTAAGGTCATGCTCTTTGCTGATTATGTACTTTACACTCTATTAAACTCAAAAGAGGCCTTAGATGAACTAGATATTCTCTTAGAGAAATTTTATAAGATTTCAGGTCTTTGCTGTAATAATCAAAAGTCTAAATATCTATTATTAAATAAAAAAAGGACATACAAGTAGATAAGAATAGTGTCACAGGAATGCAAGCTACAAAAATAAAATACCCAGGGATAGATCTATATGATAATATACAAGATATACTACAAAATAATTATAAAAGGATTATTGACATTATAGATTCTCTAGTGAATAAATATAATAATCTTTTTCTAGTCTTTGAAGATAGACTTCAATTGATTAAAATGGTTCTTGTCCCTAAAATTTTATATATAGTCCAAGCTATTTTGTTAATTCCAGAGAGATCTTATCTTAAGAAAATAACATCAGCACTACTAAGATTCTTATGGTACCCTAAAAGAAACAGAATTGCTTTTGCGCATCATATAAGACAATGGGATCAGGGAGGAATAAATTTCCCAGACATTGAATCTTATATAAATGCTACATTACTCAAAACTGTGATTGAATGGAGTAACCCTAATTACACATCCAACTGGAAAAAATTACATACAACAATTCTATTAAATGAAAATAAACTTACTAAAATATTACTATTATAGATACAAATAATATACTATGGTATTCATTGTGTATAAATCTACAATATAATATATCTAAACCAACAAAGACATTTGTAATAAATCATTTATATGATCATTTTAGAAAGTTTATAAATATGAACATGGAATTAACAATCTGGTTTCCAACATCAATCCCCTTCAGTATTCCAAAAAGTTTTCCAGATAGAATTTATAAAGAAGTATTTATGCACGAGGAACAGAAAAAACAAATTTGTTGGCTCCACTGTATAAAAAATCAAAAAGTTCTGGATATAAAATATATGATGTCAACTTATGAATTAAACTCTAATGAATGGTTAATGCTTCAGAATATACTGACATTCTCCAAGGATCTATGTAGAGTATTAAATAATTCGTCATACTCATCTACACCTAAGTTTATAAGTAGATTGTTTGAAATTATTTATAATAATGAAAATATGAAGAATGGAACTTCTTACTTATACAACTTAATAACAAACTACAAAACAGCACCTAAAACAACATTTTGGCAATTTATTACTAGAGTATATTCAATCCAATTAACCTCAGAAAATAAGTCAAATATACTACTTTCAGTAAAATTAACCTCCAATTCTCAGTACTGGAGAATATTTACCTGGAAATTCCTACATAGATCCTTCTTAACTCCTGATAAAATTTCAAAATTCAATTCTTCTTGAAATGGAGCATGCTGGAGATATCAACAGATTGTTAAAGCTGACTAGTCTCATATATTTTATGAATGTAAAAAAGAAACTCTTTTGGGAAAATATTAATAACTTCTTACAGGCTATTTATACAGATAATTTTGTCTTGACCAAAGCTTTAATTTTATTGAATATATCTGAAGAGGTTTATCAAAAAATCTTTATGTTTTATGGACAATATTAGCTATAGCTAGGAAATGCATAACAAAAAGGTGGAAGTCTACCATAGTACCTGGAAGAGAAGAATTTCTATGCTTATTAAAGAAGATGGTGTTGATGGAAGTTAAAATCAAAGAATTAAGATTGTTTCCAATGCCATTAACTAATAATCCTTGGAGAAAAGTTTTGACATTGATTAATACTCTACAAATGGATCTAATCTCATCTTAAAGAAATCATTCTTAAGTTAAATATCTTTATTTTGTTTTATTTGCTATTATTCATTTATTCATGTCAGGCTGTATGTAAATATGTACATAGTTTAACTCCATAGTTTTTATGATTCTACATTGTAAAAGTATTTATTATTGTTAGCTAATAATTAAAATAAAAACATTTCTGAGTAAAAAAAAAAAAAGTTGTTTCAAATAAAAAAATGTGTTCATTAATACAACAGATTTATGAAAACATTATATAGACCAAGAAATCTTGGTCCTTTTGTAAAAAGAAGCAACTGAGGAAGTACGAAAATATAAAGAACAAAATATAGAGACTTTTGAAAGGTATAAAAAAGAAATATGGGCATGGGAAAGAAAGATCTGATCTGGTGTAATATTTATGCAAAGCAGAAAGCCAAACTAATCAACACAAAAAAGGCAGCCCCAAAGATATTCAAAGAGAAATACAGGCAAAGGCATCCAGCAATGAAAATTTCACAAAAAAATAAGATCATAAGGAGGGAATGTAAAACAGAAGATTAGTAAAGTAAAAGTTAAAAAAAATAGAAGTTGAAGTTATGGAACACTTGCAAAGTGAAGGATTTAGTGTAGAAAGTTTAATACAGGTTACATCACAGCATGATGGAACAATGAGTCCCCAAAGTAAGGAGAAACAAGGGGATCAGGAGACATCTGAAGAAGAAATATGGACATGGCAAAGAAAAAGAGATTTAATATGGTGTAATATTTATGAAAAAGAGAAAGCAAAAATAATCAAAACAAAAAGAACAGCACCAAAGATATTTAAAAAGAAATACAGGCAAAGGCGTCCAGACATGGAAAATTTTACAATCCAAAAAAATAAGAAAATGAAGAGGAAAAGTAGAAAATAGAATTAGTAATGGAGAAATTAAAGATATAGAAAATGAGGTTATGAATTTCCTGCAAGGTAAAGGATTTAGACTAGAACATCTAATTCAGAAAACATCACACCAGGATACAGCAATGGATCCCCAAATTAAGGCAAAACCAGTACAGTGGGAAACATTTGATCAGCTGTCAGATGAAGATACTTTGGTACCTTCCATAGGAAACCAGTGCAAACATCCAGTTGGAGTTGCACAGCAAGGGGATGAACAGGAAACTCTGGCAATTCTGACACAGCCAGTGTTGTGGGGTTATAGGCCAATGAGTTCCCATATGAAAGAGCAATGGATGACACAGGATGAAATTGAAGATAATGTGGCACAGTAAGATGGTGTGGAACTACCTACAGAATTCCCACATGAAGTGGAGAACAAAGAATATGCCTTCAGTTTAGAGGAAAGTGACCTAAGCGAAGAGTTGCTTGATTTAATAGACATGGACAGACGTATTAAGGCCAGTGAAAGAAACAGATTGCAGAAAATTAATAAAACCCAAAAAGTTAGAAGTTTGATAAAACAAATGAACACAGTAATTAGGACTATCCACAGAAATTCATGTGATATAACAGAAGTAAATAGGATATATTACCGTGCAGCTAAATTAATAACATATAAAGTTGTACCACAAAAATACAGGGTAGTAAGGGAAAAGAAGGGGAGAAATCAAATGTCATCATGGAAGTATCACATAGACAAAACTAGAAAACAAGAAGTGTCACTGTTAGAAGAGTATAGAAGAGGGAACAGATCAACAAAAATACTCAGAAAGATAGATGTGATAAAAGCAATGTACAGTATCAGAACAGATCAGGAACTATCATTCACTGTCGCAAATAATAAACTAAAAATATCAGCACAGGCAGAAAAAAATAGAAAATAAATATAAAGGAAAAGTACAAAATAAGCAATTTATTAATTACTCAAAAAAATTTTATAGAGAATTGGGAAACAAGGCAAAAGGAATCGAAACACCACCACCAAAAAAAAAAAAATAGATACATTATGGAGAAATATTTATGAAGATCCTGTGCAACATAACAAAGATGCTAAATGGACAGAAGAAGTAAAAGAAAGAATAAGGAGTGCAAATGCACAGGATATGCAATGGGATAAAGTAATGGCCAGAGAGATTGAAACAAAGTTAAGAAAAGCTCCTAACTGGAAAACCTCAGGCCCAGATGCAGTACCTAACTTCTAGTTAAAAGTATTAACATCTTTACATGAAGATTTAGCCTTGAGTAAGACCTATTTATATGCACACCCTGAACAGACCCCAAGCCTGGCTAACAACAGGAAGAGCAATACTTCTACTTAAGAGTGAACCTGCAAGCTACCCTAAAAACTATAGACCAATAACTTACCTTCTGACAATGTATAAACTATACAATGGAATTGTTGGCAACAGAATTTATAGTCATTTAGAAAAAAACTCAATCATGGCAATAGAACAAAAGGGTAATGAAAGAAAGTCATATGGAACAAAGGATCATTTGAAGTTAAATAAAGTCATAATGGAGAAGTGTAAAAGGGGAAGAATCTAAGTATGGCATGGATACGCTATAAAAAAGCATATGACAGTATCATACATTCATGGATAAAAGAGTGCTTAAAAATGTATACACCTACACTGATCAATTACATTACAGCGACCAAGAAACAGTTGCAAACCACTCTACAGTTAAGCCATGATAAAGGACAAATTATTAAAAATTCAAAGTGGGGTATTCAAGGGTGACTCTTTTACCACTGCTCTTTTGTCTTGCCTTTAATCCATTAAGCTGTCTACTTGTCATATTAGGTCATTGCTATAATTTGGGTCCCAGAAAACAACAAAGTGTAAAGACTTCTCATCTTCTTTTGATGATTTAAAACTGTATAGTTGATCAGATGAGGAAGTGAAAGCACAACTGCAAGTGGTCAAAACTTTTTCAGATGATATAAGAATATCATTTGGTCTTGGTAAATGTGCAAAAAGCAACCTTTAGAGCAGGAAAGCTGCAGCACCAAGAAAACATCAGTTTGGGGCAGGAGTGTGATATAAAAGAGCTTGAGCAAGAGGGAGCACATAGATATTTGGAAACTGAGGAAGGCTCAACAATAAAACATGAACAAATGCAAATAAAACTCAGTAAGGAATATTTTAGAAGGTTTAAATTAATACTAAAAACAGCATTGACATCTAGGAACAAAGTCCATGCTATAAACCAATTTACTCTTCCTGTCCTAACTTGCAGTTTTGGAGTGATTGACTGGCCCCAAAATGTATTGGATAGTTTGGACAGGAAAACAAGAAGGATGCTTCGTGCTCATCAAATGATGTATAAAAAGTCAATACATACCAAGACTACATATTCCCTATTCTGAAGGAGGTATGGGCCTCCTCGAAATTGATTACATGTATAGATCTGGGATAGTGGAACTGCATACATATCTGTTGACCTCACAAGACCTAAATGTAGTGAAAGTTTTGAAACATGAGGAGAACAAGTCTAAGATGTCTTCCCTGCTTAGTTTAGCAGAAGCATGTCAGCGTCAACTGGGAATGGTAATCAAACAAGAAGTCGATAAAAATCAGGCGGCAATTGAGTGTGCCAAAAAACAAAAGAAATACTATAAGGTAAAGAATCAGATAAGAAGGCAAGAGATGAGGAAAATACATAAATATAGTTGCAAGTATAGAAAACTCTTGGAACAACCTCATGTTAATCAGGATCGAATGCAGAAATGGTTAAGGAGAGGTAAATTTAAACCAAAAGATGAAAGGTTAATAATGGCGACTCAAGATCATGGACTGCATACACATTAGTTTACAAGGTCCATTGAACATGTGGGAGAAACAGACAAATGTAGGTTTTGTTAAACAGAATCAGAAACAGTTGCAAATCTTGTTGCTAGCTGTGATATACTAATAGCAGAAGGACTGTATACTGATTGGCATAATAATGTAGTAAGACTGTTGCACTGGGGATTGTGCAAACAGTATAATATTGAACTAGCAGAAAAAACACTGGAAACATGAGCCACAAAGCATCATAGAAAATGATGGTTTATATTACATGGGATAATACATTACCAACAAATAGATGCAAGAAAACCAGATAAAGTAGTCCACAAAAAGAAAACAAAAGTAGCATTGATTACTGAAATCTGTACACTCAGTGAATACAGACACAAAGTCATAAACTACCAGGATTGGCAGGCAGAAATGAGGGCAGTGTGGAAAAAAGATACCCAGACAGTTCCAGTAGTAGCAGGAGTAACAGGGTCTTATAAAAATAATTTACAATTGTACTTAGATATGTTACCAATACATGTAACTCTGCACAAATTGCAGAAGGACTCAGTACTGGTCACACTGTGGGTGCTGCAAAGAGCACTTCTTGCTAACATCAGATTGAAACAATACTAATTTCATGAACTTTAATTATACCTTGACTTAGGAATGGGGTACATTCCTGTCCTGGTATTAGAAACCCAAAAGACTTGGAGAAATAAAAAAAAAACACAGGAACCTGCAAGCTACAGACCAATGACTTGCCTTCTGACTATGTATAACATACACAATGGAATTGATGGCAACAGTGTTTATAGTCATTTAGAAGATAACTCAATCATGGCAATATAACAAAAGGGTAAAAAAAGAAAGTCATATGAAACAAAGGATCATTTGTTAATAAGCTAGGTCAAAATGGAGAATTGTAAAAAGGGAAGAATCTAAATACGACATGGATAGATTACAAAAAGCATTTGACAGCATCCCACATTCATGGATAAAGGAGTGCTTAGAGATGTATAAGATACACCCTACACTGACTGATTATATTACAGTGACCATGAAACAGTGACAAACTACTTTGCAGCTAAGACATGATGAAGGACAGATTATTATCTCAGTGATAAAAATTCAAAGGAGGATATTCCAGGGTGTCTCTGTGTTTTGCCTTAAACCATTAAGCTGTCTATTTAACAAATTAGGACATGGCTACAGTTTGGCTCCCAGAAAACAACAAAGTGTAAGGACTTCTCATTTTTTTTTTGTAGATGATTTAAAACTATATAGTTCATCAGATGAGGAGCTGAAAGCACAACTAGAAGTGGTAAAAATGTTTCAGATGATATAAGGATGTTATTTGGTCTTGATAAATGTACAAAAGTAACATTTAAAGCAGGAAAGATGCAGAAGAAGAAAAAAAAATGCCAGGAATGTGACATAAAGGAACCTGAGCAGGAGGGGAGTATAAATATTTGGGAAATGATGAAGGATCAACAATAAAACATGAACAAATGTGAGCAACACTCAGTAGGGAATATTTTAGAAGAATAAAATTAATTCTGAAAACAGCCCTGACATTTAGGAACAAAGTCCAAGCTGTAAGCCAATTTGCTTTTCCTGTTCTAACTTACAATTTTGGGGTGACTGACTGGTCCCAAAAGGTACTGGAAAAATGCTTCATTCTTATCAAATGGTTTATAAAAATCAGTGTACTTTTTACTTTCTGTCTGGATTACTCTGATTTGTACTGTTCTCAGAGCTGCTCTAATATCTCAAAATAGTTGTAAATTCTCAACAAAAAAAAAGTAGCCAAAATGTTAATTTTTCCTAGGGCTTACAATTTTTAGTACTTCAAGCGCCAGCAAACCCTTCCCCACATTATTCCTGAGATGTCAAAGCTATCCCTGTAATCCAGGACCTGTTACTGACCATTCTTGCTTCAGCTTCAAAAAACCTGTAACAGACATGTAAACTATTTATGCTATTCACCACTGCCTGCAATGGAGATCGATCTGTCCCTATATATATATATATATATATATATATATATATATATATATATATATATTTAACATTTGTTGACCAGGAAAGTCCAACGATTAGGACAGAAATGCTCCAGATGCATGTCTTTGGAATGTGGGAGGAAACTGGAGTACCCGGAGGAAACCCATGTGAATGCAGGGAGGACATGTAGACTCCACACAGAAAGCACCCTAGCCAAGAATTGAACCAGAGAACTTGCTGTGAGGTGACAATGTTAACTGCTGCGCCACTGCACCACCCAAATATATATATATATATATATATATATATATATATACATTTATATAGGTATGGATAGATGTAGATAGCTAGATGTAGCTATTTATCTATATCTGTATCTTTATCTCTATATAGTTTTGAACTGAATATTAATTGAATATTGGCAGATGTATTGTAGTTGTTTAAAGGTATTTATAACTTCTGTTTTGTCATCTCTGTCCTTACAATGCTGCACAGAAGAAACTAGTAGTTCTTGAATTTGTTCTTGAACATGATTTGCCTTCTTACAGCAGCATAAATGTCTTTGTGCATCACATTTTCTGACTCTGTTTTATTGCTAACTCTTTAATTTGTTGCACTGTCGCACGCACGTCATCCAAATCGTACTGAGCAGGACAAATTATTAGTTATTCTCTGTACTGTGCATTATGTTATCACACTCCTTTTTTTTAATAGGGAAATTGTTTTTTTATTTTTTACAGTAAACTGTGGGTGTGTTTTTCCATGTATTCAAATGCAGTAGCCCCACAACATAATGCACAGTTCAGAGGATAACTACTAATTTATCATGCTCAATACTTTACTGGAATATTTTATTTTATTTATTTATTTACTTATTTACTTACTACTTACACAATGAACACAAGAACATGTCATTTGTAAAAGTTCATGTCAAATTCTTGCAAAAATCACGGTGTATGAAAACAATGAAAATTAGAGGCCGCATGCCACACCACCTGGAATAGTTTCATTCATTGTCCTTTTTCAGATATTCAAGTTTATGGACTGAGGGAATAAGCATGTAATAATTTGTTAAGGGAAAGAAGATGACAAATAATCTGGGTCTATATTATATCCTCGAACGCTTAAAAAAGCGAACGCTGATTGATCAAACTTATTTTCGCGAAACTGAAAAATATCGAAGCAGCAGAAACTCGATTTTTTTCCTAGGGAAAGAATTTGGTTGTCCATTTCTGTTGCTTTGGTATTTTCAGTGTTATGGTGGAAAGTTACCGGTTGGATTCAGGTAAGTGTGCAATTGTGTGGATGTGAGTGTTAGGATGATTTAGGTGAGTTAGGGTTAGGGCCCGAGTTAGGTGTGTGTACGATTGAGTGGACATGAGGGTTAGGGTGGATTTAAGTGAGTTAGGGTTAGGGAGCGAATGAGGTGAGTGTGCGATAGTGATGGACCTTAGGATTAGGGTTTGGGTTAAGGTAAGTGGGTAGTTAGTGGTGTGTGCATAGTTTAGTGTAGGGTTAGGTATCAGATTTTAGGTGTATGTGTGTGGATTTCTGTTTGTTTGGTGTGCTTGTGTTGTGTGTATGTGTTTTGGATCAGCAATTTTTTTCCCTGGGAATAAAATCGCTGATCTGACAGCTCGAGATTATAAGCTTTCTCTTAAATTAGGTTGATCAATCAGCGTTCGCTTTTTTAAGCATTTGATGATATAATATAGACCCAATAATTTGCATGGACAGTTCCTAATACGGTTAGTCGCATGTAGTAAACTTTGAGGTACCATCATTTCAAGATCATTATTATTTTAGAAGTCAGAAGTCAAGTGGGATGTTCCTTAGTGAAATGTAACATTGTGCTGAACAGTCCCGTGTTTTCATGTCACTATGAAATACTTGTTATTGGTTTATTTCATAGGCTTATTATTGTTGGAGAAAATTCAGCTCTTCATATCGCTTCATATACTGGTGCATAATATTTTTCTGCTCTCCATTTTTCATTTATATCGTGCAGAAAATTTTTCTGTACATTACAGAAGAAAAAATATATTTCTTTCTTTGAAATATCAGGATACTTTTTTTATAGCTTGCTAAATTTGAAAGTTTTGATAAAATAAAGACAGGTGGTAGCCACACACATAATAGTTTTCCTGTATTTATCTTTGGTCCACTGCTTTTCTCAATTTATATCAATAAGAGGCACACCGGGGATTTCAGTTTTTACAACAACCTGATGATTCAGCACT
The DNA here is from genome assembly GCF_019279795.1 of Protopterus annectens. NCBI lineage: Eukaryota > Metazoa > Chordata > Ceratodontiformes > Protopteridae > Protopterus > Protopterus annectens. Next base: position 299,509,002 of record NC_056751.1, read on the forward strand.
CATGCATAGTGCAAATAAGCAGAGCAAATCAAGAACTGATATGCAATTAGGTTTAAGTTCCATTAACATATGGATAAGCAACAATAGACTCATATAAAAAACAAAAAAGAAAGATAATACACTTCAGCTAGCATTAATCCTGTTCTACTCTGCTTTAAGCACAGGCTGGAAAAAAAGTCATGAGAACAGTTGTCCTGTACAAGAGGAGAGCTGGAAATCCTTATGGAACTTCATAGACAATATTTTCTCAGTCAAAAAATATGTATGATGCATAATAAAAAATATAAATTGGGTAGTCTTTATAGAACAAATTTAACTTTTCTGATGGGCTAAACAAGACTAGCCATAACACATGCCCTTCTGCTCACTTAAGCACTATGTTGTAGCATAATTATGGCTTGCTTAACTTTCTGAATGATAAACTCACTTAAACATACAACAGGTTGCTAAGTTTGCAATTAACCTTTCTTTACCTAGAAACCATTGTAAGCTACTAGCAAAAATAAACTGGATGACTTATAAAGACCAGTTCTTATTCACTTGCAGGCCTTTCTGTGGAAACCAATGTCCTGGTCTGTCTTAACTGTTTCTCAAATAGGACAAGTAGACAGCTGAGATCTACATGTACTGTATACTCCTAAAGGGCACACTAAAATGTGTGAAAAATACCAAGTGTGTTCTTCCTATAGGCAGTTATAGAAAATATAACAGAGTTCAAACATGTAACTAACAATCTTTTTTAAGTGTTTACAGTATTTACAAGCCTAGCTGATTTTTGTTTCTTTCTTGTAAATTTTTACTCACCATTACTAAGCCTGCTATATGCTTCTTTGCTATCCACTGTGATTTTTTTTTCTGCTATCTTCAATGACTCACATTTATACCTGTACTGCATTATGTTTGTGCTTAACATCCTGAATCACAAGGAAAGTATCAGAATGTGAACAGATGCACATGAATTAGCATCTCTTAATCGCTGTTATTTCAACATTTACAAAATGAAACAATACTTTCAGACCTTGCTGATGCACTAAAGCTATCTTCAGGAAAGTTATTATATAAATATGACCAAGAGACATGTTCTTTAGGTATGCAGTCTATTAATATTCTGTACAGGACAGCTGTAATCCTCTGTACTGATTTTTTTCACTTTGAATACTGATCATAACACAGTATGTAAAATATATAAACTGGGTCTGCCCAGTAACAAATTCCTGGTTATAATATAATATAATATAATATAATATAATATAATATAATATAATATAATAACAGTTACACTGTCATAGGAAGTATGTCATAATGAACCATTAGCACTAACAATGCCATCATGCTCAGGGCCTTGTTACCAGTCATAGCAGAGACTCATGGGGACTGAGTACAAAGGAGCACTTACTGTTAAAGGGACAGTACCCTATCCAGTGACAGAAAAGCATTATGTACTGAGGAGTACAGAAAACACCCTACAAACACAAGAATTTCAACTGGAAGAAGATGGAACTTCATGAAGTTTACTTACTCAAGTAGGCCATTGAATCATTTACTCATTCCACTGGTGAAAAGGGTATCTTGGAAGGGATTACACAGGTATGGCAAGATCTCTAAATGTCCCTGAAGCAGGATTATTTGACTTGCTTGACTAAAATCAGTTTACCTTCATAAAAAGAAGGCCGGTCTGTGTGCTTAAGTCAGAAGCCTTATTGAACTTATTTTTGGAAATAATAAAGGAAAAATTTCAGACGTACCACCACGGACAAACACTTCTTCACTATATCCACAACAAACGAGTGTGAAATTTATTAAAACAAATAGTTAAAACATAGATGCAGGAAACAAAGCTAGTCACTTTTCTCCACTAGAATTAAGATAATAGAATCTGACATTTATGACAATGGACCAATGTTATGTTTGCTTCATTGCAATATTTCTGCATAGAATCTAGTCCTTACTATCAAACAGAACTGGCAGCTGTTTCACCCACTGTATAAAAATGTAGACCATACCACATAAAATCTTAGTTTTAGAATAATAACATAATTTATAAAACATGTTATATTAAAATCACAGCAAAAAAATGAAAACCTGTCTGATTCAAAGGGAATATAAATAACATCCATGTAATAAAAAGACTGTGAAGAAATGGGCATTGTTGTGGAAACATATATTCTGCTTTCCTTATGGTGCTACAACCCTACAATTGATTATATCAGCAAAGGGAGTTCAGAAGGAAAAAATGTCTGAGAGGCAGAGTAAGGGCATTGCTCCTAAAGAAAAGTGCAGGTAACCAATGTGTGGATGAAGATTGTATTCTTGAATGTCATTTGCCTGAGGTTTGACACACAAAGGATCAGAGCAAATCCTCAAATCCATAGGAAATCACTGTTGGTGATCTGAGCAAGCAGTGATGCCTTTTTGGAGAAAATTCCCCCCTTCTTCAATTTGATGCAACTATGGAGTTGGTATATAGGTTTGGGGGAGGGGTGCAAGGAGGCTTTCCTACATGCAAAAAACACTTAATAATGCATTTTTTGGCCTTTGTTGGGGGAGCAGAGTTTAGGGACTCTGATCATAAGCAAGTTGAACCTCATCCACTCATAGTGGAACCATAAAATAAAGCTTGAATTCTACTTCATTTGCAAAACAGTAGACTTTAAAAAATGTCTGCTGCATCATTACTATAGAGCCCTACATCGATCACCACACTAAAATGAATATTTACTTCAGGCAACTGCTCTGGTCTGTGCTTGAAATGATACTTAAAAATGCTCTGCTCATAAATTTGGTTTAGTTTTGCTTTAAATGATGAGATAAAACTGAACAGTTACAGTAAAATTTTGTCAATTTATATGTAGAATGTCATGTATATATCATATTTATAATATTACCTGTCATTGCCTATAGAGTCTGGGGGCTGACAATAACCTTTCCTTGTACATAGTGCCTGACAATTCAACTGCATTGGGATACTACGTCCCTTATAAATCATCATTCTTTTTTAAACATACCATTAAAATCCATTATATACAATATATGATAGAATGAGTTTTAGTATGTGTTTATAATGCAAACCATAATCAAAAGTAATTCATATTTCTGTCTCTACATATATGTAAGGTGTCAGAGAGATGCATTGCACTTTGATCTACTTGTCATGTACTCATGTACTTCAAGTCCTCTTTGTAAATGTTCTAAATGCTATGTTTGTAAAAGGGAAAATCAGGTTTTATTTGTGTAAACTGAAATGTACTTCTAGTATTTATAGTCTTACTAACCCAAAGGGTGTCATGACCATTGTTGCTAGCTTGGAATTTCTCAAATGTTTACAACAAAGCAGGCCAACAAAAGGCTAAATCCTCTACTTTTTCTTTTAGTTGTAGCAGCTCCATCTAGTACCAACAGTGAACCCAATTTTTAAAGAAGCATCAATTAACATGTACACATTGCAGTGCCCCAATGAACTGGGGCACCTTTAAAGGGTTATTTGACTGATTCCTTTGAAACTCTGTTCACTGTGGACACAAACTGAGAAAATGTGGTAATCATATATTAAGAAGATTCTAAAATGAAGTAAGTATTGTCATTTTCACTTGTCCTTTGCCACAAATGACTGTGAATCAGTCTAACAAGCAGGATGACAGAAGTACTCCAAGTTAGGAGATAAGCAGACAGACGCAGAAAATGGGATGACCCAGCTTAAAGTGCCTAATACAAGAAGAATTGGGAAGCCTGAAAATGAAGGGATGTGCAGCATGAACAAATGCATAAAAGACTTGATATTATTTAATTTGCAACACCAGTGCTAATCACTAACTGATGTTTAATGTTGTAGTGGGCAAATCATGAGTTGCTGTTTGAAGGGTATGTCCCAGTTAGTCATTAATTCTGAGTTGTTTTTTTTTTCAAGCAATTGCTATTTTTCATTTACAATACTCAGAACAAAAAGAAATCCGATGAGTCAGATAAGGAATGTGTATATTTTGACTGCTGAAGACCAAAGCTTTCTGCTTAGGCACAGATGTGTCATTACCATGAAACACAAATGTATTTATTTTTTTACACTAGCATTCACTCATGTGCATTTATGCTGAATCAGGAGTATCAAGAATTTGTTCTTCAGCAATCTATATGATAAAAACAGAAGAGTTCATTCCTGTATTAAAAACAATACTAGAATAGCAATTTAAAATTGTATTCTGGAATCACTTTTCATTTAAAAGACAATCACAGCTTAGCTCTATGGAACCTCATTACTGCACTAAAACCCACTTCAGCCATGGCTTGAACCTTGTTCCTGTACAGATGGTTGAGGTGAAATTCCTCAAATGTCAGTAGCCCCAAGGAAAAAAACACAGAGGAACACAGCCTCAGTCACTGTTTTCCATTGGAAATAATTGCCAATGAGATTTCTAAGTGTGGGATGGCAATAATTCCCATCTTTTGGAAGATTTCTCCTTTCTTTGAGTTGGCGTGACTGAGGAGTTGGTACTTGCAAATTTGGGAGCTGCAAGAGGGTTGTCCCCCTACAAAAAATGCTTAAAGTTAATTTTTCACCCTGTGTTTCAGGCATTATTTTTCATGCTCCCATATTCCATTGCTCAGGACTGTGGAAATTGACATTCCATAGTAGGACCTTTGACCCCAGATAATAGAATATGTTGTAGCTTACATCTTATCTGTCTTTGTAGCTCTTTGTTCAGCTGAAGAATTGCGAGAACAATTATAATGCAAACTAAGAAAAAAATCATGTATTTTTCTTTGATTATATTTTTGCAGGACAGTATTGAACATGAGATGTTCAAACAAAGGTAATAATGTCTTTTTGAATGAAAATAAAAAAATCCATTCATTCCATCAGTTGTGAGTCTGGTATCACCTTTACTTCACAAACTCAGAGAAGGATATATTTCTTTTTCTGTGTATTTTCATCTTGTGTCTTGTCACACACATGGATGCACAAGGAGTATGTTATTTAATTTCATTTCATTGTATTAATTGTAATACTTAATATGATATGTGTTTTCCATAAACAATAGAAATGCACAATAATAGCAAAATGGCAATAAATATAAAATGTAACCTAATACATTAAAATTGCCTAGGTAGAATAAACTACACACACACACACACACACACACACACACACACATATATATATATATATATGGTTCCCATTCAGAAGCCTGAAACATCATAAGCCTGAAAATCAAAATCCTGAAACCAAAAGCCTGAAAATTCAGAATCCTGAAAATTCAAAATCCTGATAGCCCAAAATCCTGAAAGACCAAAATCCTGAAACTCAAAATCCTGAAAACACAAATAATGCTAATATGTCACTATAAAGACACTAATATCTACCAACTGACCCTGACCCTAACCCTAACCCTAAGGTCCGTCACTATCGCACACTCACCTGACCCGCGCCCTAAACCTAACTCACTTAAACCGCCCCTAACCCCAATATTTGTCACTATTGCATACATGCCTAACCTGCCTAACCCTAACTCACTTAAACCGCCTAACCCTAAAATAAAACCAACCGCACACTTACCTGACCCCAACGCATGACCTAACACCACAGGGCTAACAATAGCAAAGCCACAATGACATCAGTATGTCTATTTTGTGTTTTCAGGATTTTGAGTTTTCAGGATTCTGAATTTTCAGGCTTTTGGTTTCAGGATTTTGATTTTCAGGCTTATGATGTTTCAGGCTTCTGAATGGGAACCATATATATATATATATATATATATATATATATATATATATATATATATATATAGGTTTACCTTCATATGTGCATGATGCACTTGGGCGATCCTACTAAGGTCGAAAGGAGGTTTCCAAAGCTGCACAATATCAGAAAAAAATTGCCCGATGTGTAATGAGCAAATGCACAGTGGCATTCGCTCATTGCAGATTCAGATTCAGCATTTTGGGTGCAGATTGCACTATAGTGGGATCGGGAAATGAACCCTTTCCCCACATGGGGGGTGCAGGGTGGCTTGCCCCCCCTGCATTATGATGTGTATTTGAAGTTTTAGTTCGAAAGTCAGCAAATCTGCTTTTTGATATGCTGATTTTTGAACTATGGCAACTTTCAAAGTTTAAATTTCGCGCTTTAGATTCGCACAAAAGCACGATTGTAATTGTGATTTCCGCTTATTTAAAGGTAAACCCTATATGAGTATATATTAGAAGACTGAAAGTTTAAAGTTGCAAACGCTCTAAAGAGCGAAAATGACGGACCTCAAAATCATTATTGTGGGGGACTGTGCCCCCCCCACTAAATATATATTCCAAGTCTTAGATTGCACTATAGTGAGGAAACGGCAAATATTCCGATCTTCACTATTCAGCAATCTCAAAAAAAGTGCTTCAAGGTCTGGCATTTTTGCTCTTCAGAGCGTTCGCGGTTTTAAAATTTCGGTCTTCTAATATAGACCCACACACACATATATATATATATATATATATATATATATATATATATATATAGAGAGAGAGAGAGAGACGGTGAGAAAGAGAAAGAACATTAAAATACCTGTGAGGATTTAAATAGGTTCTCCTAAAAAAGTGGCACTTACTGGACTTCTGAAATTAAGTCTTAATATCACATACCCCAAATCAGGGAAAGTAGTGTATTTCATAATACATATCTCTCAGCAAGTAAATAAACATCTGCCTAATGTCTCCAGTTACCACAAACGGTCTCTCAGTTGATGAACTGAGTTTACAAGTCAAAGTATAGGCCATACATAGCTCCTTTAAACAGGTGAGACCAAAGCTATGTAGAGCTTGAAGGGTAAATACCAGAATTAAAAAAAAAAAAAACGACCTTGCTGTCACTGGTAACTTGTGTGTAAATATTGAAAGGACTGTATGAAACTTAAGATAATGCAATGAAGCTGATATGACTGGAATACATTTGTATTTTTTTTATTACTAAGATCTGTGCTGAATAAGTGCTTTTTTATATAGTATCAGTCTCTTCTTTATGTGCCAAATTTTCTTGTGCCTTTCAGAATAAACATATGCACATCAGATCTGTTAAAAGTGGTTTATTATGTAGTAGCAGCATACAGTGGAGGTCGATGTCAACATTAGCCAAATCAAATCTTACTGTCTCAAATAACAGTGCTGATAAACTGAAATAGACTAAATTATACTGTCTGGTAGCTTTTCTACTTATTATACAAGCCGTAGCTGCTGTGCTCAAAATTGTTCCTTCCCTCCAGAATGTCAGAATTAATTCTAACTGCCATGCTTTCTGTAGTTTGACTTGACTTCTGCACTCAGTCTCCAGTGTCTGTACTGAACGTCTGCGCACTACACTGCAACGACTTTCTGTGTATCAGTCTGAACTTACTTACTGATGTCTGTGTCCAAAGTATCTCTCCTGATAATGCATAAACCCTGTACATTTTCTACAGTTCTACATGCCTCTTTAACCTTAGTTTCCAAGCCTTATACCATCTAAACAAGATCTGTTTGTACTCAGTGTGCTGCACTTTCTGTTCATACATTTTGTCTTTATCAGTATTTTACACTGAAGGTTATTTATCTAAGCTCATTTGTATCCTTCACTGAAACATTTCTTTCTTTTGAAATTGCATGTAAAATGTATAATATAAAATGAAAATATACATCTGCTTTAATATAGCTGCATTTCTATGCCTTTGCAAAGAGAATGCTGACAAACTACCTGGAAGTAAAACCTGATCTTATACTGTGCAAATTCTGCAGCTCAGGAGTAATATGCCTAAATGATATAACATTCACAGTCCTGGGTGCAAAATTTTTGTACATGTTGTTGGTAGACAGGCAAGATCTACATCTAGAAGTTCTAGGCAAATGTCACTGCAGTAGTCATAACTGCATAACTGTAGCACAGGTACCATAGTGCACATAGTACAGTAACCTATTTCAAAGTCAGAATTAGGCATTTTATTTTGACAATGTCTATTCGATGGAAATAAGAGGACCTGGCAACTGCAATTACCTTGTGACACCATTTTGCCCAGAATCACCTGAAATTTCTTACCATTAAAATAAACTCCAATACATTTTCCCAATAAAAAGGTTAGGACATATTAGATCATGCAGTTGTTGCACCACAGCACACATCAACATGTCCTTGTTCATCATGTGACTGAGTTTAACCCGACTATGCTTCATCCAGTGTTGGACAGAATCAAGGCTTTTTCCTCTAGCTACAAAACCAGAAGTCACCTCCTGGTAGAAGGAGAACTGCAACAGTGTATCATAAGGGAAATAATTAAATACTTCTGTTTTACAAGACCATCCTTAGAGGTACAATATATAGCATGAATAATAAAGGGAACAAGAAAGTGACTCTTTTACATCCCATACATTACTGGGTGGATCAGAAAAAACACATAAAAAGCATTTTGAGAGGTATAAGGCAAACCAGTCATGAATTCCTTTTATTTCATTCTATTTTATTTGAACAGGGTTGGTTGTCTAATTAATTGCCTCTCACTTCAGATACTGAGACTAATCCTAGCAATGATGCAAACCACCATATCATCCTGCTACTGCCTGTGATGATCTGTATTTTCTGTCTTGTTCAGATGGATTTAGACATTGGGGTCCAGTTGAAATCACATCTTTTTGGCAATTTTGTCTTCTGTTCTTGTTATTATCAGCTATTACTGCCCTCTACACAGTAAAGTTGTGGACTATGCATTTGTTGTGCATTTGTCAAGCTGCTCTTATATAGAGATCCCTATTAGAAGTGCAAGAATGAATAAACAGAGGCATCTGAAGCTAGCCTTTACAGTTTCACATGCCATAAGTTGGGGAGGGGGGGCTGCATTCCTCATACCTCTGCCACTTATGCATCCTACATTGCACCAAGATCAGAGTACCTTGGAGTAGTGAGAGTACTCTAAAACATAGCAGTTGTGGAATTAGTAGATGGGATTGTAATCACTGCCACTGGGCACCCATTGCAATTATACCTTTTCCAATAAATAGCTTCATTCTCATTTCTTGATGAATGGATTAATCAAGCTGTCTTTGGTGATATATTTATAAGGTAGATATGTTTATATGATATAAGCACGCTGATCTCATTACTGAACACTTTTTATGAAATTTCAGGCTTGGCTAAATTGTTGTGTTTTAGTTGTTGAGGTTTATAATTACTTAACCAGATATTTTTTTCATTTTCATTTTAGTGAACCTGACATTTCTGATCTACAAACTCTGCTTTCAATTACTAATTATGAATTTTGGAGATTGTTTGAATTTTAACCCAGTTTTGTTTGCGTAATCTTAGTTTTTAGTTTTCTGTGTTATTATATTAGCCACTTACAGTTTATTTAGTTATTTCACTTTGTTGACCTGATTTGCCATAGTGGATAATGCCATTTTTAGATGCCTTAATAATATGCATCAGAGCTTTTAACTTCATTGTGCATATATATTTTACTTATGTTAATTATTTACTTTCATTTTATTTCTTCCTTTTTTGACACCATTTATCTTGTTTTTAACTGCTATTATATTTGAATTAGTCTTCATTTTGTCTGGATTTTATATTTCTTTTATTGTTTTTTAAGTTACTTTTATTATTGTTCTGTAAACTGCTTAGATAATAAACATTGTAATAAGTTTGAACTGCGGAAGTAAAACCACAGAGAATGCAATGGCAGTCAGGATTCCAATATTTATGTTATCCAGTGCAGTGAGAAATGATGGTGGCCCAAGATAGAATGCAATATTTGATTGCCTACTATTATTTCACTATTACAAAGTTAGGGCATGCTAGAGCTGTGTCAGTATTGAAACAAACTGATAAGGATCTAGGAGGGCATGAGATTTAAGGTAGGATTATAAAAGTTCATTAACTATCTTCTCAATAGCTTAGCATTCAACAGAGTAAGATGGGATATCATGAGTAGGGAAATGGAAGCATTTGCATTCCCTGACACAATGATAAGGTTAATTAGGGGGATATAAGAGGGATCAGAGGTGAAAATTAAAGTGGGAGGTTCCTCTTTGTAAGTTCTGTTTGAACAGAGAGACCAGGCAGGGGTGCCTTCTTTCCCCTTTGTTATTTGTGTTACATTTAGAACCACTGGCAAAGAAAATAATGGAAACAGAAATTCAAGGATATAATTGATATGGTAAATGAGCAAAATTGGCTTTACTTGCAGATGATATTATTTTGTACCTAATAAACCCAGAAAATTACATTTTGGTGTTTTGGAACATTCTGAGACAGTTTAAATTCTTTTCAAGATACAAAATTAATGAAGATGAAACAAAGCTAATAGCTGAAAAATATGTACACACACACACACACACACACACACACACACACACACACACACACACACTGGTTCAACAATACCCATATTTATGGGGACACACACACACAAATTGGTTCAGCAATACCCATATTTATGGGGACATGATAAAATGAAGAAATTAGGAGTATGGGTTAAAAAGGATTATGCTATGGCAGCTAAGGATATGTGGGAAGAGGCTGAATAAAAGATAATACAAAAACTAAGAAACTGGAAACTCTGTTTTATGGATATGGATAGCAAGGTACAAGTGATGAAAATGTTTTTGTCCCTTTAGTTTTATACACAGGTAAGGCATAGTTTTATCAACTGGAGGAGAAGTTGTGGAAAGAAACTAATAAAGAGTTGAATGATTTTATCTGGGAGGGAATGAAGGCAAGAGTCAAGTGGGAGAAGCTGATCCTTCCAATAGAACAAGGTGGTTTGGGCTTACCTGATTTGCTTGGGTATTTCAGAGCTACACACTTAAGGCTCCTATACATAGCACAAACAGAAAGCTGTGACTCTAAGTAGAAAAGGATGATGATGAAACAGGGGGCAGCTCAAGAAATAAGGAGAGAGTGGGATTGTGGTGCAGATCCTTAAGGAGAATAACAATAGTCATGCAGAATACTATATTCATAAAGTTGCAGAATATATTCTAAGAACTAAGCCTACATGGGATTGGAGAAAGGAGATTTTGCTGATAGAGGTGACAGCAATTAGGGGTACCAAGAATAGACAAGAAGGGGCTGGGATTTACTAGAGAAAACTGGCAAAGGAATCAAGGTATAGGGAGAGGGAAACGTAATAGAATGGGAAGAGGTCAAGAATATATTTGGACTGCAGGCTAGAGACTGCCTTCCCTGTCAAGGACTGATATCAGAGTATAGACAAAGATAAAGGAATAGGGGGATCCTAAGTGAAATACTAGCACTGTTAAGTGTTTTTAGTAGAATTAATAACAGAAGCTGCAGTTAAAAAGGGACAATTAATATGGCATAAAAATATTATATGATAATTATAGGAATCAATCAGACTAGGTTAGAAAGGATTGGGAAGGGATACTGGATAATAAATTTACAAAGGAACAATGGGAGGATAGACATATGGCTCCAAAATATGCAACAAAGTCTAGAAAATTTAGAATTTTTGCTTGGAAGTGTTTGCATAGGTATTTTTGTACCCCATTTTTGCCTCGGGAAGATTGCAAATGTTAGAGGTGTGATGAGGAAGAAAAAGACAATTGGGAACATATTTTTTGGGAGTGTAATGAGTTGGCAGACTGTAAAAATGTCTTACGGACTTCTCTGTCAGAAATAATGGGTGAGCAAATTGGCATAACCATGGAAATGATTTAATACAGGATCTGAATTGCCTAGGCATAGTAAGGCCTTGTGAGTTTAATTCTGGTGGCTGCCAAAAAAGCAATTAGTAAAAAATGGAAATCAAAGTCTAAACCAACTGTATTAGAAGCAGTGAATATAATAACAGAGGTAAAAGCACTGTAAGTGGGATCTTTAGAAAATGGTTTGAGTAAATTACATAGAAAAATGGGGATTATGGGAATGATACATGCAGAATAATGTTTTGGAGAAGGAATGAGGTTAAAGGGAAGGCAGGAACTGAATGAGCTATGTAATGCTTGACTGACAATGACAGTATAGAAGATTATATGTGATGTATAAAGTTTGTACCTGAAAATATGTCAATATGGTTTGTTTTCATTTATATAAATGTATGATTGTCTGTGTCATAAGTAATAACTCAATACATTCTTTTTGTTTAAAAATACATAAATAAATAACTTTACAAATAAAATGGAAAGTTCAAAACAGAATGATAGTTTTCCACAGTTTACAGATCAAGATGGGGAATCTTGTTGACAAGGTAACCAGTGCCTTTATTAAATTCCCCCATCTTCAAGGATGACTGCAAGCTCTTGAAATTAGCTAAACTAAGCTGAAGGACTCCAGGCATGACATAATCAGTCTAATAGGTCTAGGGCTCAACTTACAATATATCAGGCAGACAGCTAAAAGAAACAGGCGAGGTTATGATAAACAGCTACTTCATTTAAAAAAAATAAGTGATACGTAGAAGAAATTAAGACTAGGATCTGTTAGCAGTCAACATTAAACTGGTTGCACTTGAACTCACGCAAGGCTAGCAACAAAGTGTACATCTCATTTTATGTTGAAAAATGCACTGCTTCTTGAAGGAACGTGTAGCATTTCCTTTTTATACAATAATACCTGGCAGACGTGTGATGAACATAACTGAATCTAGCCTGAAAAGTGAACTTAGATTATAATGTGAACTGCAAAATGTACACTGTACCAGTTTATGTATGAGAGAGCTTGTAGCTTGCAGAATTTTGGACTTAAGTCATTCTGTTGGGTCATTATATCTATTTTATTAATTTTGTTATTGTTCTGCAGGTAGCTTTTTATATCAGCTGAAGGTGATTAGTACGAAGCAAGGCAGAGAAGGTATGAGAGCATAGTGAGAGACAAAACTTATATTTCAATACCTGTACCCACCTTCAGGTGTGGTTTTATAAAATGGACTGCAAATACACATTAAGTGTTGGTGTCTGATCAACTTTTAAAACTTTCTGTTTAAGGTTAGAAGTATATTGAAATATAATAATCTCTTCTTTACTGTATCAGACCATGTGAATCAGAACCCCCCCTCCACACACACACACAAACACACACACACACACACACACACACACACACACACACACACACACACACACACACACACACACACACACGCACACACACATACAAACACATGCATACAGTTTATTCAGATTTGCCCTTGGGCTTTCCTCTGGGATTTTCTTGAATAATGTCATTTTTGAAAGATCAGACACTCTAATTTTATATTTTGAACTGATAAAAGTTAAATATATATTTTAGGCTAGAGAAATATACCGACTTTCCAAAAGGCAGGTGGCTGTGATGGCCTATTTGAGGGATTCCCTGGCAGAAGTTGTGTATTGGGTTGTACCATGACTTTATCACCTGTATATCACTATAAATTACAGAAGTCTACTGTGGTTGTGGTGCAAAGTACTGACTTCATCTGGATGGAGCTTAACACTCCTGCACAGGTCAGTGCTGTCTGAGAAGGAAATCATAGTACTGAAGTGAGGCTGCAAAGTGGGTGCAGGCCCACATTCTTCTGTTTATATTAAGGTGATGGTAGCAGTGACCTTATATTATAACTAGTACAGCCACATATGAGGGAGCTCCAGTGGAGTCATTCCTCATAGAACTAGCTTTCTCACAGATATTAATTTATGGTCTCAGATTCACATTACAATGCTCTTCAGTTAGTGAGGTTTTCTTTCTACATGGCTTAATGTCGGACTAGAAAGTTCATTTTCGTGTTTTTACTAGTGTAGGAAATGTGGGGTACCCCAGAGGTAGACCTTCATGTAAACCTTCTTGACTGGAAAATGATCCTTCCTGCTGGCAAAATCAATTAAACAGCATGTGGTTTTGTATATAAGTAAGCAAGAGGGAAGACCTTTGTTACCCCTCCCCATCCCCATGCTGGGAAGAAATGAGACTCTGTCATTTGGTAATTGAGCAGGGCACCTTCCTCATAAGGGATCACATCACAGGTACAGGAAATATAGTAGCACATTTCTTGAGTTGTAACTAGAGCTGGAATTCAGATGTATGTTACATGTGTCTTATGGATGTGAGCTACCTGAAAAAAATCATTATTTTTGCTAGGGTGGAGAGGGCAGTCTTCCATGTTTCTGCTTCCTTAGTAAAGTGAGGAGTGGTGGATCATCAGTGTAGTTTCTAGACTATGGAGGGTAAGCTTGTTTACATATTTCCAATGTTGCCTTGATTTTGCATCTTTTAGCCAAGCTCATAGAAAAAATGTCAAATGACCATTGTTGTTACCATTTGGTGGCAAGGATTTGTGTGGTTTCTGTAGCTCCTGTCCTTTGCCATGCAAAAAACTTACCCTGCCCTGGTGAGTGACTATCCAGTCAATTGAGAAAAGAGCTAGCTGCATCTCATTAACTGGTATGTCCAGTAGGCTTACCGGTTCTACTAGGCCTTCTGGGTGAAGCTTTATGTATTACTAAGATGACCAAGAAGATATGTATTAAACACACATTCTTTTAGAAGTAATTTTATATATGGGCACATAAATACCCTCTTCCACCACAATATTTGAATGTATAGGTCTTCATGACTTACCTAAGATATCTGTTTGATTTGGGAATAAGTTGTTCTGTGGTCAGTATTCATGTATGTTATTTATTTCTTTCTTTATGTATGTATGCGTGTATTTATTAATGAACCTATCAGTTGGACTGCTTAAGGACCTTTTTCACCCCTACCTATTCCTAAAGGTGCAAGCAATCTGAAGCACAATGCAAACAGTACATTATACAGTGTACTTTTAGCTGAGCAGAGAGGAATGACAACTTTTACAAGTGGGAGAACAGTAAAAGGCAATAACAGAGTATAAGGATTGAATTGAAATATTCACAGGTACAAACAATAGCTACAGAAGCTTTGGTACATTCAATGAACAGCAGTTGATGAATGGCATAGAGTTTTCTAGAATATTATAATATATTATGTGTAAGATAGGAACAGTAATTTAATCCCCAAATGACTTAGCCATCCTGCTGGAAGGTTTGTCTCAAATAAATAATGGGTGTCAAAATCATGGCCTGAAACTAAATGACAACAAAAAGCATTATTCTGTCCTTTGGAAAGTCATTTACCTACTGGGAACTACCACATTGACAATACTACCCTAAGAGTTGACCCAGTTATTTGGGATTTGAAAACTTTTGTGGACGGTGACCTATCTTTGACCTAACATTTGACAAACATGTTTCTATTGGTGTAAGAAAGCCCTTCTATACAGCACAGATTATAAACAAAATGATTTTGTCTATATCTAGGGATGTCATTGTCCCCCTTTACACAGCCCTTATTTGGCCAGTCATTGAATATAATGCCCCCTTTGGCATGTATCTGTCCAGACACATGAAATAACTGGAATGCCTACAAAAATACATTACTGAAAGGGGATAAGGCCTAAACAACATGTCCTATATGGACTGACTCAAACCCTGTCACTATACTCAACATCCTACAGACTACTAAGGGGTTACCCGTGTCTGGCATACAAGGCATCCACAGACCCATTGCTGATGGATTTACTGTACATTACCAAGTCACAGGCAGGGTTCTAAACCTCTACTGCAAGATCAACAGAATTGTTTGGAGGGACAGGCATATTTCATAGAAAATTCTGCTGCTTTGGAATAGACTACCCATCCACATAAAACAAAATTCATTCCTGTCCATTTTCAATTGCAACTTAGATCTATGAATGGGAAACAGAAAATGTACCGCAGGACTCACCCCTGTACTACTAATGGACAGAGGCAGCACCTAAATGTTCTACCCTATGCACGGGTCCCCTCAAATTATCTGCGGTATGAACCCAGTAATTCTTATTAGGGGTAGTATATAATTATCTACCATGGGTAAGACCAATCTATAACCAAATGGGATAGGTTATTTTGAGCACAAAAAGGGAAATTCGCTAGACTTAAAATGGCCCCCAAGAGCAGCTAGCCTAGTACTTACCTATGGACCTATTATCCAGAATCACTGATACTGAATGTCTGGACACACTTATCCATTGCCTGTATAGTCATTTCTTACACATGATCTGGTTGAGTCGACCTCCATTTATTTCCTTTTTCTGGAATTCCCCTTAGTTCATCACATTTGTAATATTAGAAGGAAGCTGGGTCCAGGTATTTGGCTCAATCTTTCTTAGCAGAAGGTTCTATCCATAGTCATAGACCTAAATACCAGTCTTATGACAATTAAGACACCCTGACCTTGTGACCTGCATTGGTATAAATAGCTGGCAGCTGCTAAGCTTTGTGGTGAGAGGAGCAGCATTCAAGGAGATGGAACATGAAGCTTAGGCAGGTAAGTAGCAAGGTGGCTCTAGGTGTTACAGGCAGTCAGTTAACCTTCATTAGAGAAATACCTTAGTTCTTACAGAGATCTGAAAAGGTGATAAGCCTGCAGATCTTTTTTGAAGATCATTTGCAAAAGATTAATGTTATGAAAGGAAAAATAAATTAAATTAAAGCTAATCATTCTATATGCTTCCTGATTAATGTGTTCAGTGATTATTGTAACTGAGACAGATCTGCTGTAGAACATTATCACATATAATTCAACATGGGGCTTGAAAGACAAAGTAGGGTTTGGCAAGTCCCCAGTTATTTAAACTAATCCATCTGTGTTAATGCAGTGTAAGGAGGGGTCACAGATGTGGAATAAACAAACTTCCATCAATCTACTGATGGAAAAAAACAAACAAACATTGTTTTAGTTTTCTATTAACTGCTAGCTCGTTGCATGGGTGCACCCCAGAGGTTATTAAATTCCATTTGCAGCTCATTTTGAATTCTCTCTAGGGAAGGACTGAATTTCAGTAAGACCGTATTATCAACATGCAGTATTAAGTGGGAATTCAGGAGGTCACAGGGCACCTCACTGACAGGGAGAATAAAGTTGACTCCAAAACTGAGCTCTTGGGGATTGGATGGTGAGGTACACATAATCACTATAAAACTTCTGTCCGCCAAGCAGTTCTGGAAGCAGCAGATGAGGTTATTCCTGGCTTGAGCTAGTAATTCAGAGTTTGTCTTCAAATCAATAAAGATAACACCTTTTACTTTTCTGATTTTTGTGTTTGAGAAGTCTTGGTCTATAACACAATAAACAGTGGTTTGAGTATTAAGTCCTTTATGAAATCTGTGCTGAGCATCTGCAATTGAACTTTACTTTTTGACATAGCAAGGACCTGTCCATATACATGTTTTTTGAAGACCTGAAGATTTCAGCAAACACATTAATATCTGCATGGTCATGAACAGAGGGATGACAACTGCATGTTTAAATTATAGAAAACTTGGAACTATCTGCCCTTCTATTATGTAAGTAGATTTTGGATCAAGGGAGTTTGGATCTATATGGGTTTGTCAACCAGTTCCTGGTGGTGGTGCTCCATCTTCTGCCTCCTTTGAAGAACATCTCTCTTCACCTTGGGACTTGAACTTCATGAGATACACCCTTCTCTTTATACATTTCAAACAATCATGTTTCATTCAACTTGGAGTGTATGCCCCAGACGCTCACTGCATCTACAAAATGGCCAAAGACCTGTAGCACAACCATGAGAATAATCAACATACCAGTTTAACTAGGAAGGAAATAATGAGAAATCATTTCATCCAGTTATGGACTCGTCCTCAAGTAAAGCAGTGATGTTGTTTTGTGTGTGTGTGTGTGTGTGTGTGTGTGTGTATGTGAGTGCGCGCGCGCGCGCGTGTGTATGTGATGTGAGTGTGTGCATGTGAGTTTGTGTGTGTGCGCGTGTGTGTGTGCGCACGTGTGTGTGTATGTTCCTTTTTATCTATTTTAGAAACAGCGATAATGAAATACAAGTTCTTCAGCAATGCCCTACCCTGTTAATGCAGTAGTATAATTAATATATAGTAACTCTACAAATCCAGCTCCTTCTCTTCAGCTCAGATCCCTTGTATATCAGTGTAATACAGATCTTGGAGACAAGAAACTTAACTTAAACAGCTGTTGGACTTATGGAACGGAAGTTGTAATTTGGTAATGGAAGCGTCCCCTTTGTCTAGCAATGCCACAATGCTATGCTTACTGAAAATATCTGTTTTGAATCCCTCAGCCTCTGTTTGCACATTATGTGACTCTGGGCTCCTTGTCGGAGTCTGAAAAAAAGTTTATTTGGATCAGTGCTCTATTTCAGTTAACAAATACATGATGTCTCAGAATGGCAATCTATTTCACCTCTACTGCATTGATGTATCACCTGAAATATTTAAGTTTCTGTTTAGGACAAAAGTTTACAGTATGAGGAAGTATGAAGACTCAGACTATGTAATTGTGCTATAGGAAGTACAAATATCTGCCTTCTTTCATATGATGCTCTGAAGATGAGATTCTTCCTGTTTCCAGACAGTGCAACAACACTTTGAATGCCCTCTCATATGAAGAATATTAATACAGTCTATTTCATCATTTATGTGACAGTCAAATGTAGCATAAGTACAATCTTTAAACAGCTTCTAGGATTGAAAGTAAAAAGTTAAAAAGGAGTTCAGATGCCTGCAATTAAAAAATTTAAACTGATTTTAATGTTTTAATAGGTGGCTGTACTCCCATCATTTTGTGATGTGTGGTGCTGTCTCCCCACATATGTAATATAATAAATTAAAGGTTGCATTACCTTAAGAGCTAGAATAAACAATTGGTTTAACTGGAAAACAAATATTGTTCTGCTTCTGAAGTGAGGTTGTATATTTGGTTTATGGGGTGCGGTGTTAAAGATCCTAACATAGTGGGGTACAGGACAATGCTTCCTGCATGCAAATGAGCCTGTTGTAAAATTAATTTGTTATTTAAACCATGCGGTGATCTACCTTTCATTTCTGCCACCAAAAACAGAAGGGATTTAAATTATAACATACAATCTTAATCGAAGTGCCATTGAGGATGCCCACTGAAACTGCTTGCTCAATAGCTTTCTAGCCTAAAGACAAATAGGTCTGACTCTGATATTGCTCCCTCCCTGGGGTGGTTGCAGGTCTGGTTTAAACTAAAGAAGGATATTATATTTAGAAGTATAATTGAACATCACTCTTGTAGGTAACATTTCTTTGGGTGTACTGCATTATGCTACGCTATCAGTATTACAAAACCTTGTTACAGCATTGTTAATGTTATACATAAACCTCCCTGTCATTCCATTCACTTTTCAATGACATGTGAGTTCTCTTTATGTGATGTATTCCCAGACCTGTAAAAAATGGTGAAAAATAATCTTTTGAATGAGTAGGTTACCTATTGAAATGTGTGTGTTTTTATAAGTAAAGCATGGGAGAATGTGGACAAAAGTAACACCACAAAATGGAAAGAACGGAGATGACAAAGCAAAACTAATAATATCAAAAATTCTCCGCTGTAACAGGATTCCAATGAAGGCAGTCCCACAAACCTGGTATATAGCAGTAGTCTCCATGAAGAAACTGTGCAGTTCACGACCATATAACAATAAAAGTTTATTCTTAAAAACAACATAATGACAGATTAAGCGCTTTCATTTCCAATACCAGAAACTTCATCAGAATAAATGGTACTTATCTGCTGACGTCTTTTATACAATTTGATACCAATTAATTACAGTTCAATTGAAATCAATTGAAAAAACATTCAGCAATCACTATGGATAAATAAAAGGACAATAAAAGCTACAGGGCAAGATACAAACCACACTTGTAGTGTAGTATTGACATAACTTAAAATATGTAAAAAAATATATGTATGTATATAAATAATATGAAAAAAAGGAAATATGTATGATGTATACATAGTTGTACATTTTACTATTTCTTTATTGATTTTCTTTTGTTGTTAACTTTTACCTTGTTAGCCCTTAGTTTTAGGGCTGGAAGAAGTGACACATAATCATTCATCCCAGGGGGTATATTAGAATCCAGTCGCAGTTGCCAGATTAAATCTCTGTAACATAACTGGTTTTCCCACTCTCCCCCTCTACTGTCCTTTTTTAACATTTCCAAAACCCAAAATTTATAATTAGCTTCAGTACATAACAATGTATGCCTGTAAAGTGCATTTGTTTCCCTTTTTCTATTAACATCATACATATGTTCATATATCCTTTGACGTAAATGTCTTTCTGTCTTCCCTACGTAGTAGGCCCAACAGAAAGTACAATAAACTAGATATACAATCCCCTTTGTATAACAAGTGTAATATTGTTTACTCTTGAAAATAATTGGAATAGTAGGTATTGACAATTCCCCCATATTCGCTACAAATGTACATTGGGAACATCTTCCATTCCTAAAGGTTCCTTTTTTCTTTTCATCATTCCCCTGCGTGTTTTTTCTCAAAAATATTTTTAAGGTTGGAACCCCTTCTAAAACTGTAACACAAATGTCTGTTAAATACTTCTAACCTATTAGACATACTCTTAAAGATGTCCCATGTTTTGTTAATAGTTTTTCTTATTAAGTTTGTATTGGAGTTGTATGTCATAACAAAAAAGGGGGTATTGTGATCTTTGTTTTTATTTTTGTTTGTATTATAAATTTCATTACTTGGATAATCAACAGTGTTGTCACTTGTAATAATATCCACTATATTACACTCTGCATTTAATAGGGGTGTGTATCTAGTCCCCCACCCCTTAGTCACCTCTGCCTTAAGAGGACTAATAACTGATTCTGGATAGCCTCTCTCCAAAAATAATTTGTGCACATAATCCATTTCATTAATAAAGTCAACATATTTTGATGTCATTCTGGCCACGCTGACCATTTGTCCTTTTATAATGTTTTTCTTGTGTAGTGGGGGATGATTACTATAATAATGTAAATAGGAATTAGAGAAGCAAGCCTTTCTAAAAATTCTAGATACATATTTCCTACTTAAGTTGTCTTTTAAAATAGTTACATCTAAATAATGCATCTCTTCTGTATTGAATTCATGTGTAAATTTGAGAAACTGGGTAGAATTGTTAAAATGTTCCATAACCTTGAGAACATCATCCTGTGAACCCTTCCACACTATCAATATGTTGTCCAAAAAATGAAAGTATTGTACTATATTGTCCATAAATGGGGAATTGAAAACAAAATGTAGCTCCCAATATAACATAACTATATTTGCAAAAAATGGGGGCACAAGCTGCCCCCATCGCAACACCATCCAATTGTTGGAAGATATCTCCTTGAAAATAAATAAAATTATTTTTCAAAACCAACTCAATATTTTCCAACACTAATCTAAACTCACTGTCATTCAAAAATTTAAATTCAGTTAACATACATTCAAACCACTCTAAACCTTTGTCGTGCGGAATCACAGAAAATAAATCTTTTACATCCACGGTTAAAAATGAATAATCAGATTGGTATTGTAGTTGATTAATTTTGTTTAACAAATCCCATGAATCAATCAAAATATGTGGGTATAGTTTCTGAAAGGGCTTTAATTTTGTATCAACATAAATGGCTAAAGGTTGATTTTTTGAACCATCTGATGTCATAATAGGTCTTAACGGTGGATCTTCTATACCTTTATGTATCTTGGGGATACCAAACATGGTGGACAGAAAAGGTTTTTCCACCTTAAAAAATCTGTATAGTTTTTCATCAATTAACCCTTGCAGCAAATTGTCCTCTATAATCAAATCTGTTTTCTTGTACGCTATATTTAACTAATTTCTAGAAATGATGGTATATTGCCCCTGCTTGTTTAAAATATCCATCATTTTAGTTAAATAAGACCATTTGTTCATTAGTACAACCCCTCCCCCCTTATCATGCTTCATGATTCTAACATCTGAATATTGGTATTTAATTTCATTCAAAGTCATTTTTTCTTCTAAGTTTGAATTAGAGTTAAAGTAACTGTGCCTGTTTTTATAATAAATTTCTTTTACTTCCTTAATTGCAATTTTCTCAAAGTTACTGATGTCATTCAATAAAGGGGGGTTGTACATACTTTTCCTTACCAATGTATCACAAGGTCTATTATTAGTGTTATTTTGGGGCTCCTTAATGGAAGACAATGCTTCCAAATTTAACTTTCTAGCAAATAATTTTGTCTGACCCACGGTGGTGGTGCTGTGGTAACATTGTCGCCTCACAGTAAGACGCTGTTCGGTTTGATTCTCAGCTAGAGTGTCTTCTGCGTGGAGACATGCGTGAATGGGCGTCCCTTCATTGAAGGTAGTGCATCAGGGCTGGTAACTCAGCACGTAAAAATCAACTGCCAATCATTAGCAGACCGGAGTTCCACTGTGGCGACCCCTAACCGGGAAAAGCCGAAAGACACAGCAGCAAATAATTTTATGTCTAACGTAATTTTAGCCAAATCCAGTCTTCTAGTTGGAACAAAGGTGAAACCCTTTTTAAATAAAGAAAAATGTCTGTCCTCTATCTTAATGTCAGTGTAGTTGCAAATAAAAATATCACCATCTTGTTGATTAATGACACTATTAGACATGTTTAAGTCAAAATTATTGTATGCCCCACATTGTTCTGTACCCAAATCTGTTTCTATGATAGTATTTCCAGGTGGTAATATTATGTCATTTCCTATCAATATTGTTGGTTCCCCTGATATCTCTGAGGATGTTTGTTTGTAACTTGTGCATATGTTGGGTGGTGGGGTAAATTGCATATTCGTTCGGAACTTCTGGGTCCCTCCTATTCTAAAGGGATATCACAATCACTACTTTCCCCATTGTAATTATAATCATGTAAACCACCATCACATCCCACCTGTACATCGTTATTATGCTGTCTCCTCGAATAAGACCTAACTATCTGATGGTCTGTTTGTATATTACCTCTCCTTTGAAAATAACCGTTGAAATGTTCATTTTTACGCCCCAGAAGATAGGCCTGCTGGTGTTCATAGGCCCTATCGTCCCTAACTAATTTATCCACCTTCCTTTTATGGTTTTTGACCATAATGTTATCAACATCATTAAAAACCCTAAAATAATCATGTTTGTATTCACGCACAGTAAACAACTAATCATCACATATTTCTTTGTTGATATTATCTATCTTGCCCTTCAAATCATCAATAAGTTTGTTATTGTTGTTAATCATAGCTCTCATTAGAGCTAAACCACAGTTATTTAAAATATCCACAATTTCATTAGAACCCATAACAGTATAATTTGGAAACTTGTTTAGCCTAAGACCCTTAGGCACATGTTTCCTTTTTATGCATTCAGTAAGAAACCAATTGTCAAGGTTTAAGTTTTTAAATTTTAACATATACTTCTTTAAAAGCTTACATTTGTCAAAATAAGAACTGTCCCGCTTTTTATGTCCATATTCTTGTGGCTCTGTAGCATCAAAACTTCTATTTAGCCAGTCGCTGAGGTTAATTTCAGCGTATTTATCCATAAGTGAATTATTTTCAACAGTCTGTCTGAAAGCAGCTCGCTCACTCAAAATTCTTTCACAGTTACTATTGTGACTCTGCAATAGCCTACTATCAGTCGGTTTTCTAATAACACTGCAGTTGTTGGCGTGCTTACCACCGGATGATTGTGCACAAAGAATAACAACGTCTGTTTCCTGTGAACTGGTGTCCGACTGTGAAAAGGCTTGTATGAGCCTGGTAAGCTCACCAATCAAAGATTGTTCATTCCTAGGAGATTGTGAGGCCCCTCAGCAATCCTAGGAGATTGTGAGGCCCCTCGGCAATCCTGTAATTCTATTGCACCAAAAACCAGTAACACCACAAAATGGAAGGAACAGAGATGACAAAGCAAAACTAATAATACCAAAAATTCTCCACTGTAACAGGATTCCAATGAAGGCAGTCCCACAACCCTGGTATATAGCAGTAGTCTCCGTAAAGAAACTGTGCAGTTCACGACCATATAACAATAAAAGTTTATTCTTAAAAACAACACAATGACAGATTAAGCGCTTTCATTTCCAATACTGGAAATTTCATCAGAATGTGGACAAAAGGCCATGTTGCTTTGCCAAGGATGGGTTGCACCTGCCCTCCCTAGGCTTTTGGATATAGTTTATCCACCCCATTAGAGCCTTTTTTAGGCTATGTCAAAAAGACAAAACTATCAGTATAATGAAAACGTTTACAAGCAACCATAAGGTGCTACTGCTCAGTGCTCAGTGCCAAACAAAAAACTCCACACCATTTATGCTCTCATCACTCTGAAGAATGTTGACATCTGTGCCGTGGCCAAAACTTGGTTTAAAGCTGCAGAAAATACTCTGGATGTTCAAGACTACAGTGCCTTCTCACATTTAGACCAACAACAGTACAGACTGGGGACAAAAGTAGAGGTGTTTTCATATGTGCAAGTAACAAACATACCTCGAGGTTGGTTAAAAAGGATGACACTAAAGCTCATCCACGTGCAAATCACCATAGGTAAGATCTCTCACCATATCATGGCTAGCTAGAGGTCACCATATATATCCCAAGAGTCTGGTGACTCTTACCTAAACCTACTAGAGGCATGCACCATCCAACCAAACACCGTATTCATGGATGACTTTAACGACCCCTTTGGGAAATGTACACTGCCTACCTCCAACTCATAGGCACAATGCTTCTTGGACCTTATTAAAACAAACACTCTGGAACAGATAATGCATGCTCCAACCAAAGGATCAAACACACTGGATCTGGTACTCACTGATATGAGCAGTACTGCACCCCTCCCCGTGTCATGTCTTCACTAATGAGGTTGGATCATAAAGCTGTTTGATCTGAAGTAAAATTCAACCAAAAAATCAAGCTAAACCAGTAACATTTATGAACTAATCAAAGAGAAACTACATCCTATTAAGTGACAGTTTGTCAAAATTAAAGGCCCCCTCCCAACTCTGTGACCACAGCTACCTATGCAAAATTACTCACAGAGTCAATATATAAACATGTGAGTGGCTGCATAGAGGCTACTATGTACTAGAAAGAAACTCAAAACAAACATCCAAAACAAACCTCACTGGTGGAATCCTCACCTAAACATGGTATAAAATAAAATAAAAAACTCATGGCCAAAGTCAGGAAAAGCAAATCCCTTAAACACAAGTGTTCTGTTATACAACTATACAATAAACTAAGAGATCTAATTAAGTTAAACAAGCCTGACTATGAGATCAGGATAGACTTGCTGGATACGAACAATCAGAAGGCCTTCTTTGGCTATGTCTGGAACCTTAGAGGTAACAGACAACAGTATGCTGAACTTTACCACCTACACCAATAAGGCTGACTTAGCAAATCTACTGAGAAATTTAACTTAAACTTCCCCTCACTCCCCCCATCTCCACCAGGTGAAATCCCATTCAACATAAGTCCCCTGCTATCAGCAGGGACCAGATGCTGGCAGCACTCACTAAAGTCAAGAACACAGCCTCCATGGTTCCCAACAATATCCTTGGTTGCCTCCTGAGCAGTCTAAAACATGACCTATTAAGACCATTTGAGGTACTCTTCAACTACAGCCTTGAAACAAGCTACATTCCAAGTGAATGGATGACTGCAACAGTCATTCTGCTCCACAAGAGTGGACCATCAACTGACCCAGAGAACTATAGACCCACCATGTCTAACAAGCCTAATATGCAATGCCACAGAACAAATTATCATGAAATAATAAATAAGGACATTGGCAGTGTACAGACACTGGAACCATCCCAACTTGTCTTTGTTAAGGGAAGGACATGTCTACTTAACCTGGTAGACTTCTTTAAGTGGGTCACCAAGGCAATAGACAAAGCTAAAACAGTGCATACAGCATATATTGAACTGGCTAAGGGATTTCATGCAATACCCCATTCAGGCATTGTTGACAAGCTTTCTGAGCTAGGTGTAAACACTTGCATAACTCACTGGATTGCTAGCTGGCTCACAGACAGGACCCAAGAAGTCAGGATCTTTGAGACTACCTCAACCAAGAGACCAGTCACTCGTGGAGTACCCCAGGGCTCCGTGCTGGGCCCAGTCCTGTTTGCCATCTACTTTTTGGAAGTCAAGGATAATGTTAAAAGCCTCTGGCTCACCAAGTTCACAGATGACTGTAAATTAGGAGCTATTATAGATTCCAAGTTAATGCATCTTTAAAGAAAAAGGAAAACTTTATTTTCTTTCGTAGCTAAGATTTCCAACTAGTTTGGGAAAGTGTGACCCCCATATTATGAGATGTAATATGCCAGAAAATGTTTTCATTAAAATAGATAAAGGACCTGAATCTCTTCCAAGCACATGCAGTAATTATGTTCACTATGCCTGGAAGTTGTTAATTACTAGGCTGTTGTCTTACTTTTGAAATTATAATGTTTGCATGACTAAAATGAAAGTATTTTTAAATTATTAAGTAACTTTTTATTGCAATATAGTATTAATATAATGACAGTTGCTTTGCTAAAGGAATAATACTGTTTTTATATTTCAACATCGAAGCATAGGTTAGCTCATGCTCATTTCTGTCTGTTGACATTATGAACTGACAACTGTCTAAGACAATAGGAGTTTTTCAAAAACGTATAATTTGGGGTTAGAAGTGTTTCTAAAACTCTATTTATCTGTAATGTTACATCAAGACACCATATGCAGGTTAACTCACAGACATTTTAAAAACAGTTTTCATTCATCATTTGCATTTTACCAAACTGTTATACATATTTATTTAATATATACATATTGAACATACACCCACACATTTTTTTTATTTTTTCAGCTAACTCTATTCATTTTAATGTAGTGTTTGTCTCATACAGTTGTAGTATTTTAAAATATTTTACTAGTATCTTACAAAGATGTTCAGTTTCCAAAATCACCATTTCCAATATTTGATAATTTATGAATTTGCTATTTCATAACTGACGCTATAAATTTCATTTATTCCAATGCCACTATTATCAAACATATCCAAGTAGCTGGTTGTTCTCACTTTTAAGACTCCCTGAGATTCCTGATATGACAAACATGTCATCCAATTTTGGAAACATATGCTGCACAACTGGAAATCTGGAATATTCATCAGTTAGGATTAAGTAGATATTCCATTCACTTTACTGGATCACAGAAATGTATAATGACTTCTGACCACACTGCTGTTGATAGATTTGACATCTTACAGTAACAATCATATCTGCCTAGTGCAATACAGAATCAGTTTATACAGAAACAAGTGGCTGATTCATTCCTGGAAACTGCATCTTTTCTATGTTTATTCCCTTAGTCATTGTAATATTTAACTAAGATTATGTATTATTTCAGTTAACTGTCTCTGTAAATTATTTGGAATTAATCATTTACTTCTTTTCAATAAATAGCTTCCACTAACTGATACCGTGACATCAGTTCTGTTGTTTCCTATAGCAGTGCTTTTCTATTTAATTTTATATCAGTTATCTGAAATACAAATATGTTTAACTTTTTCCTTGTCAGATATATATTTGGCACTGAATAGGACTGGCAGTTCAAACAAAGGACTATGTAATAAATGGAAACATAATGCTAACTAGACTATCAGTGCCAGGCTGCTTCATGGCTGATGTGTGACTGATGTAGAGCATGTCACAATGAAGGGATGCTAGCATGGCCACATCAGTTACATGCTTACTCACACTGTGCAGTGATGCATTGCTACATCACGTACTCATGCTAAAAGAATAGCATAGCACCCATCAGATACACAGCTGTGGGGCTGCAAGGGAAGTGGAGAACAGCAAGTAGAGGGAAACACACAAGGGTAACCATAAGGTACAGAATTTGGGGGGTGGGACTATTTTTGGGGGGGTGATAACCTTTTTCATATAAAAAAAGAAGGAGAGGTAGGAAAAGTAGTGAGGGAAGATCATAGATGGGATTTTGGGAGAAGGGCAAGTAACAGGGGCAGACAGGCAAACATTAAACTGAGACAGGTAGGCATGGTAGACACAAAAGGTTGGTAGGACAGTGGTAGTCACAGACATAGAGAGGATTGAAGCTTTGGCAATGAACAAAGAATGGGGACTGATACATAAGGGAGGAAAATCAAAAAAATGGTGATAGGGTAGGGTCCTGGTATGGTTGTATGCGAGGATGTCCCAGAGGAAAATAATCTTAGGTATCATCCACCAGAGTGGCTAAAGTTAGGAGCTGCTTGCTCCTCTGGTGGCATGATGGTTGGGGCCTGCTGATCAGGCAACTGCATAAGCCACATCAGAAAGTGCTCCATATTACTGAGGTAGGCATCCAATACCAATGTATTTCAGCTCTTACCAGCCACCACACCCGATGCTTGGACACCAGCACATGCCTGCCATACCATTCTTAGATAAAAAGTCTTTGTCCTCTCCTCTCATGAAGTGGTCAAAGATGGCTGGTGAACCCTCCTCTTCACCTCAAACAAATGAACATTCATCCTCCTGCTGAAAGAAAGCCCTTGCAGTCACTGATCTCCCAGTACCAGATGCTTTGCCTAGGTCAAACAAGGTGAGGCTGGTCTCACCACATCCTCCACTACAACTGGATCTGTAGGAGGATGACACAGTGGGAAATTAATACTCACGCTTAGAAGCAACATAGCTGCTGTTGGACAGTGGACTGCAACAAATGACATAGACACCCTGCTGTCAGGACACTTTGCTTCTGCCATCCACAATTCTTGCTGCTCCATGACTGCCCAACAAAATGCACTCTTTAAGTGTACATTTAAAATAGGTAAGATATCAGAACCAACTACTACTTTAAAAAAATAAAAAATGCTTACAATACATATTTGGCTGTGTCCTCCTAAACTCTGATTCATGCTGCTGAAGCAGGTAAGGGTGGCATCACTTCAGGTCACTGCACTGATGCTGGCACTGCTCACCAGAATAGGTGATGCCATGGCAACACTCACCTTCCAGCAAGTTCATGCCAAGCATCCACCTTCCACAATAGCTTATTATACTGTCCTAGAAGGCACTCCTGGAAGGCACTGTGCTGAAAAATAAGAAAATCTTGCTCTTCCTGACACACTATGCAAGAGTTCTGCATTCCACAGCACTTGAAGTAGTCATGACCACTCAAAAAATCAGCTCAAAGAGCAAGATTGTACCCCTGTGCTTGCAGATGATCATTTTAGATCATGTGTCATGCAATACAGTGTTACAATGTGATGTTGTTATATCTCCATATTGTAGCAACATGCTGATACAGGTAGGTGTACACATACCATACACAAGAATATATTGGTCACATACCTCATACTTACTGTGACACATATGGCTGATACATGTAGGGGCATACATGTCGTATGCCAAAACATATTGGTCACGTACCTCATGCTTACTGTGACACATATGGCTACCTCCAGCAGGCAGTGTCCTGTTTAGTATTAATTTAGGAAGAGTGGCACTAAGAGAACTTATTAGTACAACTGTCACACAAAGTAGCATGATATAAAATGCCAGCACCATCTAGTGCAACCTCACTCAGTGCTATACAACTGTGGAATTCATTTTGAGAGAGAGTAAGGAGTTACAGACTTTAGAAAGTCCCCCAGTAAAGTACAGTAAAGGACATCAGTTCTGGAGATGGATGTCAATCATACTGAGGTAGATCATGTGATACACATGTAACTGGGAAGTTAGGACACTGGCATGGCACTGCACTGTCTGCCTGTGTTTTTGAGAAGACAACCATGCACAATGAAAACATTGGGGAGAACATGAGTAATGGGCTTGGGGTTCCTGGCTCTAATGTTCTGGAGATGGTACTCACCAACATGGGGGCGGGGGTCACTGTACTTCCCCATGAGTGATGCCTGGTTAGGTCAGACCACAGATCAGTCTCATTTGAAGTAACCACTGGAATTGATACCTTCACAGAAGCAAAAATTATAAAATCTTTGCCAAAACTAACTACGGCCTACTAAGCGATGGTATGAAAAGCTTCATACCACCTGCAATCGCAGACATCGATGGTCACTATGCAGAAGTGTACACAAATGCCTGTACAAACACTTAAGCGACTGCATAAAGTCTGTTGTACCTGACTGGATCAAAACCAGGTCTTCCAGTAAAAACAAGCCACTGTGGTGGACTACAACTTACAAATATAAACAGATTATATAACAAGAGGAAGAAACTGTTGTCCAAAAGCAAAATGGAGCACTCTGCAAGGAAGAGTTCTCTCCTAAGCCTAAACAAGAAAATCAGCAATCTTGTAAAGACTTCTAAACCAAATTATAAAACTAAAATCACATCCCTAGCCAAGGATAGTTGTAAGGCATTCTTTAACTATGTTTGAAGTCTAAAAGGGAATGCCAACTATGTGCCTAACTGGTTGTAGATGGGATCACTCATACTACACCGGATATTGCCAGCGTGCTAGCTGACAGATTCAGCTCAAACTTCACCCGCCCATCCACACTTAACGTATCCCAAAGCATACCTGACACCAGCTCTCTGCCTAGTATTTCTAGAGAACAGGTCATCTCTGTGCTCACCAAGGCCAAAAACATGCCCTCAGTGGGACCAGATAATATCCCAAGTTGTTTACTAAACATTCTAAAACAAGACCTAGTGGACCCACTTCGCATCTTCTTTAATCATTGCCTGAGAACTAACTATGTTCCAACAGAATAGAGAACAGCAACAGTAATCCCCCTGCACAAAGGGAGCCATCAACTGACCCTGGGAATTACAGGCCCGTAAGTCTAACCAGCCTCATCTGCAAGGCCATGGAAAAAATTATTACAGACCCTATAAACAAGGACATAGGTGACCTTCAAATGCTGGACCCAACCCAGTTTAGCTTCATTAAGGGTAGATCATGCTTATTAAACTTGGTAAACATCCTTGAGAATATTACCAAAGCCATGGATGAAGGTAAGACAGTGCACACAGCCTATCTTGACCTTGCCAAGGCTTTCAACACAGTTAGGAATCCAGAAAAGCATGAACAGGACCAATAAAAAATAAATCCAAGGTGGAAAACCAAACCAAGGCAGTCTACTGCTCAGAAAGTCTAATTCTTTAATACGAAACCATAAAAACAATGAAAACACAAGCACTTTCGCTCGGTCTGTGCCAAGCTTTATCAAGTGAACATCCAAAGTGCTGCAAGGCTTTATATACACTGAAGTTACAGGAAACCTACTTTTTCTAATTATTTTCTGCATTTTCAAAGTGCACACCCATTTTATCAGAAAAAAAGCATTGTTAAGGGCCAGTTCATTAGAGCCTCTAGGATGTGCAGCTCCACTGTTGATTTTTTGGATGAAATACATTTTTTGCAGTCCATGTTTGCAGACAGGGGATACCCTCTCTCCCTTATCACCTCCTTAGCTAAGGAAGTGATTGATAACAGAGAAACAGCATTTCCACCACTTCTTGGTACAGGGCAACCTTCTGTCACAACTAACACAACAGCGACATCTGACACCTTCCGGAATAGTTTTATCTACACCTATTCCGGCAACTCTGCTGATATTGAGGAGAACATCAGGAGGCACTGGCCTGTACTGACCTTTCATGAAGAATTCAAAGACACCCTCCCACCACACCCTAAATTTGTAAGAAAGAGGGACATTAACTTCAAGGAACTATTTGAAAGAAAACCTAATTTCCAGGCTTATAACTCCAACACACGACTAGGCACTTTCAAATGTGGGTCCTGTAATCAATGCCATGCCATTATTAATGCTCCAACACTTTACATTCCCTCTAGGAATTTTAACATTAAATCATATCATCACTACACCTGTGGGAGTAAAGGGGTTGTCTACCTAGGTTTTTGCACCACCTGTTCAAGCTTCTATGTTGGCAAAACCGAGAGGCCATTTAGGAAAAGACTCTACGAACAATTTTACGATCTAAGCAAACAAAGGGAGTCTAACGCATTCTATAAGCATTCACTCACTTGCCCTGAGATAGATCTTAAATTCATAGTGTTAGAGCAAGTTACCCCGGATGCTAGGGGAGGTGACTGGGAGACGACCCTTGAATACAAGGAACTTATATGGCAACTTAAACTAGATGCAGGCACACACCCTGGATTAAATGACAACATCAACATAAACAGTGTCCTCAAGCTAAGAAAGGCTCGATTATGAGAAACTCATTCATTGCTGATAAAAAATCTTCAAGTGAAATATGATAAATGATTTATTTTAACTTATTGCTAAATGCACTGCCTACAGTTTCCTTCGATTATTTTACATTTCAGTTTTAATATTTACTGTATATATTTATTATAATGCACCAGGTTTAACTTTTAACAAAGAAGCATTTTTAACAATTTATCAACTTCAGCATTTTTAAGCTTTAATTTTTTAATTGATTAATTAACAATTAACTTCAGTGTATATAAAGCCTTGCAGCACTTTGGATGTTCACTTGATAAAGCTCGGCACAGACCGAGCGAAAATGCCTGTGTTTTCATTGTTTTTTATGGCTTCGTATTAAAGAATTAGACTTTCTGAGCAGTAGACTGTCTTGGTTTGGCTTTCCACCTTGGATTTATCTTTCAACACAGTTCCCCACTCTGACATCATTGCGAAACTCTACCAGATAGGGATTAACCTTATGTTACTAGATGGGTAGGCAACTGGCTCACTGAAAGGACACATTCTGTCAAAACAGGTGACTCCACCTCCACCAGTAGACTCATCACCAGTGGAGTACCATAGGGGTCTGTGCTGGGGCCCTTATTGTTTGGCCTCTATTTCTGAGAAGTCCAAGCCAAAGTAGATGGCCTTTGGCTCACCAGGTTCACTGATGATTGCAAACTGGGAGCAATCATTGAGTCCCCCAACGACATCAGCATATTGCAAGAAGGGCTAAAACAAACAAATGATTGGTGCCAAAAATATGGTCTAAAACTAAATGCAAAAGAATGCATTATTATTCCCTTTGGCAAAATGGAATTCCCTACAAATTACAATTGTGATGATAGGTGAAGGCTGCCATCCTAGCCAGATAGAATTTTGTAGATAATTCTGTCACTTGTAAATATTAATATAAGCCACAGGCTTGTTCTCTTAAATGGGAATATGGCATTAAGTGTGGAACTGCAAAAATGTAACAACAGTGCACTCTGCTGTACCACAGCTAATAAGTCAATGCTTTGATGTCAGGGCTTGGAGCCGATATGTCTGGCTGAAGGAATTCTGGCTATTGTCTTGAGACCAGTTAATTTCTAAAATTTGCATGTATAAATTATTTTATTGTAATGGCTTCCTGACCATCTGCAAGGTCAAGAGCTATTAACCTCTGAGAATCTGTTAGCATGGGAACAAGAAAGAAATGATGTAATCTGAAATGAATCAGTGGGACTGTGTTATCAATTTAAGGACAGAAAGAATGAGAACACGAGAGCATTTGTCTTGAGAACATCCAACATCACCAGCACTGCCTGTTTTTATATGTAAGTAGGATCTTAGACTTTAGTGTTTCTCTTAGAAACAGCTAGGAATTAGGAAGATTAGACTAAGTATTTTTATTTGTTGATGTTAGGGCTTTTCTACGGTATTATTTTAAGTATTTCTCTGTGATCTCTAAAATCTTGAATAGCACTGTGTTGTAAGAAATATTGTGTTGTGTTTTTATTATTTATTACTGAATATTTTTAAACCTTTCAACTGTGGTTGTTTTGTGTAGAGATAATTTAAGTTGTAAGAGTACATGGCATGTGTATAGTGATACTGTACCAAGTCACTCCAAATAAGTCTTGATTGTTAAGTTGCACTTACCATTTGGATAATAATATTGCACAGTAATAATAATTGGACACCCTTTTAAGGACCTTTGAGTTGCTGATAAATATTAGCTGAGTGTTGGCAGTGATTTCTACTGTATAGTCTGGGTAAAAGGAGCACAGCTGGAGAACCTGTGCCAACCTTCCCCAGGAGTGTCTGTGTGGTTGTATAAACTCTTATCTCAAAATGTGTGTGTGTGTCAGCTACTTGGGCAGGGACACGAAGCACTGGTTTTTCAGAGAGGGTGCTGGAGGTTTTAGCTTGCCCACTAGGCTGAGATCTGGACCTTATAGCTGTGCCAATGGGGAGTCTTATTGGGGACTTGAAGAGAAAGGGATAAACCAGCCCCAGACTGATTGTGATCTCTGTGTGCTCTTAAGGGAAATTGTACTTTACTGTGTATGTATTTATTATCCTTTTCCTATATGGATGGTCCTCACTGGTGTTAGTGGTGAGGATTGAGGCTCCTTGATTGCTGGGCCAGTGCACAGACATCACATATTAATTGTTTGGCAGTGGTGGGATATCCACACCACATATTAATTGGTTGGCAAATACTAATTGGCTTGTAGTGGTGTGGGTGGTGTGAATTCCTGTAACTTGTGTACAGTGATCACTGAAGGTGCTTTGTACTCTAAATCAGCCACACAGTGAATACTCAGAGTTCAAATAACAATTGTTTTATTTCTTTTGTTACCTTAGTTAGTCATGGAAAGCAGGCAGCATGTCAGCAGAGGAGTACAGAAAGCTGACAAGGAGCCAGCTGGCTGAGATGTGCCAGGCTAGGGGATTGGTGTATGGAAACCTGACTAAGGTAGACATGATTGCAGCTTTGTTCACATCTGCATCAGAAAACAGCAACCAGGAGGACAATCAGACTGGCAGTGGAGATGTATCACACTCCAAGAATGGACAGCTCAACTTTCTGCAGAGGACTTAAAAATCCATCTGGAGCTAAAGAGACTTGAGCTGGAGGCCAGGTGTGTGGAAACAGAAGTATTTGAGAGACTGAGGCATCTACAGAGTGAGGACAATGAGAAACTGTGACGTTTGCAGGCTGAGGAGAATGAGAAACTGCTACCCTGGAAGCTGAGGAAAAGGAGAGGCAGAGGCAGCATGAGAAGGAGCTGCTGACTCTTCACCAATGTCATGGAGGTAATGGGGAAGGGAGTAACTGGACCCCAGAAGCACAAAAGGTCAGTAAATTTCTTCTGCAGTTTAAAGAGGGGGATAATTTGATAGTTTCATTGATATGTTTGAGAGGGTATGTAAACAGTATGATGTTGACCAAAGGCCCTGGGTATGGTTCCTGACCCCCTTACTCCATGGTAAAGCTGTAACTGTGCTGTCCAAAATGTCTGACATTGCATGTTTTGGTTATACTGCTGTTAAGAATCACCTGTTAGAATTGTTTAAGCTAACACCCGAAATGTATAGGAAAAAGTTTTGTGAGCATAGATGCAAGACACATGAAAGTGTGTGTGAATGTGTTGCTGAACTGAGCACTTATTTTCATAGGTGGGTGAGTGGATGTCAGGTCACCACTTTTGAAGGGCTGGCAGACCTTTTGTTCAGGGAACAAGCCCTTAGCACTTTGCCTGAGGACATGAGGATCTGGTTAGCTGATAGACAATGTGCTACTTTAGATGAGTTGGGGAAGAAGGGAGACCTATAACTAGTAAGCAGGGCATCCCTGCACAGGAAAGTGACCCCTGGTACTGCTCATGGGTCTAAAGATACCCATGGTGGGCAGCACAGACTGCCCCAACAGAATCTGCCAGTAGCAGGGGGAAGCCACTAGTCCAGGAACACCTCCAGGACCTAGGGTTAAATGTTTTGAATGCAACCAGTGGGGCCATGTGGCATACAGATGTCCATGGAGGCAAGGTAGGGAACAAAAGGTGAGAGAGCTAGTAAGTGGGAAAGACAAAACGCCAATAGTAGATTGTCTTGAGACAACAGGGGTACTGAACTACCATCCTGCAGATGTCCTGATAGGTAAGGATTTGGATGAGGCAGTACCATGTGTTTATGCAGTTGCATGCAGTCAGGCTAGGAGACATGCATGTGGGGCTGGTAGCCTGGGGGAGACCCAGACAGACTGCATACTTGCAGCCAAGACTGGTGAAGTGGTTACTTCAGGGAGGAAGCTACACTGTAGCAGTGAGACTGAAGGTGAGCCACAGCTGCTTGTGGATACTGGTGTTCCCTTGGACAGAGTGACTGCAAAGGTAGAGGTGAGTAGTAGTAGTACCCAGGCTGACAGTGAGGCACCACTGTCAGAGGATGCCAGAATTCCTGTGGAAGGGGAGCTGGGAAGGGTTACAAAAAGAGAGTTGAGACAGGCTCAGCTCTCAGACCCTACATTGCAAGGCCTGAGGCAGGTAGCTAGCAAGGCGCCTGATTCTCAAGGGAAGGGGGAATCTGTATATTGGGACAAAGGGTTACTGTAGTGAGTGTACCCCTGAGAGAGCTAGAAGATGAGAGGGTACAGCAGTTTGTAGTGCCTAGAGCCTACCATCTGGTGCTTCTAGCCATAGCCCATGATTTTCCCTTTGCAGGTCATATAGGCATAAAATGTAAAAAGAGACGTATTATGCAGAACGTCTCTTGGCCTGAAATTTCCAGAGATGTAACAGGGTACTGCAGGACCTGTGAGCAGTGCCAAAAGGTAGGCAAGGCAGGAGACAAGGTGAGAGCTCCTTTGATGCCTTTGCCTGTGATTGAGGAGCTATTTCAGAGGGTAGCTATGGATATTGTTTGGTCTCTGGGTACCCCAAGTTCCACAGGGAAAAAGTATATCCTAGTGGTAGTAGATTATGCTACACAATACCCTGAGGCAGTGCCTCTGTCCTCCATTGAGGCGGAAAAGGTGGCAAATGCTTTGTTAGAGATTTTCAGCAGGGTAGGTTTTCCAAAAGAAATACTGACTGCCAGAGGTGCCAGTTTCATATTAGACCTGCTGGCTTGTCTGTGGAAGTACTGTGGGGTGAAGCACCTGTAGACCACCCTCTACCATCCCCAGACTAATGGTCTTGTTTACAGGTTAAACCCTTGGGAGCTTTTTTCCCCGTGCCTCCGCTAAAAATGGACATATATCCAGTCAGACTATCCCGGTCAACAAATGTAAAATAAATAAATAAAATAAATACATAAGTCCACACTATGGGCATTTTGCAGACCAGTTTAAGAGGGAGTGGGACAAATATTTGCCCCATCTGTTGTTTGCTTACAGAGGCATTCCCCAGGAATCCACAGGTTTTTCACCCTTTGAGTTGCTGTATGGGCATAGGGTGAGGAGACCTCTAGATTTAATTTGAGATGAGTAGGAAAGTGAGTGCGAATCTCACAAGGAGTCTGTTGTGGCATATGTCCTAAACCTCAGGACAAGTCTCAGGAAACCCATGGGCTTGGCCCTGGAGAACCTGGCAAAAGCCCAACAATAGAAAAAGGTGTGGTATGAAAGTAATGCTTGAGCTAGAGAGTATGCTGTAGGGCAGCAGGTAATGGCTCAAATTCCTGTCAGACACAACAAGCTGCAAGCAGCTTGGGAGGGACCCTACAAGGTGGTATGAAAGGTAAGTTAAGTTAATTACATGGTGAAACTGCTAGACAGGAGCACAAATTGTACCATGTTAACATGATGAAACCTTACCATGATAGGGAGGCCCTTGTGCTTAGTATTTGCAGTGGATTGCAGGAGGAACCTGAGGGAGATCTGGTGACTGATCTCCTCAGAGAGGCTTGGACTGACACCTCAGTGGAAGGGGTAGCAATGTCCCAGCAGCTATCTCCTACCCAGGTTTGAGAAATCCGAGCAGTGTTACAGGAGTTTGGGGACATGTTCACTATGAAACCAGGGTGTACCCACCTGGTGCAGCACCAGGTGGATACAGGACCCCAAAGGCCTTTTAGGCAGGCCCCTTATAGGGTGCTGGAGAGAGTCAAACAGACTCTGGTGGAGGAGATACAGGAAATGTTGGAACTAGGGGTAATTCAAGAGTCCAACAGTCCCTGGGCCTCCCCAGTAGTGCTGGTGCCAAAGAAGGATGGCAGCACCAGGTTCTGTGTGAACTACAGGAAATTAAGTAGTCATACAGAGTCAGATGCTTACTCCATGCCTAGCACAGATGAGGCCCTAGAGCAGCTGGCTGGGGCTAAGTAACTTACAACCATTGATCTTGCCAAGGGTTACTGGCAGGTGCCCTTGACTCCCAGTGTTAGAGAGAGGTCAGCCTTTGTGACTACTTTTGGCTTGTATGAGTTCACAAAGATGCCATTTGGGCAACTTTCCAGAGGCTGGTAGATCATATTCTAGCAGAAGCAGAAGGGTTTGCCCTTGCTTACCTAGATGATATTGTCATCTACAGCCATTCCTGGCAAGAGCACCTTCAACATGTCAGGGAAGTGCTGGGAAGACTACAGAGGGCAGACCATTATGCCGAGCAAATGTCAGGTGGGTATGGCAGAGGTCTCTTACCTGGGACATAGAGTGGGGAGTGGTAAGATCAGGCCAGAACCTGCTAAAGTATAAGCCATTCATGCATGGCCTGCACCTGTTACCAAAAAGCAGGAGGGGGCATTCTTAGGGACAGCAGGGTACTACAGAAAGTGTGTCCCAAGTTATAGTACCATAGGTGCTCCCCTCACAGACCTTGACAAGGAAGAACAGAGCCAGCCAGCAAAATGCCAAGTTGCTAAGATGGAGCCTAGGGTTGCAAGCATATGATATGTCAGTGCAGCACCGCAATGGTATTAGCAATGCCAATGCAGATGGGCTCTCAAGAAAGGGAATGGGGTAAGGTATACACAGATAGACCTAACCCTTTCAAGCAATGTTTCTCAAGGGTCACTTGAAAAACTAGCTTGAGTTTGCCAGTGGGGGGGGGGGTGTGTGAAGATAGGTGAAGGCTGCTAGCCTAATCAGATAGAATGTTGTAGATAATTCTGTCATTTATAAATATTAATATAAGCCACAGGCTTGTTCTCTTAAATGGGAAAAAAATCGTGTTAAGTGTGGAACTGCAAAAAGTAACAACAGTGTACTCTGCTGTAACAAAGCTAATGTCAATTCTTTGATGTCAGGACTTGGAGCTGATATGTCTGGAAGAAGGAATTCTGGCTATTGTCTTGAGACCAAAGTTAATTGCTATAATTTGCTTGTATAAATTATTTTATTGTTCTGGCTTCCTGACCAGCTGCAAGATCAAGGGCTATTAACATCTGAGAATCTGTTAGCATGGAAACCAGAAAGAAATGATGAAATCTGAAATGAATCAGTGGTACTGTGTTATCAATTTAAGGGAAGAAAGAATGACAGCATGAGAGCATTTGTCTTGAGAACATCCAACATCACCAGCACTGCCTGTTTTTATATGTAAGTAGGATCTTAGACTTTAGTGTTTCTCTTAGAAATAGCTAGGAATTAGGAATATTAGACTAAGTGTTTTTGTGTGTTGATGTTAGAACTTTTCTACGGTATTATTTTAAGTATTTCTCTGTGTGAACTCTTGACCAGCACTGTGTAGTAAGAAGTATTGTCTTGTGTTTTTATTATTTATTATTAAATATTTTTAAACCTTTCAACTGCGGCTGTTTTGTGTAGAGATAATTTAAGCTCTAAGAGTACATTGCATGTCTATAGTGATACTGTACCAAGTCATTCCAAATAGTATTGACTGTTAGGTTGCACTTACCATTTGGATAATAATATTGCACAGTAATAATTGGACACCCTTTTAAGGGCCTTTGAGTAGCTGATAAATATTAGCTGGGTGGTGCCAGTGATTTCTACCATATAGTCTGCGTAAAAGGGGCACAGATGGAGAACCTGTGCCGGCCTTCCCCAGGAGTATCTGTGTGGTTGTATAAACTCATCTCAAAGTGTGTGTGTGTCAGCTACTTGGGCAGGGACATAAAGTACTGGTTGGACAGAGAGGGTGCTGGAGGTTTTAGCTTGCCCACTAGGCTGAGATCTGGACCCTATAGCTGTGCCAGTGGGGAGTCTTATTGAGGACCTGGAGAGAAAGGGAGAAACCAGCTCCAGACTGACTGTGATCTCTGTGAGCTCTTAAGGGAAATTGTACTTTACTGTGTGTGTATTTATTATCCTTTCCCTATATGGACGCTCCTCACTGGTGTTAGTGGTGAGGATTGAGCCTCCTTGTTTGCTGGGCCAGTGTACGGGCGTCACAACAATATTGACAGCAACCCCCTGAGTTCCAACCCAGTAGAATGAAATTTGGGAACACAGGTTGATAGCAGTCTGAACTTTGACCACCACTTTTCAATAGTGGTAAGTAAAGCCTTCTATGTAGCGTACCTCATAAGCAAGGGCATAGCATCCAGGTCAAGGGATTTTATAACTCCACTGTACTCAACCCTCATCATACCACTAATAGAGTATAATGTACCCTTTTGCATGTACCTCACCAGACACCTGCAGCAGCTGAAGAGACCTTAGAGGTTTCTTACTAAGAAAATACAGGGACTCTAAACCATGACCTATGTGGACAGGCTGAAAGCCCTATCACTTTACTCTGTATCTTACAGGCTGCTGAGAGGTGGCTTGTGCCTGGCTTTTAGGGCAATCTCCAACCCTGCCCTAATAGAAATGCTGCACATCCGCACGTCAAATGGCACAAGAATCACTCACTCTAGGGATCTCAACCTAGCTTCTGACATTAACAGAACATGCTGGTGGGACAGATATGTTTCTCAGAGACTGCCACTTCTCTGGAATAGGCTTTCTATTCACATAAAACAGAGCTCCTCACTGACCATACTCAAATGCAGCCTAGATAATTGGATGGGAGACTGTAAATTCAACCCTGGGTGGTACCCATGTCCCTCATGGACAGGGGTGGCTGGTGTTGATCGCAGACCTGGTCTGTTCATAAATTCTTTCTGCGAACTATCCAAAAAGAACAAATGGGAATACTTGGGATTATCATGGCTAGGCTTGTAAAGGCTCTAGGTCCGCTAGCCTAGTAACCTCCTATGAACCTATGAGCCTATGTGGTGGCATGGTAGCAATTTGTAAAGAGGGAGGAAGCCTATATATAGCACAACCCGCGTCTGATAAACTGGAGCATATATGGGTGTATGAGCCTGTGGCCATAGGTACAGTACAGAAATGGTGGTTAGGCTGTCTAGGCATCAGATACAGCACATAAATATTGCATAAAGGAGGGGGAGGTGGTTGCCATAAGACATGCATCTACATCTATCTTTACCAGCCAAATAATGTTACAACTCTGCACCTCTGCTAGAAGTGGACTTAACAAACAAGGGTTAAATATCTGACTTGGCCATTTCAGGCCAAATATCTATTGGCAAGCTCCATTCTGTGTCCATGATTCACAGTACCTTTCAAGTTCAATTGGAATGGTGTAGAGTCATCAATTTAACAAAACCATTCACCTCTGAACCTGAAGTTTTAGTCCCAGGTTTGCGTAAAACAGGGGCAAATCTGACTGATCTATTGCTGCGGATGTGCCTGATTATGTCATCCAATAATTCCAAGGGTTAGCCTCTGGCAGGGAACATCATCTTTAATATGTGACACTCATTCAGGAAATTATCATCATCTGAGGAAAGCCTACAAAGCCAGATATATTGCCCCTTCATGTTCCCTCTTTTTTGGCTAAAATGATGTACACATCCAAATGTGGTGCTTGTACTTTTTGTTGATTCATACATGAGGGTCCAAATCTGCTTATCCAGCAGTATTACAGGGTTTTACCCCACCTGACAACTTTAATTGCAACATTATTGGTGTCATTTATGTCACTACATGTAATTCCTGTTCAGCATATTATATTAGGAAGACCCAACATAAACTTAGGAGGACAATTTGTTTGTGTCTTTCGGCTTTTCCTGGTTAGGGGTCGCCACAGTGGATTGGCAGTAGATTTTAACGTGCTGGCTTGCCAGGCCTAACGCACAACCTTCAATGAAGGAACGCCCATTCATGCATGTCGCCACACAGAAGATGCTCTAACTGAGAATCGAATGGGCAATGTCTAACTGTGAGGCGACAACGCTACCGCAGCATCACCACCGTCTAACTGTGAGGCGACAACGCTACTGCAGCACCACCACCGCAGTCAAGACAATGCAAGAACATTATTATTGCATCAAGTCAAAGGACAGGACAAATTCCCTTTTTAAACATTCCATTGTTTGTTATGATTTTAAGAAGTTTTCTTTTTTTATTTTAAATAAAGTTCCCCTTGATGGGAGGGAGGTGATCTGGAAAACAGACCTACTATGCAAAGAACTGCATTGGCAGATTATGTTGAATATTGATCCTGCACCTGAGTTGGATGATTGCATTTCTATTGCATCATTTCTCAGGGAATAATGTAACATGCTGACCTAAAGATTGATAGCTTTTCCCCCACCCACTTTGTAAGTTTGGTCTAGGAGGGGATGTTTTTACTCTGAAGATGTTCATATTCCCGTGAGTGAAAGTGCTCAGTAAATTGGCATTCTTGAACCTGTGGTGGTGCATTGTTCTTTATTGGTTATTACTCACCATTTTGGTACACTTTCTACTTCCACAGAGCACTCTTTGGAGTTATTTGTTGGATTTGGCTTGTGGTTGTGGTATGTCATCACATGATTCACATGATTTGTTTGTTGACATGGACAATGTAAATGTTCATAATGAGATTAATTCCATTAATAATGGTTTCCTACAACTTCCCTGATTAATTAGTAGATTTTTTTACACTTATGTCTAAGTATTTTAAAAGCAGTAAAACACAGGACCAGGACTGCATGATTAAATGGCCCAGCTAGATTTTTCCAACCAAAAAAGGGGGATTGTAAAGCATTTTCTAGACTTTCCATGGATGATGATAATGTCCTAAGAAGTGACACATTTTAAAGGAGATGATTCCTACCAGGGCAATCCTTGGAATTGCTGGATGACATGATGGGGTATGTCTGTGTCAACAGAATAACCAGATTTGACCTTATTTTATGTGAATCTATGAATAAAACCTTAGGTTCAGAGGTGAATGATTTTGTTAAATCAATGATTCTATGCCATTCCAGTCAAGCCTGTAAAGTATGGTCAGTCATGGACAACAAATGCTTGAACTGGCTGTCAGATATTCAGCCCCAGTTTGTTTGTTTTTAAGTCCTCTTCTAGCATAGGTACACAGCTGAAACATAAGTTGGGTGGTAATGGCAGCTATGGTCACAAGTCCAAA
Source organism: Protopterus annectens (assembly GCF_019279795.1). Taxonomy (NCBI): domain Eukaryota; kingdom Metazoa; phylum Chordata; order Ceratodontiformes; family Protopteridae; genus Protopterus; species Protopterus annectens. The sequence continues at coordinate 299,551,918 of NC_056751.1, forward strand.
TGTGGTGCTTGAAACATTTGTTAGTTTATAAATGAGGGTCCATATCTGGTCATCTAAGAGTATCACAGGATTTTACCCTGTTCTAGCAACTTTAACTGCAGTACTTTTGTTGTCATTTATTTATTGCATATAATTGATGTTTGGCATATTATTTTATTCTGAAGTTCATACTCCTAACAACAAAAGCACTCAATAAATTAGTGTCTTCAGTTCTCTGGTGGTTCGGGATACTTTGCTGGCTGTTGGTTGTATGTAGGTCTCACTAGATTTCTGAAATCATTACTGAGTGAAAAGGATACACTGCTGATTGCACTTCATATGTACATGGAAGACAGTTAAGCATCTTGCATTCTAGAGTACTGCACTGTGATTCCCATTTACAAATTCATAGGAAAACAGAAGCAATAGTTATGATGGTTAACTTACCCACAGGTGGTAGACATAACTATTGTGTCATGTTTGAGAAAATTATATTTTAGTACCATAAGACCAGTGGTTAGTGTAACATGAAGAAAAGAAAAACATATGTCTAACAACAGAAAATTATTGATGTAGATAAACAAAAATGACTATGCAAAACAAATCCAATAGTTAAACTTGGCAATAAAAGGAAGGGGTATGAACATAGGGCAAGATTCAAAAGTACATAGGACCTGACTGCAGAAACAAAATTTTAGTGCATGCCAAGCAGACAGCTTGCGTGCAGTACTTGTAAAATTGAGGTACACAGCACGGATAAGAAAGAAAAAAATTTAGAGAGCTGTGCTGTTTATCAGGGATGAAACCTATCTGCAGATATTGCATTACAGAGATGTATTATGAGAAGGAATTCCCCTGTGCTTGTATGGACCCCAGGCATTTCACCAGTATTACCACTGTTACTGTAGCACAGTAGCACCATACTGTGTGTGTGTGTGTGTGTGTGTGTGTGTGTGTGTGTGTGTGTGTGTGTGTGTGTGTGTGTGTGTGTGTGTGTGTGTGTGTGTGTGTGTGTGCATACATTTACATTATTCGACCTAAGAAGAGACTTGCGGTAGGACTTGTGTAAAAACACATTTTTTTTTTTAAATATACATAGTCAGGTTAGTTCAATAAAACAAAATAACAGCCAAGTAGAAAACAGACCACTGGATCTGCATACCGAAACAAAATAAATGCAGTGCCTTTAGTTACTTCTTATTAACTGTGTTCATTCTACACAGCCCCTCCAAGATGCAGTCTATCTTTTGGAAAAAGAAAGTCCAAGGCTGTAGGCCATTCCCAGGCCCAGTTTCTAGCTCCACCAACAAGTACTTCCACAAGGTGATCCTCAGATTAGCCCCAAATGGGTTCACATTCCATCAGGCTAGAGTCAGTAAATTCCATTTTGTGCCCACAGATGCTTACTGCTGCCCTCCAACCTGTCTGACATTTATAAAATGGTCATTTCACTCAAGCTGTTGCTCTCCCCAACTTAATGTATACAACATTTTCAGCTGCTCAGTTAAAAACTGTTAGAGGTATTGTTTATAGATTTGCAATCCTCTCTGTAAGCAAGCTATGTACATGTTGTTAGAGGCATTAATCTAGATGGTTATAGACATAATATGGTTTGATGAATCCTCAATATTTCTAGCACGCTAAGAAAAAATTGTACTCTTTTATTGTACAAAGAGTATGCCTGGCTATACCCATGTATTCCATGCTTTCAGTGTCTTCCTTCAGATGATCATCCAAGTGAGGGACTTACTGCCTGTATGCTGCTTTCAGACAGCCTTATGTCCGCTCGCCTATAATGTCCTTATTCCTAAACAAGAGTAAGGTCTGCCCCTTCTTACCTTTCACTCCATTAAAAACACACAAGTTATTTGGACCACAATAAAAAAGTGCAGATTTATTCTGCTTGCCATTCCCAGGACCCAGCACTGTGAACTTCTTAAAGGTCTTAACTGGCTATCCACAAACTGCAGACTCACTCTGCTCTTCAGGACTATCCTTGTAAAAATCATAACACAGGGCCAGTGTACCCCGCTTGAATCTAAACTTTAATCCAGTAATCAAAGGTACTGTCTTAGGGACAGTCAGGACAATACCCTTTTGCTATGCAGACCATGCTTTAAATAAAGAAGTTACGCACTCACCATAATGTTCCATCTGTGCTGTCTATTTTCATTCTTCCTCAGCTTATAGGTCCAGATCCAATCCCTAGGATCTGACTTGGCCATTGCAAAAGCTTGTGGCAACTGGAAGACTTTTGAGTTACTCCCATACCTACAATGCACCAACCCCAAGTACCTCAGATCTTGTTTTCTAATATCAGCAGAAAGAAGTATTAAATTACAGAGGTTGGAGACTACATTTGGAGCTATGTACCAAGGGAGTGACATCATCAAAAACACTCTCTCTTCCAGGAGAATACAGCGCAAGGGGTTGGTGGGAGGAGATTTGAGGAAAAATGAAACTGGACAACACAGATGGAATGCTATGGTGAGAACATAACTTATTTATTTCATGTTATCAATCTTCATTCTGTCATCAACTTATGAGAGAGAGTCCCTAGCTACCTAAATCCATGGGAGGACTCAAGAAGAGAGATTCCTGAGCACCATTGAACGAAATGATGGTCTACCCCTGGCAACCATATCCAATTTGTAATGAGTAACAAATGTATGGGGAGTAGCCCAAATTGCTGCTGCACAAATGTCATGCATGGAAGCTCTAGACTGGAAGACTGATGAAGTAGCCATGGCTCAGTTGCCTGTCCAGTGCCAGGATTCATCACATTATGCAAGCATTCAGGTCTCTCAGCAACAAATACCATTATGACTATGTCATAGCTCATGCTGGAGTGAACAACCTGAGACATACCTCACTGGAAAATATGAAGAGAGACGGGACTGAGCTCTCTGAGTATGTGTCTCTGTGTACACACATACCTCAACTTGGCAAAAGCCTTTGACACCATCCCACACTCAGGCATTACTGATAAACTTAGCAAACTGAATGTAAACCCCTTTGTTGTAGGATGGGTTACCAACTGCCTCACAAACCAGTCACACACTATCAAAGTGGGTGACTAAACATCAACCAGCAGACCTGTCACAAGCGGGGTGCCACAAGGGTCAGTGATGAGTCCCCTACTGTTTGGTATATACTTCTCAGAGGTTCAGGCCAAAACTAAGGGGCTGTGACTGACCTAGTTTGCAAACGACTTGGATGGCCTCCAGTTTGGTCAAGTTGGCTTTGTACACATCATGACCCATGGAGAGAATCTATAACTGGCTGTCACTTGAATGGGGATCTTACCCACCTTAACCTGAACTTGGAGTAACTCCATGGAGTTGTCCAGTCTAACTAGATGGTAGATGACATGGGAGATGGGAGATGAAGCATACTGACATATGACACAGATATTAGTATACTTCAGGAGGGTCTTATGCAGACCAACAACTGGTGTGTTAGTCACGGTCTCAAACTGAATTCAAAGAAATGCATCATCATTCCCGTTGGTGAAAAAAATGTTCCACTCACACTATCTAATTAACAACAATTCCCTATGTACCTAGGGATAGTGGTAAGAGATCTGGGATCACAAGTAGACTGTGACCTTAACTTTGACCACCATGTGTCTACAGTAGTAAGGAAGGTTTTCTGTGTAGCACACTTGATTAGCAAAGGTATTACCTCTAGAGCAAAGGAGGTTATAAACCTTCTATACTCATCACTAATCAGACCCATAATTGAGTATAACTCCCCTTTCTGCATGTATTATGCAAAGCACCTGCAGCAATTGGAGAGACCTCAGATGTTACTAACTAAGACGATCAGGGGACTCCAGCACATGCCTTACACAGACTGAATAAAGTCCCTGTCACTATAGCGAGTATCATACAGACTTCTTAGGTGAGACTTATGCTGACTTATATAGCAATCTCCTACCCAAACCTAATGAATTGCTGCATATCCATAAATCAAACAGGACTAGGGTCACCCTTTTCAGAGACCTAAATATGGCCTGTGACTTAAATAGTACATTCTGGAGGGACAGATTTATCTCCCAGTGACTTCTGCATCTTTGGAATAGGCTACCTATTCATGTGGAACAGAGCACCTCTATGACACTGTTCAAAAAAAAAACCTGGATGAATGGATGGCACACCTTAAATTCTTACTGGGAATAGCATCACAATCCTCTTGGACATGGGCAGCCATTACTAAATTCATTATTGGGTATTAACTAACATTTCTGTGGTATTACATTGGGATGAAATGGCTATGCTTGAAATGACCTCTGGGTCGATAGCCTAGTAACCTCCTATGATCTTATCCACAACCTTCTTTGAAAAGCAAAATAAACAAACTCAGCAAGCTGCTGGTAAGCAAATATTTAAAAAACAATGACATGAAAGTTCCAAAAAGGAAGCAAGACCTCCCACTCCCCAGAACAAAAGACAATCTAATACATTTGAATGAATCTACAAGATTCCAAACTCCACCCCTCCAACCTGGCAAACCCTTAATAATTCCAAAAAGTGTGAATTTACATTTCTCTCTTTGTTTTCCTCTTTGAGAAACATTAGTTTGAAACAGATGGGTTCTGAAAGTAATTCATCAAGTGGGAATTTCTCCCTCCTTTTGGAGGGATCCCTCCACCCTCTCACAAGACCACTGTCCTCTTTACCCTCCTCCCTGTCAACATACACTCTTTTTAGGAGGTGATAGTAGCTATCCCTCCCCTTCAATTACGAGAAGGGTTTTATTTAAGAATCTTTCTGGTGCCAAAGAAGAAGGCTCTTGGAGACAAGTTTTGGAACTTTCTTCTCTGAACCTATTTGTGATAGTGCTGCTTGTGATAGATCACAAGCCCAAAATGTTATGATTTCACAACCCCCCTTCCCCATTTGAGTTTTGTGGTAACTGTAAATTTACAAGATGCTTATTACATTTCTAGAGATCCAGATGTCAGATGTTTCTTAAGGTTTTCTGTGTCTGGATCACAGTATCAGTTCTCTGTATTGCTCTTTGGTTTGTCTACTGCTCTAGAGGTATTCAAAAAGTGATAGCCTACTGCAGACTGTAAACTATTCACATTTTCCTTATTTAACGACTTGCTTATCTTTGCATTCTTTTTCAAAATGTCAGGAATCTGTCAGTTGGGTAAGGGATCTCCTCTACAAACTGGGATTCTAAGGAAACAATACAGTCTTGCTTGACTCCTCACAGAATTGCCTTCCTGAGGTGTCTTCTGCACACCTTAGTTCAATGGTTTTTTCTTCCATAGGAAAAAAATAGCTCTGTATTTAGATCTCTTCCTGAGCTTTTCAACTCATACTACTGTCTCAGAGAGGGAAATACTCAGGATTCTGGGTCTCATGGCATCTATGATTCTTTTGATACTTCTTGCAAAACTCCACATGAAAAAAATCCAGTGGTACATGAAATCCAAATAGTCCCAACATCCCTTGACATTTCAATTCCCAGTTCTGGGGTTTGTGAGAAATAACTTAAAACTTTGTGGTTATTCTAATTATTTTAATATAAAGAAAAGAAGTACAGCTATGCCTACACCCCATCCTGTTGTTCAGGTTTTTGCAAATGTATGTGAGCAAGACATTTACAAGTTTTATAGAGAGAGAGTAAAGTGAAGAACAAGAAATTTAACCTTGCAAAGGATGAACACAATATGTTAGAAAATCATAAGATAAATCATCAAGTTAGATTTATGAAACCTGACAAGGGTGGAGGGTGGTGATATTGAATAATCACAAATCAAAGGAGGAGATGTTAAAACTGTTGAATGATGAAGAAGTTTATGAAAGAGCATCCATTAATGAAATAAACATCTCATATAGAAATGTAGACTATTTTCTCAAAGATTAATTATTGCAGTGTGGGATGGACCTTAACACATATAACTTTTTAAGGAATTTGCATCCAAAAATACTTTCTTATTTTGGAATTCCAAATTTGCACAAAAATCTAAATGAATGGCCTTTTAGGCCAATTGTGGCGGCAGCAGGTGCCAAAATTAATCCCTTTGTGTTATATGTAGATAAAGCATTAAAACCATTTCAAAATTAAGTCACATCATCAGGGTCTCTTGGGATTGTTTTGGGAGAATTAAAACTGAGTACTGAGATAAGGACCTCATATTTCTAACTATTGATGTGGTGGACCTTTTTTCCAGTATGCCCCAAAAAGAGGGCCTAGACATGTTTAATGAGGCACTTTTAAATTTGGAATTTTTGTATTTAAAAAAAATAGGCTCATTATGGAGTGTATGGAAACTGTCCTTGTTAATTACATGTGGTTTGAAAATATCTTTAGACAGAGAAAAGGGGTGGTTATGGGGAAGCTTGTGCCTCCATTTTTGCAAACCTCATTATACTGACATGGGAAAAGGAGTTTGTGTTGTACTCCCCATTCCAAGAGCATATACAATTGTATCTGAGGTTCCTGGATGATAGTTTTATTTTATGGGGTGGAAGTATTCCACAACTTGAAGTTTTTATGGAATACATAATCAACTCTTCCCATTTCCTAAGATTTACATACCAGATAGGAAAAGACACAATTATTTGGATGTTACTCTTAGTAAGAACAGGGTTATACCACAAACCCACCTTTTCTAACAAATATCTTTATTTTTGCAGTGCTCACCCTCTCTTCCAAAAGAAGAGTTTGGTGAAAGGCCAGTTCATTAGGTTGGCTAGGATAATATATCCAGTAAAGATATATTTGATGCAGAAAAGGAAAAAAATTGAGAAAATGTTTTTAGAAAGGGACTACCCTTATTCACTGATAAAGAATATTAGTAATTATGTTTATAATAACTGGGGAAATAAGTATGAACCTTTATTGGGAAAAGGTTTAACAGATGTGAGGCCCAATAATATACATACACCCCCAAGAAATACTGGGGAAGATATAGAGAATATTGTAGGTGAATTCACGGATAAGAGAGAATTTACAAGGGCTGCCTTTGTTATAAAATACAGTGCAGAATCCACTATTATTAAAAATACTATTGAAAAATGTTGGGGAGTCTTGACATCTGATGAAAAAGTGAAAGACGTTGTGGGGAATAGACCTTTATTCACTTATAAAAGGGCCTCCAATTTAAAAAAAAAATATTTTGGAAAACAACACAGGTAGTAAGGGACACAACAAGGATATGAAAAAATGTGGTAGCTGTGTACAGTGTAAACATATTTTAGAACAACCAATTGTTTACTTGAAAGCTGCAGCTAAGACTACTATTTACCCTAGATATGGAAACTGCACTAGTACAGGAGTGGTCTATTTAGCTACCCATAGTACATGCCCAGCTTTTTATGTCTGGAAGATCGAGAGGTGTCTTAAAAAGTCAATTTATGAACATGGGTATGAAATAGGAGCAAAAAACATTAACAGTGCTTTATATAGACACTCCATTAACTGTTCTAACTATGAAGTGTTCTTATTTTGTATATTAGACCATGTGTCACCCAACCCAAGAATGGGGGCATGGAAAAACCATCTACAGGTAAGGTTGTGTGGCAAGTCAAGTTGGATGCCATACACTTTTCGGGCATTAATGACAACTTGTCTTTAGTTCCAGTGCTAAAAACAAGGGCTAATAAATATTAGCATTCTTTCTTGTTTTTTTTTTGTGTTTTTTTGGTACTTTTTAGGAATAAAATATTTTTTATGCTGTATTATAAAATAAACATGATATGTTGGTTATTTAAACTAAGCTGAATTTTATGTTTCTATTTAGTATGGTTGATTTTCAGTATACACAATGCTTTATTTAAGTGTTATACCTTTAAGACCTGATTGCAGGCATTTTATGGTAGGGGAGAATCATTTAAAAGCAGCATATGATGAGTGTATTCTAGATTTTGATTAAGTCTGTTGCACACAGACAAAAAGCTATATTGTGCATTACACAAGCTTAAATAAATTTGTGATATCTACCTTTTCCAGCATTGCCTATTTTTAGATCCATTCTGCAGCTAGTATTTCATTGGTATTGTTTGAATTTCTAGCTGGTTTTCTCCAAGTTGCCGTAGTGGTTTGTGAGAAGGGATATTTTTTTTTTTTGGTGGACATGCCAAATGTCTCAGGATCCAGATTTCCCATTCTCCCTTCCAGCTTCAGCAGAGTTGATCAAAAAGATACCCCAGACTTTGCTTGAAGAACAATGTCTATGGGTTAAAAGTGCAGGGTCTTTGGAACTGGAAATATAGACCAAAACATAATTAGAAGAAGTATATTAATCACATAGGAAAAAAAAACTTTGCACGAAGAATAAATTGAGTGACAGAAGTATTGTCTTTGAGGAGCTGTAATACTCCATACTGATAAGGGGAAGCAAGGGTTAGTGACAGAAATAATGCAATAATAATTTTCTCAGTGGAGGGAGGGACTTATGATGGTACATGAATGTAAAAGATTGTCTATTAAAATCCTCTTGAATATAGCAAAAGTGGTATCATTATTGTGCATTATGAGATCAAACTGTTGAAGGGGAAGATAATTTTGCAAGGTTGACACTTATTCAGGAGTGATGGGCTGATCTTGCTGTAAATAGAGGAAACTAGATTGTAAATGGAAATGGAAAGAAACTGGGCAGCCACTAATGAATAAGAATGTATGCAAATTGTGATCCTGGAGTCTGACTGTGAATGTAAACTGTGATCCTGGAGTCTGACCGTGAATGGAAACTGTGATCCTGGAGTCTGACTGTGAATGGAAACGTTTATTTTTATTAGTTACAGTAAAGTTACCAGTTTTAAAAAAAACACATGAACATAAAAAATATGTAAGCACTTATAAATGCTCGTAAAAAAACACATGATAATAAAAAAATATGTTGGCACTTATAAATGCTCTTAAAAAAAACACATGATCATAAAAAAAATATGTTGGCACTTATAAATGCTCTTAACTCCCTCAATCACCTGTGATTCCTCAGATATCTATAAGTGTTTACACACAACACCCCAGTGATGTGGTACTTAAGCAAGCATGGGGGAGCCAGATCTTACCCACTGTGCAGACTAGCCATGGTAGCCTGGGATATAGCTTTCCAGTCCAGTCTCACTCTACAGGCATCTTACATAAAGTCAGAGCAAAACTGCATGGCAGACAAGATGAGCATGACAAGGATAGGCCTCCCCAAATGGAAGTTGATTAAATGGGGTCTTCCAATAATTGATCCATCTGTAGGGAACACCTTAGCTAGATTATTTTTCCTTTGCTTACAACAGTCAGTTGACAAAATTCTGCTCCACGACCCCATGCAAGAATATTCCTGCATGCTTTTTTATCCTTTCCACCAAAATCCAGGATCATTCTGAAGATTCAGAAGGACTGTACAAACCTCAGTGTGGAGACTTCCTTTTGACCTAGGCAAAAGTGGTTCTCCCTACTTCTGGAAATGGCCAGGGGCAATTACCACACGTTTCCTTACAGAGTGAATCTAGTGACACAAGACCAAGTGTGTTTGATACATCCTAACTCCAAACAGCTACAACTGACTGTCTGGATGATAGAATCCTAATACCTTTTAGACACATTTTCTTATGCAGACGTGCAGCAACTATTAAAGGAGGCAAGAAAACCTGCTACAATAATATTATATATTAGTAAATAAAAAAGGTTTTCTTGCTGATGTCAAAAAAAAAAAAAAAGAAAAAGAAAAAACAGCATCAGTTCTGGACTAGTGTTTCTCTAGTCCTAAATTATTTGTGTGAGTTGCTATCTCTGGCCTGTCTTATTTCTCAGTCAAGGTTCATTTGTTGTCCATTTCAATATGCCAGTGGAACCCCCTCTTTTAATGCAGTCTTATTTGAAAATGTTTTTGAAAGAGGTGTTGTGTATGATGCCTCCTAAAAACATGTGGCTTCTTTTTGGGATCTTATTTTTTGTCAGAGAATGTAACACTAGCTTCATTTGAACCAGCTTATCAGGCTTTTTTGAGGTTCTTGACATGGAAAACAGTGCTACTAATTGCTATGACCTCCTCAAGAAGAGTAGCTGAGTTGCAAGCTCTTATGGTTGGTCATGCTTATCTCATTTCCAACAAATATATTTCTTTAAGAACTAATCTCTTACTTATGCCTAAAGTGGTATCTGAGTTTACCTTGAGCCAAGCTATCTATCCCCTGTCTTCTTTCTAATATCTAAACATGAGGAAGTGAGGATACTCCATAACTTGGATGTCCACAGACAACTTGTACTATCTTGACAGAACAAAATCTCTCAGGAACTCTGACAAGTAGTTCATTTCCTGTGCAGGTAAGAAAAAAAAAACAACTTGTGTCAAAGCAGACTGTTTTCAAATGGTTGTTTCATGCTATTATGTTTTGTTACACCCACCACAACATCAAAAAAATAGTTCCAGGGATTTGGCTTCATCTTTGTCGTTTTGAAAGGAGTTGGATTCTAGAAGTATTCTAGAAGCAGCAACTTGGTCCTTTGTGTACACATTTACAAGTCACTATAAACTAAATTATTTCTCCAGGTTTAGGACAAGATTTGCTAGAACCATTCTGCAGGGACTCCTCAGCCCTGATCCTTCTTCCTCCAGGTCAGTCTAATCTATGGTAAACTACCCATATAGCTGAAGTGAATATAAACCAGTGGCATAGCTAGAGTTTGTGCCGCCCAGGGTGGACTTTTAGTTTGCCACCCCCCTCACAAAATTAAACATAATATACATTATAGTCATACAAAAATGAAAACAAAAAGGATGTCTAGACAAACAAATAAAATTGAAATTGTTTAACTATACTTTTAAATAATTATTAATTACAACAATCTACAATGATATTTTTTCATGCTTTTCTGTTAGCAAATCATCAATGACATTATCAAAGTCTGTTTCATCTGTCAGTTTGTGTTCTGTAGAGAGAATGGAAAGGTTTCTTAAATGCAAGGTATTCCTAGTAGATCTCTAGTAATTTTTTATCAGTTTTAGTTTACAGAAACTTCTCTCACAGCTAGTAACACTAAAAGCAATTGTGAGGAAAATTCACAGCAGTATTGCAATATTTGGAACGGAATTCCCAAGATTGTATTTCTGTATAAACTGTAAAAGTTCAAGGGGGTCTTTACTTCACGTCTCTATTTTGTCTTGTTTAGCAGCAACAGCAATGAAACTTTGAAGTCTTTTTCTCTCAATGAGGAACTCTTCCTTAATAATCTTTCTGTGATGATTATGATGTAGCTGACACTCATAGTCATTATTCAGAAGATTCAATGGAGAAAGGAATGCATATTTCTCAGCAAGAATGTGCAGCTATTGAAATCATATAGTCATTTCTTGAATCCCTCTATCCCGCGAAGAAAACATTTCCCTTTGTAATTCAATTTCATATGGTAATTCAGCATCATCACCAACCATTTGTTCTTTCTAAATCAACCTTGACATTCCTCCATGACTATTCCTAGATCATTACAAACGTCTTTGGCATATTTTATTGCTCTGTTCATTAGCTCATACCTATTTTGAATTAAAACAGTTTTAAAGCTTCAAGTTTTATATCACAATGCTGTATATTTAATCCTTTAGTTTGTAGGTAAGCCTGTTTGTCATTATTTTCTAGAACAGATTCCCACAAGCCAAGGAAGCACAGAAAGGACAATGATTGCAATGCAGCAAGTAGTACACCAGCATCTAACATGGTAACTGTATTTTCTGCTTCACTAGTTAAGTCTTCTAAATCTTTTAAAATGTCTGAGAATTTTTTTTCTGACACTTCTATTATGTGCTTGAGACTTTGACAAGTGACCAAAGTCAGAATATCCCAACGATGAGTTGAGGATGAAAAAATGTGAATAAACGCTCTAAAGTTTGAAAAAAGTGACATAATTTATAGCAACAGAAGCTGCATGTAGACTGGCCAAATTCGGCATATGATTAGTACATGCAACAAACTCTGCTTTTCTATTAATTTCTTTTATGCATCTCTGAATATCAGTATATTGTCTAGCCATCACCGCAGCATTCTCATAAGCTTGTCCTCTACAATTTGTAATATCAATTCCGTCATTTTCTAGTTTATCCAGTATCATACTTGAAATATTCTCTGCGGTTTTACCTTTTGTCTCAATAAAATTAACAAATGACTCTACTCCCTTTACTTTATCTCCATCAATTATAATGTAGAGCAAAAGTTGGCTGGTTTGATCCTTATGAGAAATGTCAGGAGTGCTGTCAAATATTTTATAATAGTACTTGGCTTGTTTAACTTGTTCTATGATTTTGCTTCTTACTTTATTTCACAAAATATCTATAAATTCATTTTGAATCATAGGTGACATATAAGATTTAGCAAATGTATTTCCTAGATTGATCCTGAGAATATGCTCTTGAAGCACTGGATGATATTTTGACATCAAATGTACTAATTCTAAAAAATTTCCTCTATTTCAAATCCTTTCAGAATCAACATCAGTTTCAATGCTAATTCCTTCTTGGTGACCCTGTAACGCCAAATTCTGTTTCACTAGGAATCTAATTATGTCCAACAATCTTGAAAGGATTTGCCTCCACTTCTTCATTTTGTTTTCAATGACATTGTGATTTTTTTTTTTTTATCAAGAGTTGCTCCACAATTAATCCTAATTTCCAACTCCTTCCACTGTGTAAATTTCCAAACGTGGGCCACACTGGATTCATGCTTGAATATTTTAGGATGCAGTTTCCACCACATATTGAATCCATTCACATAATCAAAATTTGAATAACTTCAGTCCGAAAACAATCTGCAACAAAGCAGTAAAAAGTTTCTTTGGAAGGAGAGTAAATCAACCAAGATCAACATTTTTTTTCACCATTTGGTAGGGTTCGAAAAAAACAGTGGAGTGTAAGTTTTCTGTTTCATCCTTTGATTGACACATCTTGATGAATCACTTCAATGAAATAAGAATCTAGGAGTTGAACCACAGGCGCACCTTGATGTACCAGTAAGATAAGATCTGTGTGTCATCATTAGTCTTGCTTGACCAAAGACCAATATCTTTTAAGTTAACGGCTGGAATTTTTTGTTTGCTACATGCTTCATCTCTTGAAGTTGATGAATTACTTGAACTTAAAGTTAGTTTTAATTCAGAAACAGCTTCAGGTGCAGCAGTAATAGCAGTTTATTCATGATTGAGGTTTTTCAATAGTGCACATTCATTCTTTTTAAAATACTTCTTCCCTTGCTTTTCTCTTTTTTCTAAAAGCGGCACCAGTCTCTTTACTTCACTTCATCTACAGAATGGCATTAGATTGGCACTTGAGAAAAAAAAAATAATACATAATACTAAGTAATAATGACAGTCGTGAAGAATAACAACAACAAGGAAGAATAAATGATCCTCACGCAAAGAAAACTAAATTGTTAGTTTGTGGAGAAATAAATGCACCACGTATAATCATGACAAACATGCAACTTTCCATTTTCACTTCTCCATGGAAAGAGGCAATTGCACCAAGTAGCAAAATCTGGTGTCAGACCAACAACTTAAGAAGTATATAAAATACTTAGAGTAACAGTAAAGAAAAAGTACTAGCAATGTAGATCTTTTGTATGTTTCATCATGTATCATGCACATTTTCAGGAATGCAACAAGTCCAGATATTTTAACAACTTAACACAATACAGTTAAATAATTTTTAGTGAAATTTTCCATGACAGGTACAAGCTACACTGGTGCTGCTAGTGAAAAAGTGTACTGAGAATTAAATTGTTCTCCTTGTCTAAAGTAGAAAGCAGTATGCGATCTGTAATGCAACTGCCTCTGAATAGGTTAAATTAAATCTTTCTTATGTACACACACACACACACACACACACACACACACACACACACACACACACACACACACACACGCGCACACGCACACGCACATAGAAGTATAACACATTGCAATGGTTCATTTACATTGATTTTAATAAATACAACACATTTTATGACACTGATTGTAAGGAAAATAATAAAAAAGAATGGTCTTAGTACTTTATTTAAGCTCTGTTTCACAAAAAAACATACCCCGGGATTCATGAAGCTCGGCGCAAGGACGGCGTAAGGCTTGTGCCGGCCGTGCGGCGTATATATGGTGTAGTAGCGCCATATGCATATTAATGAAGGTGCGCTGCCGCCGCATACACGTGCATAGGAAACATGCGCGAGTGCATGGGGCATTTCTAAGTTGCGCCCGGAGGCGTGTCAATGTCGGCTGTCGATGAGCAACCTAAACTGCTGAATATTATAGTCTGCCTGCAATAGTAATCGCACCTATCAGTGTCCGTGGATAATGAAACATATGCAAAGCATGCAAGACAGTTCCTGGCCACACAAAATTGAGAATCAAACAGAAATGCGCGCAACACAATATGGAGTTTCCATCCTTGGAACAAATGATATTTAAAATCGTGTGTCCGTAATGTACTGCACTGTAAGTAGTTATACCCAGTGGAAGTGAAGCGCATCATGTCAGCGTGCCGCCAATACACACTACCAGCCCCGTGGGCAGGGTCACCAGCAGTCCCACATTGGTGGTGATAGTACACAGCTGGGCAATTGTGACCATAGCAAAACATCACAAGTGTAAAGTGCCCTGCGACCGTATAATATAATTTGTCCTACATCGCATAATAATCACATACAACAAATGTCCGTACTGGACATGACATATAACAACAAATATAAACAAGGAAATGAAATAGACAGAGCATATAAACTGTGCAAATGTAAGCCAACATGTATGCATAATATGACAGCAGCATCCATAGTACAGTCTGTGGATATGTGTTCTGTCATACAATCTGAGTACTGTCTGGAAGATATGCCATCCCGGCCGCATGAAAAGGTGGCAACACTAACAATGTCCATAGCATGTCAGCAAACTCCGGACATATGCGGTCCAAGCCGTTCTTGTCTACATGTGTGAAGGTATAACGGGAATTACCCGGGTGGACATTACATGTCATGAAAGATAAGTCTTGTGTGTGCACCTATGTGCATGTTGTGCAGCCATGTTTAAATTTGAAAATGCCACAGTAGTCCCCACAACCATACAGTTACCTGACATATGTACTTTATGCAATGTGTTCCCTTGACCGTGCCATGAGACAGCAACCAAACAAGGGATGGATGGAAGTGTCTGTAATATGTGTGTGGGTGCATGCAAACTGTAATAATCCCTAAAGGCGAGACTGTGTCGGATGCACAATAGACCAAACTGGAGGTGTATGACGGAGCAGTGTGCGAATTGAGGGTTACCACCCACACCTCTGTGCGACAGACAGTCCATCTGTGGCCAGTGTTGTCCTGCTGACAATAACAAAACAAATGATAATTGGCCTGAGATATCATGACAAAATATATTGCCTTACTTATTAGTGATACATGCATAAGTCAGTGATGTCATATTTTAAACACCTACATCCTAAATGAAATGGTGTAAGCAGCTTAAATACTAAACAAATAACCTGTACTATTGTCAAAGAAGTAAAGTTCTGTCCCATGCACTGTCCATGGTATATGCTATACTGCAAAGTCACATAGTAATACTACAACTACCCAACATTGCCCAATGGAAAATGTTCCAATCCAATGTGAATCAGAAAGAAACACAAAGAACAAACATATAACAATCGTAAAGTAACCTGACAGTCCATATTGTATACCAAAATCACACAAACATATGAATATTAAAATGTGCTATACACATGAACAGGAACGTAACCGGCACATACACATAGGATGGTATATGCAGAACTGGGACATCCAAATGCAGAACCCATGCATGTATAATGCAATACCCAACATCCCCTGTATAGCACACAACATGCACCCATGTCCGAATATCCACCTAATCCAGCCATACTTAGGCTACCAGCCTTGCGCAGCCATACACCTACACATAGCGAGTATTACCCATATGTAGTAGGAAGTATCACCCTAGGCAGTGTCAGGATAGCAAACTATGTATCCCACGTTTGTAAACATCCCATCACATTTTCGTAAATCCAAAAGCCCACGCGTTCATGTTTTGGCAAAATTTGTGTACATCCCGCGTGGGATAAGTAACCTGTTTAAACATCAGAGTTGTTTACATGCCACAATGTCTAGTACTGTACACATCTGGACAAAAGTTGTATGTGTAATCACAGTACTGTTCAGTTTCTAGACGGACATGAATAACATACTACGCAGGATGGAACACCTGTCCATCATGCAGGTCTCCCCACATGAATTATCGACAGAATATATTCTACTCAATCACATACTGACACCACACCTCTCAACCTATTACAGCAACAAAATCTGGACAAAGCCTAAAATGATGGGTGGACAAATAGGGACAGATGTAAATATTGCTCTCACAAACTTCAAAAGTTGACAGAATAATAGTACGTACATTAGCATGAATTTTGTGAAGGATGTGGGGTAGTCCCTAAGTATTAGAGGTCCGTACATATTTACAGTAACAAACCTTCACATTTGTTTACTGTACTACTGCATACCTGTAGTTAATTCATGTCCAAAATAATAATCCTTGTATGAATGAATACAGGAAGTAGTGAAATGTGAATGGGAACACCACTCACCGTGGATTATGTATTGTAACCACCCCCACCCATATTATGTATTGCCAACATAATAAGCTGCTGACAGGTGCCCAAACACCTGTGTCTGTAAACACAGGTAAAAATGTATAAAATGGACAAACTCTGTCCATGTGCTTTGTCTGACATTTGAACACAGTCAGGGCAGTTCCGTTCACCAGGCGGACAAGCCTAAACCCAGATCAACACATGAACACCCTGACAATCAAAGACTTGTATGTGCCAGGACTATAAGCCTTGGAGTTCTGAATATCCTTGGATTGATTAAATATGCAGCTTGGGTCCAGAGCAGTAGGGAATAGGGAATGTGTAATATGTAGTACCGCGTTTTTTCCCAGCAGGAGAATGGATACCTGTGTTGTAAGTGAAGCGGTGAGGCATATGTTAATGTAGCTATGTGCTATGGGTATGCATATAAATGAGTCAGAACACCAATAGTATAGTGGTTACAGCATCCGGCCAATGTGAATGCTGTCCTGGTTCAACTACGACTACAGCACATATAATTTTAAAGTGTAATGAATGCGTCTGTGCTGTAAAGACATTTAAATATGTAAAGGTGAATGTGTGTTTCGCATATGTCCGTTAACCGGATTACAGATATTTTACTGGTACTGTCACAATCAATAAAGCCCACTTAAGCACAAAGACTTAGTAAACATATGTAACCCACAATAAGGATATGCAAGTGTGCCTGCGCGTGCGTAATCCACTCACAGCATAGCAAATGAGTGCTGTTTTCTACACGTTAGTTATATATCTATATATGGATATATATTCATGTATAGATATATATCCACAGACTTAAACTAAATAAATATATGAAATAAAGAATGTACAGACATATATATATACACACACACACACACACACACACACACACACACACACATACACACACACACACACACACACACATATATAACATTAATTGATATATACATAACAAACATATAAACATATGTCCTTGTAGATATAGCACATGTACATGAATAGGTTATGTCATAGCTATTATGGATAGACATACAGACATGCAATAAAGGTAAATACACTGCTGCTTTCCAAACCATTGCCCGGAAAGTACCAGTGTGCCAGATCTGCAAGTTCTGCTCTTTTAACATGGATATAGGTGTCCTTTGCTGGACCGCAAAAATTGTGATTCTTTACAGGCACCGTCCTGTAATAATTGCTGCAAAGAAGTGTCATCTGCAACTACAATATAGCTGTACATGCAACAGTAGCTTGTGCAAGTGTAATAACACATGGATTGACAGAATGTATGACATGTGTCCCGATACGCGGTGAGTGGATAGTGCTTAGAAGTGTCTTCATACATTATTATCGCTCACATTAAATATGTCTTATGACTACTGTGGAGGGGTGTCAGGTATGGGAATCATGGGTATGCAATAATGGGCCTAGGTGCCTAGGTGTTGGTTGGCACAGATTTATTAGGTCCGCCCCATGGGAGTGATTAATATTCCTCTGTGGGTATAGCACACACCTATATCTTCCAAAAATGAAGAACCCATCTACTGGATATTGTGTAAACCATTGGGGGAAGACATAGGGACTTATATCAGTGTCTTGAAAGCGATTATAATGGACATACATGCGTACGACTAAGATGGTAACCATACCTCTCAACCTTTCAGAATAAGACATCTGGACAAAGGCATTTTAAAATAAGTACAAATAGGGAATAGTTTAAATATTCCTCTTACAAAGGTAGAACATTGATAGAATAATGGATTATTCATTAGTATGAATGTTTTGAGGGTTATTAATTATAAAATACTAATGTCTGTCATTATTTTCTAACTTCACAGTCCTGAATGACTTGCCACTAATTTACCAGAAAGGCACAATATTATGAAAAAAGGAACAAAATTATAAGCCTAAGTTCGGGACATTTACCCAAAATGTGTACAGTTGAGAGGTATGAAGGTAACCCTGTCCTAAATAAATGTACAGAACTAGTGATATTAGGTGGATAGGTGTGAAGAAAGATGTGATGACAAATGATAAAACATGTATAAGTCAAAAGCATGTACCTCGATAAATGTGAATGAATACTTATGCCCTGTGATAGTCAATGTTGAAGGTTAATAGAAACAAAATAAATGTGTCCCTCAGGGTGTTATGCAGTGTCCCCGATACAGTGTTCAGTCTCCCACACTCGCATGTGAGTTCTGCCACTGACGGAAAGCGCAAATACCGGTGAACACATAAGGTAGATGATAGCATAATATGTTCTGATTAGCACCTGTTAGCTTTTGTGAGGAACACAACACTCTGGGCGGGTGTGTCCTGCAAAAGGAATGTAATGGCATCTGGCCTGTGATTTCTTCATATATTGTGTGTAGTGGTGTAATAAAATTATATATCTTGTATCAGAAACAGGTGCATGTTATAGGAAACAGTATTATCGACTATAATACTACAAGAAAAATCTGAAGGTATGAAAAGCGCTGAAATAGTCAGCTTAGTATTGACTGCAGGTATGTGTTGACTTGTCAAATGTCACAGCTGTATATATAGTTCCTATAGGGCTGTCACCTATACAAATGATGAAAGTGGGAGCTGCTCTGTAGAAATGTCAGATGTAGCAGGTCAAAACATACCTACAGCCATGCATACTCCACAAATAGACATATTAGCACACAGCAAAGCTTAGGCCAGGATTCATGAAGCCTTGGCCGGCATGTACGAGTAGAGTAAGAGTAGAGCAAGGCAAGATGTCTGCTGAGCTATTCAGCAATATCCTATAGGGGCGTGTAAGACAGCCCCTAAAACGAACGTTGCACGGACAATGTTAGGATATGCAAATTACCCCATTTGTAGGTGAAAGCTATGCAAATGATGTAAAATTTGCGATACATGAAACAGTAAGCTGTCCGTGCAAGAGTAGAGTTATGTGCAGAAATGTACTTGGATGTTAACCGAGTAACGTTCTGCAAGTAGCTAAACGGAGCAATGTCAGCTGCAAATAAAGGATGAATTTAGTTGAAGAAGCATGCCAATAGCCAAATATAAGGCCAGTGGCATTTTTTTCCATTGGAAATTAATAAAACTCTATTTGTCCTCCCCCGATCTCTGGTGTTTAAGCATAGCGCAGCGGCGCGAAAACGCGCTGTGCTTTCAAAACAAGAAAAATATTTAAAATATACATACAAATTGTAATTTTAGTTAAAAGTTAGTATGCCATGCAGGTGAATGGCAAGCTGAAGACAACATGGCTACTGAGTATTGGTTGCTATGTGTGGAAGCGCTCTTACAGAGATGTAACCAAGCATTAGTAGGCAATCCTATGCAATTGAGGCTGAGTATAGTGAATCACAATTTGTCACGCCATATGAGCCAAGCCTCTACAGTGTAAGACTAGGTTAAGGGGACTATCAGAGTATACGATAGGTGACATTATGAGTGTGTATGTATAAAACACTGTAATCTTATTGGAGCAGTGTGTCACATGTTTGCTGTCAGTTACTCATCACTGGAAGAGGCGTATTATGATTTATCCTAGGTAAAGTCAGGAAACTGACGGTGTATGCCATGGATATCACTGAAGTTTCTTGCAAACCTGCTTACAGTGTGTTCATGCCTGTGTGCGCCTGTAAGCCCGAGTAAGCATTTGTGCGTGCGTGTCAGCCCGTGTGCGCGCGTTGAAGAACGAGTAAGCTAGTGTAAGATTGTTGAAGCCCGTGTAATGTTGTGTAAGCCAGTGTAAGCGTTTGTAAGCATGTATAAGCCTGTGTGCACGCGTGGAAGCGGATGTGCACTTTTCTGTGCTCCTATGCGCGGTGCTGCTCACTGTGGAAACAGACAGTGAAAAGGAAGGTAAACAAATAGCAGTAAGTTAACCAAGGAGAACTACCACAGCTAGCAGGTGAAAACAATCAGAATGAGCATATTACACAGTCAGTACAGTAGGCCAGCACAGCACAGCACTTACAACTCTACAAACAACATTCCACCATGTTTTTCTCAGACACACTGCAACACTGTAGTATACTAAGAGAAGTGAAAACTGAAAAAGCTTAACTGAGACAACATAATGTTAGGGGCAGCCATTGCTATTATACGTCAGCATATGCAACATGGTGTGGGTTGTGCCAATGTGAATGCTGCTCAGCAACACACAGTGAGTAGATGGAGAAGAGTGTGCAGGCACAGGGTAACCTACCAGGGGCTACATGAGCTGGAGATAGTGGAGCGCTATAGAGTGGACAGAGACCTCCTGCAGAAGATTGTTGAGCCATGCAGGCCATGTCTCACACACAGAACCAACAGAGGGAAACCCATCCCAGTGTTAACCAAGGTATGTGTTGCCCTAAGGATACTAGCAACAGGTAACTTCCAGAGATCAACTTGTGATATGATGTGGATTTCACAAACATCAGCATCCAGGGTACTGCACCATTTCATGAATGCCATGTCAGCACATGTCAGTGATCATGTATATATCCCCAATTCCCATGAGGTATTGGGCAGCAATATGTGTCTTTTCCACACAATAGTAGAATACCCTGAGTACTGGGTGCAATACACTGCACGCACATATGCATCAAAGCACCAGCCAATGAGCGTGGTAGGGCCTACATCAACCACAAGGACTTTCTCTCCGTCAATTGGCGGTTTGTGTGTGATGGCCAGCCCATAATGCTGAATGTGTGTGCTGGCTGCCCTGGAAGCTACAATGCTTCCCATATGTGGCATCTGATGCAGCTGTACAAAACATTTGGCAATGGGGACAACCCTCATGGTCACCTAGTGGGGGATGCTGGATGTGCAGTTCAACTGTGGCTGATGGCACACATCAGAAATGCACACACACATGAACAGGAATGCCATAATGAGGCACACGCACAAACAGAAAATGTAATCTAGCATGTGTTTGTGCTGCTCAGTTCTGGTGCCTGGACACATCTGGTGGAGCATTAAAGCACTTGTCAACTACATGTACCAGAATTGTCTGTGGCCTAGGTCATCTGTGTCACACACACACACATGACAGTTTATATAGATAGTGTGAGTGACTGTTCATGTATGTGTTTTACTGCAGAACAGTTCAAACACAGCAAAGTCTGTCAATAATGGACATTCATCATAGTTGTACAACCACCTTGGTGGATATACATGCAGACCTCTCATTGCTTATGTGATACAGTGATGTACTTCAAAATACCATTGTAAATGCAAATATCAAAGGACAAATGACATAGCACTTGTCTATATGTAAACATTGTTACCCATTATACATATTGGGGTCTAATACCTATGTGTTACTGTTAGTATAGTATGTGTAGTAAATGTGGATGACTAACTCATTTTAGCCTTGTAGGTTTACAGCATGGGTTGGATAACACGTATCTGTCTGTATGATACCCTTGTGTAGAATAACTGTGTCATGTGCAGAATGCATTGTAGGCCACAGTATGGATTTTCAGATGTGCGACAGGAATATCCCTATTGTCTTTGCTTGTAACTAACATGGCTATATGTCAAACAGTAATGGTCCCAGCAATGTGTGGTGGTCAATACCAGTGCAGTGCTTACTGGTATAGTATAGTACATGAAGGATCCACATGCTACTGTGTGTCCTACATGTGTGGGTCATTTGTGAAGATATCATATAACAATTGGTTATTCAGACTGTTGAGGTCGTGTCTACTACCATAATGCAAAACAATTACAGATAGTAACAGTATCACCCACAGCACCGTGTAAAACTATATCATACACACATATGTAGACAAGTACAACAATATGTGCATTATAATGCATACTGGCTACCAATAGAAACTATAAAGTGTTAACAGTGTGTAATACAGGGCATGTCACCATTCCAATGTGTCCACTATACATATACATGCAGACAGTGCACCTTCACCATGTTCACAAATAAATACATGAAAATCTGTACTACACCCATCACACATGTACTGCACACTCTGAAACACATGCTGCCAATACTACACACGTCAGTCAAATGGCACATGGATGGATAATAAATCTTCAGAAGTAACAGTGCTGTAAACTATACTACATTGATGATCATAGCTGTGATGCATCATGCCTGCTTACATACACCTAGAAGGATATCACACTTTGTGTTAACAACATTTTAACATTAATACAGTGCTATAAAGCCACCCTGTGCATCAGAACCATGTTAGTCTGTTCCTGCATCAATGTTACACATTACAGGAGGTGGCACAGGTGTCATCATATGCACAGGGTATGTTTTTTCTTTTCCAGAGCCTGTCATTGAGCCATCCAATCAACATGTATGTATGTGTGTGTGTGTGATAGACAACAGTTTTTGCATGGCCCAATGTTGATGCAATGTGCGTGTGTGTATGTGTTAGCCCTAGCTGTTTGTTTTATGTGTGTGTGTCTGCATGTACACAGTTTCAGCATGTGTCAGCCATATACAGGAGGTTGTGGGACAGTCATAGACCATACCTGCCAGGCTGTACAGATAGTCATTTCTGGCTATGGACACCCCTCCATGCATTCAACAATATTCCTGTCCTGCACCTGGCAATGTATACACATACATTCTTGGGCTCTGTATCACAACCTGTGGATAAATGGGAGTCAGTAATGTTAACCTGATTTGCATAGTATTGTCATTTAATACATAGTTATATGAGCCATACTTATCCTCCAATGTAATAACCACTGCTGACTGTTGCTGAGATGTGCACATGACCGTTTAAAGCTGCTGTACTATCATTGTTTTCACTGTCCCTTGTAATACCCAGCAGCAAAATAACTGGTCACTACACAACTATAACCCAGGATCACTACAGCACACAGTATGTGCACTATCACAGAGCCATAGCAGATTTAGATACATCCAAGGTGATCACGTACAGATAATGCAGCACATTCAATAGTGCTAATATCCACATACATATCTATTTATATTACATATATATATATATATATATATATATATATATATATATACACACACACACACACACACACACACACACACACACACACACACACACACACACACACACACACACACACAGAGGCACACACTTGGCAGGGCTGGGAGTCGAACATACACCTAACTACCTTATCACACTACAGCATTACGCATTTACAGAACATGCTACTGAGATTACTGAACACAGCACTCCCAGAGGCATACTTCTAGGTGGGTGACATCATCCGCAAAGGCAAAGACGCCGATAGGGAATGTATGTGGTGTGAGGCATCTAAAAGCATTACTGTGTCCCCAGGTCTGGAAACACACACACACACACACACACACACACACACACACACACACACACACACACACACACACACACACACACACAGAGGCACACACTTGGCAGGGCTGGGAGTCGAACATACACCCAACTACCTTATCACACTACAGCATTACGCATTTCCAGAACATGCTACCGAGATTACTGAACACAGCACTCCCAGAGGCATACTTCTAGGTGGGTGACATCATCCGCAAAGGCAAAGACGCCGATAGGGAATGTATGTGGTGTGAGGCATCTAAAAGCATTACTGTGTCCCCAGGCAGCTGGAAACACACACACACACACACGCAGAGGCACACACTTGGCATGGTTGGGAGTCGAACATACATCTAACTACCTTATCACACTACAGCATTACGCATTTACAGAACACACTACCAAGATTACTGAACACAGCACTCCCAAGGCAAGGACGCCGATAGGGAATGTATAGAGAGTGAGCAGTCTGAAAGCATATTACTGTCCCAAGGTAGACAAACACATGGCAGTGGTGTGATCGGGGCAACTAAATATCTACAGAGCACTACAATAACACTACATAGATACGGGATGCGCCACAGACAGTACACCCATCAAGACAGTCAACCAGTGTGTTCAATGTAGGCATCCATCGTGATGTCGAAAATGGACATTTGTTGCCTGGATGACCACCATCGCTATACAGGATGTCAATGGCCATGCCCATATACAGAGGCACATCACTGACACAAGGTGTCACTGGCCATGCCCACATGCTTAGTATTACACATCCGTTTGGAATGTACTGTGTGTCCATCTACACAACGGCGTACTGGGCATGCTCACACACTTAGCACTTGCAATGGGCCGTCTTGCATGCACACAGATTCTAAACATGGAAGGGTGCAGTTTAGAATGTACTGTGTGTCCATCTACACAACGGCGTACTGGGCATGATCACACACTTAGCAGTTGCAAATGGCCGTCTTGCATGCACACGGATTCTAAACATGGAAGGGTGCAGTTTGGAATGTACTGTGTGTCCATCTACAAAACGGCATACTGGGCATGCTCACACACTTAGCAGTTGCAAAGGGTCGTCTTGCATGCACACAGACTCTAAACACGGAAGGGCGCAGTTTGGAATGTACTGTGTGTCCATCTACACAATGGCGTACTGGGCATTCTCACACACTTAGTTGCAAAGGGCCATCTTGCATGCACACGGATTCTAAACACGGAAGGGCACAGTATGGTATTACTATCCCCACGTACATGAAGGCCACTCACATGTATTGACCAGTACACACTCAGGAGCCATCACAGATGTCTCAGGTGCAGATCACAGAGGTACATACCCCAGTCTACAATGTAGCCCTCAGACATCACCATGTCATTGGACCAGCAATACACAGCCATACATTAACACAACATCGTGTGACTCATGACCAGTGGACTGTACATAGGTCTACAGCAACTGTGCAGACTACACATGTACTGACAGGGTTCCATCATGTGTTATGCATTGCAATGATACCACTGTACATAACCAGGTCTGCTCTACACATACCAGGGGCCCTGGGTCTTACACAGCTGTGACAGATAACTGTCACTGTACACCAATGAACACACATGTTTGGATACATCATACATGTAATTGCAGTGGATATGTGCATGGACCACACACACAACACATATGTACATAGCATAGCTTTTGCTGTCCTCCATGCAGACAAGTGGCTACAGCAATCATACGCACGCAAATGGAAGGAGGGTCCATGGCTGTTGAATGCTAACAGTACATGAGGTAACAATGTTGACTGAGGACACATTCCCACTGTACTAGTTACTCATGACACCCATCATATCATACAACAGTCCATGTGTTATGTATGTCAACACACATGTCCACCAATTGCAATGCATACAAACATGGCTACATGACAGGCATGTAGGACCAACACACATGTAGAATCTGTAGTGTGCATGCAGCTACCATGCATGTGCAGTAGCTGATGTAAGTAACTCATCTGTGCCTAGCTACAACATGCAGTTGCAATGCAGCCCCATCATTGACATCTGTATATGGTGACATACTGACAGTACGGTAGGATGTACATCTGTATGGATGGATGTGTGTACATAAAGTGGTGATCCACCTGTGTAGATGGATGTTTGCCGGGGATGGCTCACAGGTGTGTCACACACCATCCTACCATTACATGTGCAAACAGTACGCTATGTTACTGTTACTTGACGGTGAAGATATAAAACCTACACAGCGGTCAGGTGTTACTGTACGTCACTTGACACCTGCAACACTTACATCCTCCTGTGTGCATATAGCAGCACAATTGTCGGACATAGCATTGGTACACATAATGCAGCCAATACTGCTGCATGTCTGTCAGATGTATCATCATATAGCAGGTGTATCATTCACAGTACTGCCATGTGTGTTTGCTTGTGTGACCATATATGCCACATATGGTGGGGAAAACATCCCAATTGTTACACACTCCTGTACACTGTTGTAGAGATCTGTACATACTGCAGTGTGGAATGCATGACGTAGGCAGATGTGTGTGTATCACACACATCAGATATCCATATGTGTATGACATTTGTAGTCTCCACAGTGTGTGTGTGTGTGTGTGTGTGTGTGTGTGTGTGTGTGTGTGTGTGTGTGTGTGTGTGTGTGTATGTATGGCTGTCTGGTGCATGGAGTGAGGGTGTATGCTACCATACAGAACACACAGGATCCCTAACCCCTCATGGTGATGCAGTCTACTACCCTGTTGATGCCATAGGTCTCAGCCGTACCGGCTACCTGTACATGTTCTTTCTCTGTGTCGCGTCGCGTGGGTACACAGTACTGTGAGGGTGATGACCACATAGGCAGGGGTCCTCACCTCAACACTATGGGGTGTGCATTACAGTGTTGTTGACCCCAAGAGTGTGTGCATGTTCCTGTAATGTGACAGGGTATGACTGCTACACAGTGAGGCCTCATGCTATCAGGTGGCCTCTAAGATTAGCATCGGCCGGACTGCTGTGTACAAACCCTGCACCATGTCAACATACCTGTGATGTGACCTGGTATGGATGTCATGTCTCTAGCCACTGTAGCCTATTAAACTGCCCACATGCATCTGGATCAGTATATGTGTGGACATCTGTGGTATGTTAGCCTTTCCAACAGTCAGGTTGAGGCTACGTATAGCATGCTGATATTGCCATACGTGCCTGTGAGTACTCCACAGTTACACATGGGAGACTGTAAACACTGCTACCTGTAGGCACATGCAAGTAGACCATAAGGAGGGAACCAGGGCATCATTACCAACATGCTGTTACTGTTGCTACCAAGACACATACTGTGAACATATAACACTGCATGCTAAACCTGTATTACATGGTATGTCTGGTGAGTGTTACCAGTACACAACTAATGTAATATACACTTCTCTCACTTTTCATACACAACTAATGTTATACACACTTCTCTCACTATTCTGTTCACCCTGTGCATCAGACCATTTGAGCATGTCCCTGCACCGATGGTGTGAATTACAGGGATGCGGCACAGGCTACATCATATGCACAGGGTGATAATGTTTGCCAGGGGCATAGGCTGCACCAAAGGATGACATCATGTTTGTGGGTAAGGGCTGGTGACATGAGTGGACATGTCTGTTCAATATGCATGTGGGTGTTGTGGTGTCCTACAGATGTGTTTGCTGTGTGCGTGTATGTGTGCACACAGTTCTGCCTTTTGTGAGGCCTACACAGAGGTATTATTGACAGCTCCAGATTGTACAGACCAGGTTGTACAGCTCACTGTGTCCGGCCATGGCCACGTGACCTGTGCCTGCCAGGAGTTGCACGGGCACTACCAGGTGGAGGTACAGATTGGCTACTGTCCGACATATGTCCACTGGAACTGTGTCCCTGCTGGGAGCATCCAGGGCCACGTCCACGTGGCCTGCTGTGTCCTGGTGTGGACAGCGCAGCACCAGCTGCACTGCTACTGCTACCGGCACTATGGGATCGGGCATGTGAGGTGGCACGCTCACATTGACCTGCACCAGGTGGTGTAGCTGGTCTACGTTCATGTGGCCTATGCCTCACTCTTACCAGATGTTCCAGCACAGACAGCTCATGCTCGTGGATTGCCATGCCACGGTCAAGGATTCCAACCATGTCACCCAATCGCCTGTCCAGAACATCAGCAATCTGCTGTTGAGTATTTGCCAATGCCTGAATGTTGTTGTTTAGGGTACAGATAGCAACCCTCTGCAGCCTCTGCCCTTCTCTGTTCTGCCATTCAGCATGTGCCTGTGCCTTCATTGCAGTCTGAAACATGCGTCTGGTGATACCAGCTGCTGCGCTCTGTCCTGCAGGTGCATGTCTGCCAGAGGTCCTCCTACGAGTAGCACCGGCCGCATGCCTGTGTGCCACATCTGCTGTCATTACACTGACACCATGGTGTGGATACACACCTTCTGTAGCCACCACATGTTCCTGTCCCATGCTAACAGATGCTGACTGTCCTTCCTCTATGGCCACTGGTGATGCGATTTGTGTTGGCAGCAGGCAGCAGAACTGTGTGCGGGGAAGAGGGGCACATAGCTGGGATGGCAACCATTGGCACAGATTCAGCCCCTGACAACCCTGCCTGTACCTCATGCATATGTTCATCACTGCTAGTATCTTTGGGGACACTAACATCAGATGGACCGCAGGAGGGTAATGCACCTACATCACCTGTGAATGCAAAGAAAGACTAAATTACAATAGACACAGACATGCACACACAGACACGCACACACAGACACGCACGCACAGACACGCACACACAGACACGCACACACACAGACAAGCACACACACAGACAAGCACACACACAGACACGCACACACACAGACACGCACACACACAGACACACACACACAGACACACACACACACACACACACACCATGCATGTGATTTGACAGACGGCATGCAGCATGCCTGTGATACAGCAGATGGCATGCAGCTCAGACATTAATAGTGTTAGTTACCATACCTCCCTGGGGTGCACACTACAGCAAGCAGGTGTCATATCAGTAGCCATGCAGTTCACACAATCATGGTAGAATGCATGCATCCCAGTGATACACCATGTGGACCAGAACAGGATAACAGTACACATGGCTGATGTGACCTTGACATGTAATCCGCTGAAGTGTGCATTAACATGCATACATGTCTGACACAATGGTGTTCTGACACATGTACAGCATCATAATGAGCATCACATTGCAGTGTTGTCTGTATGCCCTACAGATAGAATGCATGTTTAGCAAATGTGCATGAGCATGGAAGGGTAGTGTGATCTGTCTACATTGCTATACAGTGTGAAGTACAAACACTGTGCCATTGCATGGCATCATGAAGTGTCTATATTGCTATACAGTGCATAGTATGTACACATTGCATAGCCATAACTGCATGCATACCCATGACATAACTGTGGATTATGACCCACGATGCTGAGGTGTATACACACCAAACCATGCTGTGTGATGTGACAGGTCACTGGAGGACCTACAGTTGATACCCCTGCGCAACGACTACAGAGTCTTAGCTGCTTGGCAACCATGTCCACACATAGCAGACTTGTCAATTCACCATTTCCCACGTGACATTGATGTACCACACAAACGAGGTGCACAGGTAATGGTGATGTCCTACAGCAGCAAGGGAAATGTACAGTATCTGTGGCCTGATATGGTGTCAATGTCTGTGGAACTGTACAGGTGACTACTGTCATGCTATGACACAGTCGTGATGTTCAACACATCTTATATGGTAGACGTCAGTGACACCTTCAGTAGCTGTGCACAGGCTTTTAGGATGTCCAGTGTACCACATCAACTGTATAATTGGTCAACTAAGGCTATAATTGGACCATGTGTGGACAATGTGAAACAGGGTGTATACACATCACATCTACTGTGTGGCTACATGTCTCTAGCCATCCCCCATGGCCATGTGTGCACATGTGTTGGACAAATGTGTGTGATGGCCATCTATCACACATGTCTGTGTTGTCCCATATGACATACACCCATAGATGTCAGATATGTCACCATCCACAGGGCTATGCAGACAACGGGTTGTATGTTTGGTATGTGGGGTATGGGTTATGGGATAGTGTGACAATATTGCAGCCAAACCACTATGTGTCTGGGACATGTCAGATGGCACATCACAATGTGTGCACCCATTGCAGGGGCATATAACGCAATGGTAACTCCTGTGGGCTGCCCATAACACAGCTCACTGTGTGGTACTGTTTGCGTACCACACATGTCATTCCAATGTATAGTACATATGCATCCATTGTAGAACACCTCCACCGTTGTATGCACAGCTGTCCACACATGTAGCAATGACAAATACTGTGGTTTCATGTCGGTGTATCATTTTGTTTGTATATATTGCACATGGGTGGCCTGTGTGAATGATGGGTGATGCGACCTGTATATCATGACTGGAACGAACATCAAGTGTACAAGTGTTAATTGGCCACATGGCAAATAGATATATGCTTTAACATGCCTGATACTGATGACAATCTCACCTGCAATGGACTCGTGTCTGTGCAGCATGCCAGAGGTACCTGTATAGGAGTGACACAGCAGTATGAACATTATCCATGACTGTATGACAGCCACAGGGTGCACTGTGCATGTTAACACAGTCACCTGTACAATAGCATATAGTATAGACATGTGTGCATACACAGGGTAGCATACTGTAGTATGCAGCATGTGTGTCCACATACCATGCATATGTTGTTACATTACATAATGTATAGTGACACATGCAACTAAATGGGATATAATAGCCATATGTGCAGTACTGACTTACCAGGCAACTCCTGGCTCATTGATTGGGAGACACCTACCTCCACAATGGCAGCTAGTGTTTGTGGATGCTGTTCTGAGGGTGTCCCCAGACTGGCCAGTAGCTTCTTGGTGTGTGTGAGTGGGGGCTGGGTTGGTGGCCCACCACCTGTTCCACCTTGTTCCCTGGCGATTGCAGTGGCATGCTGTTTTGCATCCAAACAAAGCAGCAAATAACCCAAAGATGTAACCACGATCCCAGAATTTCCTTAAAACAGATTTTATTACTCCAAACAGAATCTTAACACAGTTTGTTAAGCGCTTTCATGTATACAAATACACTTCATCAGAACAAAATAAAATAGCTTGAGCTAAAATGTCCACCTAATTAAATACATTAAGATTAATCAGCATTTCCGTTTAAAGCAACAGCATCAAATTTGAACTACCATGTCATGTTGTTAAATATACAGTTCACAATGCTTCAAACACATACTATGCATATACATAAAAGTTAAATAACTTGTAAAAAATAATAAAACAGTATGCCAACGTGGCAATACAACATTAAAAAAGGAAATCTTGTGTCGCAAAAATTAATACTTCCCTGATGACATTTCTTAGATGATACCTTGATCTAACTTGAAAAATCAAGAACATTATAATGATAAAGCCATAGTAACCCATCAGTACTACTAAATAATCATAAAAAAATCATAAAAAATATGAACGGCATGTGGAACACACACCGTCCGGCATAACCATGGATGAAAAATAAAAAAATGAATAAATGAAAAAATATGTATATAAAAAATACTAAAATTAATGAACATTAAATAATCCATGAAACAATTACCATATACACAGAAAGGTAATTCATATATATTATCAACTTACCATATATTTTGTATCATAAATGTATTTTATGTATTTTTTATGAGTGGCTTGGTGGGAATCACTTCTTTAAACCTGGATGGCATGAAGCATTAAGCTTCAACTGCCATTTGATTTCCTTCTCTCCCACCCAACTTTTTGTGTCGCCCCCTCTTGGATTACCTTGAGCAATGTCCAAAATAGCAAACTTGAATTTTTTACAAATATTACTACCCATAATGTGACGAGACAGGGCATTGTTCCCATCTTGTTTTTTTATACAATAAACATGATCATATATCCTGTTTTTGAACTGCCTGTCAGTTTTTCCGACATAAAAACAGGGACATGAACAACACATGGCTAAATAAACCAAATGTCGGGACTGACAGTTCCCATTGGTAAACCAAATTTTGTTCTTGTTGATATTTTTAAGTGTATAACAGTTGCCCTCGAAAATAAATGCACATTGTGAACAACGTCCAGTTTTTTAGTCCCCTTGTTTTTATTACATTTATTTTCATATTGCTTACTGGATTTCAACTCAATAATATAGAAAAGATACATTCATCAATGGGTATCTTGATTTTAGCAGTACACATCCATATACACAGAAACATAGTATACTGAAGGGGCAGTGTATTCGGGCTGCCAGAATGACATCTGTGGAAAGTAAGATGAAACAAGAAATGGAATTTATTGGGAAAATGTTTAAAGAAAAAGGATACCCCACACACATGATTAAGGATGTGACACAGTACGTGGTTAGTGAATGGGGTAGAAAATACCCTCCATTATTGGGGAAAGGGTTAACAACATCTTCCTTGAATCTCAATTTAAGTGAGATCAACAATACAACTGACACAATTGTAAAAAATAAAAGGGATGGACGATATTCAAAATCCCTTATTTTGAAATATGGGAAACATGTAGGTAAGGTCAAAGACATCATCAATACTAATTGGAATATTATTACTAGTGACGAGGATATCAAGTCTTATATTTCTGATAGGCCTACCTTTGTATATAAAACAGGGTTCAATATCAGAAGAATTATTGAGTTGAAATCCAGTAAGTAATATGAAAATAAATGTAATAAAAACATGGGGACTAAGAAATGTGGACGTTGTTCACAATGTGCTTTTATTTTTGAGGGGAGCTTAATGCTTCATGCCATCCAGGTTTAAACAAAGTGATTCCCACCAAGCCACTCATAATAAATACATAAAATACATTTATGATACAAATTATATGGCAAGTTGATAGTATATACAAATTATCTTTTTATGTGTATGGCAACTGTTTCATGGATTATTTAATGTTCATGAAATTTAGTACTTTTCACATACATATTTTTCCATTTATTTACCTTTTTATTTTTCATTCATGGTTATGTCGGATGGTGTGTGTTTTACATGCCGTTCGTATTTTTTATGATTATTCAGTAGCACTGATGGTTTACTTTGGCTTTATCATTATAATGTTCTTGATTTTTCAAGTTAGATCAAGGTATCATCTAAGAAATGTCATCAGGGAAGTATTAATTTTCGCGATACAAGATTCCCTATTTTAATGTTGTATTGCCATGTTGGCATACCGTTTTATTTTTTTCATAAGTTATTCAACTTTTATTAATATGCACAGTATGCGTTTGAAGCATTGTGAACTGTATATTTAACAGCACGACATGGTAGTTTAAATTTGATGCTGTCGCTTTAAACGGAAATGCTGATTAAGCTTAATATATTCAATTAGGTGGATATTTTGGCGTTTTTTTAAGTATTTAAGAAAGAGCTTATGCTATTTTATTTTGTTCTGATGAAGTGTATTTGTATACATGAAAGCGCTTAACAAATTGTGTTAAGATTTCTGTTTGGAGTAATAAAATCTGTTTTAAGGAAATTTCGTGGATCGTGGTTACATCTTTGGGTTATTTGCTGCTTTGTTTGGATACTTGTTGAACCCTTGGATACTTTTTGGTGCATGCTGTTTTGCATGTCGTATCAAGTCCATGCAGTGTCTGCGCACCTGCTGGTAGGTGCAGTTATGGCCACCCACATCGTTCACCCTCCTGCGAAGATCCTGCCACACGTCGTCCCGCTGCTGGGCATGCTGTGGCACATGGCTGAACAACACCTCATAGTTCTCATGGAGGTACGGGGTGAGGACATCATCCTTCTGGCAGCTGTACGCTGGCAGGTGTGTACGAGGCATTATCTGTAAAACATAATGATGGTGACAGGTCACAGTTTCAGAGATGTACAAAGATACTGCTGCACATACATTTCTAGTAAATCTGGTACATCTGCACAGTTATCTTTGCAAATCGTCATGACACTGACACGACTGACATGTTTGTGTCACACACATGTAACACCCATTATGCATTGGATATCATCACCATATATGTGTGTCACCTCATTACATTGTTCATACTCCATGTGAATGCTGTCTTGATGTGGGCATGTCTGTTTGCCTGCACTGGTGTTCTTACCTATCTGCACATGCCTGGATGGATGCTGTTGACCTTGATGCTGTATATATGTCACATATCAACACATACACAGCCTTAATGGACTTGAGCAGTGACAATGCACACATAAGCATGGAAACCTTTACATGCATGTGTTTTGCCATATACATCTACAAGGCACTGTACAGCTGTTCAACATCCTGTCATGGATCGCCTGTGTTGCACATGTGATAGACATGGGACAATGGCTAGTCGGACGTCATTCGCAGGGATGGTTATCAACTATAGCATGTACGGGCAAGGTTTCCTCGCTGTATCCGACAGCCATTATGCCACCATGAGGTGCATCAGTGCCACATTACTGATCCAGACAGTTGATACTACATCTACCATGTGGCCATCACACCATGTATGACAGGGATGACATGTGCAGCTTTGATGGACAGGGTTGCATGGTATGGTGGGAGTATGTCATATGTATGGCACAGGGATCTGTCCAGCATGTGGCGATACTAGTAGTAGGATGGTGGCTGCCCATGACGTATGTCTTTCAGATCAGGATATGGACATGTAGCATGTCCAACAGCATAGTGTAGCAAATGTCTTTATGCAAGGTAGACAGCATGCTGCATAGTGGAGGTGAGGATTGTGAAGGCTGGTATCGCCCATCCACGCATGGCCAATATCCCTTAAAGGTGATATGTGATCCAATATTGCTCACCCGAGTGCTGTGTATGCCTGTCCAATGATCTCCGTGCTCATGGATGGCACCCTGTCATGACATGGGTACCTCGTATGACTACCTAAGGGACCTGGAGATGTCACCAACTCAGGGAGGTGTACTGCACAGCACCATCCCTTACACAGTGTCCATAATGTTGACCACAGCCTAGGTGGTAGTTAATGTTACAGGGATATTCACCTAGTGGTGACAATGCTGATATCATCCATCAGAATGTGCACATATGTCACACAGCCCTTTCTGTATGTTGTTCACAACACTGAGACAGCTATTGCTCATAGGTCATGGCCATTCACATCCTTACATACACAGATGCCTGACATTTGTCTGTGTGGTATGGGCTACAATGATGGTGGAGTACAACACATCAACCCTGTTTTACTGTAGCTGGCACTGGTGTGATATGCACATGTCACTCTGGCACCTTTTGTAATTGTGATTCTGTCAACAGGCCACTGGTAGAACACTCCTGTGACAAGCAAAGGTATATGTAGTCAAACATCTGTACTGTCATGTACATCTGTACTGCTAACATCTACATTGATAATGGTTCATGGACTTGCAGACCATACTCAGCAGGGTTATAGTGCAGTGCCACCAATTATGACTGTCGACACCACTTGTGGGTTGATATTATCCAACACCCTATCTGTATTGTATGTTCATGCTCAGCACTTGTTCAGAACTTGTGAGCATGTCATGAGCTACTGATTAATATAGCACCCATTCTACATCATTTCTCACAGGTACACTGTCTGTCCTTACATTTTCAGCTTGCTTACAGTACAACAGCTGTTGTACACACGTAACTCACATATCTTGTGCGACATGGTTATATATACAGGCATGTCCAACTGTCACGTACCAGTGCTATTGCCTGTCTATATGATGAATATGGTGCACATGTGGCAATAGAGCAATTGCCTTATGTACACAGTCAATGCTCACCTCCCAACATACGACACTACAGCCTGTGGGGGATGCACATATGTAGCCCTGCTGGGGGTAATGCTGTCACCAACCCTGACTGCACCTGACACTCATGTGGGGATGTGTAACATTCGCAACACATCCCACTCATCACATAGTCTCACAAGATCTCCACCACATGCCACACATATGAGGACAACATGTGCAGTACCTCTCCATATTCTGTGTAGGCACCAAAGGCAGCCCCCATCACCAAACACAACAACAACAACTTATAGCCCACAGACTCATGTGTGCCCATCACATACAGCCAATAGGGTGTTATAACATACACAACACACCTGTCATAGGTGACTCTGTAGGAGGTCACACTGCTGTTCCACTCAGCGGGCTACACAAGGTGATAGTCGCTTACATCTTGCTGTCGGGTAACTGGTTCTGCAACATAACCTATGCACCCATGCCACACCTCACCAGATACAATGTGACTGTCATTCTCCATGTTAGTGTGACTGCCCTGAGATGCAACTTCACAGACTACATGTGCAGGGACATGCAATAGCTCACCAGTCTTGTAGCCCAAGCCCTGGGGAGCATTATGCATTCATCCGGACCTGATACCACTGTACAATGACTGACTGTGTCACTTCAACAGTTGCCTATGCTTCTGCTGTCATTCCACAGGCATCTGGCAACTGTCCGCTTTGACTGACATGGTCAAACAACACGATGCTTTGGCACAGATGACCTGCACCTGTCAGCCCTGGGAGTACAGATCACATGTAAGGCTCTTGCTGCTTCTGTACTGCCTGTCTTGCACAGTTTCCAATAACGTTCACCACCAAAATGGGAACTGGCAAGCAAAACATGGGGTCATGTGACACAATGCTTGACATCTTCATCTCTGATGCACGCAGGCAAGACACTCCTTATAATGCACCACTTCAATATCTCTGCAGTGACTGGGACTTGCCTCTAGGCTCTGCAGAGCACACCTGCAATGACAGGTTATACACAGACCATACCTTTCAGGCATGTACCTGGACTGGCATACCCACGGCTGAGGTGTTCCCATATTCCACTATGTTGTACACACATCCTGGCTAGTTACTTAGCACAATGCATCAGAGGTGCTCCATGTGTAACTAACTGTGTCTAGAACTGCTATACACATTGTAACAAGCTATGGATTCAACAACATACCCCACGGTTACCAGACCTCATTTGTTTGTGTACTGGACAGTAGGGCTCAGACAGATACTACTGATGTGAGACTGACACTACCCCGCACTTAATTGGGATAGCCACTCATGTACCAACACATTAGGCCAATGCTGTCCATGATTCATAACCTCCACTCAGCTGGATCAACCCATGCACACCACCTCCAAGACCAACAATATCCTTGACATGGACACTACCAACATGTGACTGGTGTGCCACACCTGAGGTTATCCCCTCATTGGTGGATTCCGGACATATGCTAATCACCCTTGTTAGCCACATCCTGGCACCACACCCTTCACGGCATACACAGTACATGAGTACTACAACACCTACTACAGACGTCTTATGACAGTGGTAGTTAACGTCATGACATCCGTGCAGATGGACAATGCACATACAAACACTGACACATACCCCAGTGCACTTCATTATTACATACACGACTGCATGGATCATGCTATTCCACACAGTGCTATGATGGTACCCACCAGATAACAGACACCACTCTGGGGGTCCAGTTCCATGGACATAATTTACAACAACAGGTGGAGGCTGTTGCACAGTGGTGTACAATCCCATGGTTTGGGGTAGCTCACTGGTCAGCCTCGGTAGGGCCACAGGATCCCTCATCACATACTCCAAAACTAGCTACGTAAACATTACTATGACACATTCCGGGGTGTACCACAAGGCATTATGGTGGTATGTCAGTAGTCAATGGCAATACCCACATCTGCTCTCACATACAACAGTTACTCAGGAACATTACAGAACCAGGTGATGTTGGCAACATGCTGGCGGATGGATTCAATGCTAACATTACACCCTCTCACTCCCTACAGGGCCACAACCCATGCAGGAACATTGCAGTGTCCCTGCAGTCACACCTATACAGTACTAACCTGCACTCTATATGGCCTGGGACACTGGCCCCATGTGACCGTCTAAAGTCCAAGGCTGTGCTGTCCTCAAACCTCTGAATGACATGTCTCCCCACTAGGCCACCATATTCAGTAATAGCCTTGTATCAGGCATTGTGGTCCCTGAATTGCACACAGCAACAGTTATCACACTCCACACAGGTGGCGCCACAATGCACGAGTGGGACTATTGCCCTACACACCTGACTGGACTGTTCTGCATGGCTATGGGGCACATCATCATGGACGTCATTCACTGAGACATTGTTGGGCTCCGGTCCTTTGTTGCCACCCAGGTTGGACTTGTTAGGGCGAGAGCATGGCTCCTACACCTGGTGGACTCCTTTCATGCAGTTACCAGGGTAGTTGATGATGGTACGGGGGTCCACACAGCCTGCATTGTCCTCTCATTGCCTTTCAGCACCGTTCTCCATTCTGGTATTGACAACATACACATCCACCTGCACAACTAACCCTATGTCTCGGGATGTTATGCAAAGTGGCTCATGGACAGGACACACACAATGAGGGTAGCATACCATAGTACCTACTGTATTGCAGTTACACTTGGCATACCACAGTCCTCAGTCATAGGGCCCCTCATGTTTGGTATATGCTTCCCTGAGGTACAGGCTAAAACAGAGGGACTTTCCCTGCCTAGCTTTACAGACCACTGCCTACAAAGCACCATGATTGCTCCACCAGCTGATACTGACTCCATCCATAAGGGTGTCACTGTGACGGATACCTGATATCAATATCATGGCCTCAAGCTGCATGACACAAGGTGCATGAACATCCCCTTTGCATTACACCATTCACCCACTGACTATCACATAGGTGGTAGTCCCCTACATACATGACACATTGTACGTGTTCGTAGTACACATGTATGTCGCACCCACTCCTGTGATAACCATATTGCCACTGTGGTGTGGATATCCTTCTATGTGGCCACACTTATCTGTACTGGGTGTGTAGCTGGTACATAGGCACCCATTGTACCTCTGAACTCCAGACGTATACACACATTCAAGAGTACAACACCCCGTTTAGGGTGTACCTTGCACAACAGGTACGGTCTTACATACCACAACATTAACACGCCATGACGTTTATTGAGCTCCGACAGTTAAAGTATGTGGCTGAACTACGGACATTTGCATACTACATACTCAGGGGTGACCTCTGCTGAACAGACAGGGCCCATGTCCACAACAATATTAATGGATATACTCCACATATGCGACATAAGCAAAAGCCACTGTGAGCAACATGCTTATGGATATGTGCACACATACAATGATGAGTGGGATGTGCTTGAGGGTTACATTCCCAAACCGGACACTCACCATGCTTTGGAACATGATTCCTATGTACATCATGCAGGGAAACTCAGTAGCACTGTCCATGTGATACCTCACTTGGTGGATGGGAGACACATGTACACCAGGGATCACTGCAGTGGCTGTACCGTGCAGAGGTGCAGGTAACACATGGCTCTGCTGTTCACAGGACACTACTGTAGAGAGCTGCCACTGGTGTGAACACTGTGGTTGTGCTTACACATAGACTTGCCAGACTGCATAGTACCCCACTATGAACCTGTGAAGCTATTACATGTCCTTTGTGCATGGTTACTTGAGTAGCCCTTCCATTTAGATTAGCTAACATGCTATTACAATGTCCCGTGACTACAAGCCATATGTATCCTGTTATTGTACATTGTACATGCCAATAGACGATACCTTTGGTATGCATGATATGCCTGTTATGCTGTGTAGCATATCTGACATATCTACCTACAATACTATACATTACACATATTTTACATAGTAACCCATAATGCAAAGCATACTTGCACAGCGGGACCACCTTAGACATGTCATTATTGTTATATGCCCATACACATGCCTACTGTGACAGTATATCAACATATACTATCCCCTGCTATGGCACGTATTTGTTGGACATACCCTACCACTGACGGCGGGTGGTATGGAATTGCTGTGTTTTAAGCCCTCATGTAGCATCCCTTGTGGTGTCTGTGATGTTTACCTTGTGGCCCACTGCTGGACGCACAATTTCTACAAGATTTAGTATGCTCAGCAAGACATCACTACATAAATACCTTTTCCCACTTTATACATTGCAGACACTTTTAATTAATGCAAACCAGGCTATACATTCACTAACATAATTAATACAAAACATGCTATAAATACACTTACATACCGAGTGTTCTACATACCTTGTTATCATTCCGGACTTTCGTCTCTATCTCTCTTACACTGTTTAAACAGTTCTATGTTATGAGCATACGGTTTGAATATCT
This sequence comes from Protopterus annectens, assembly GCF_019279795.1. Taxonomy (NCBI): domain Eukaryota; kingdom Metazoa; phylum Chordata; order Ceratodontiformes; family Protopteridae; genus Protopterus; species Protopterus annectens. The sequence goes on from NC_056751.1 coordinate 299,592,157, forward strand.
GGCAAGTCATCCTTATATACGTCGATACCTGTAACATGTGGTTTCCTGCCACCAATTGGTGTTCCTGAGTGACTTATTACTTGCACAACAGCTGTGCAGCTACTGCATTCGCCAATTACGTGGCAACAGTTGGGTATAATTGAATTCTCCACTTGGGCATTGCCCATTTGCCCTACCTTTGGGCAGACGGCCTGTATTGTGTTTTGTTGCGTGTAATTGCAACTGCTATGTGTAGAGACACGTATAGTTTGGATTCATGTCTCCCGTGGATTGTGTGTGATGGCTAGAGTATGTGGTTCTACATGTGAGTGTACCTGTCATCCCAACCATCTGATAACGGACTATTGCAAACAAAACCTGTAACATTGCTGTTTGTTCCATTATACAACGGCTACAATTTTGCATGGCACCTTTAAATGTGTCTCTCACAAGGTATGTTAATGCTTCTGCAGATGTAATTGTCTGACTGGATGTTTGTGCTATAATTACAGTCTGTATTGCTATAGTTTCTAGTGTGGGGGATGTAGGTGGGTGTATGTAGCATATACAGGTTTGTGGGGCTTGCATTTCTACATATTCCATATATATGTGTGTGGGCTCCTTCCCTAATTAAAGAGCTATCAGTTAGTAGACTTATGTTACGGGATTATACATTGGGCCATTGTTAATTGGTTTCTATATAGTATGCAGGTGAGGTTGATACTTCCATACCTCCGGAATTACAGCGATATGTAAAGGGATATTTCTAAATGACAGCTATCCCGTGTATTTCTGTCCCAGATATTTGTAGTCATTGCAGTTGTGTTGGTGACAGAACCTCTTTGGCATGGGTTGCCACCTTTTCTTATGGCCATTGGTGGACACTTGCGGGACACACATCGGTGTTTACAGGCCGACACATAGTCACGGTCAGTACACAGGATAGCACATACTTTTATCCTCAATACATACTTATTGTTGTGGGACTTTGGTTACTTATCATATTGCATGTAACATTTATGTTTCTTACATACAGCCATAACTATTTCATGCAACTATTACATAATATATGGGACATAATAATGTCCTACAATCTTGGACAGTTGCCCTTTGTAATGTTTTATGTCAGGACACAACTGCCCAGGGAGGGGCTGTCCCTCCTAATGTGGGACAGGTGGTAACCGTATGCCTACGGCTAGCTATACCCACACCTACCGTAATGATCTACCTCCGAGTTGGCACTAACAGACACACAATGCAGAGACACACACACACACATTACAGTCACATGGACATGCACACGGCACCCTCAACACACACATACACAGACTACGGCACTCACAAACACAATTGAACACAGTACCTACGTGGACCGCAACACCGGCAGCGGTAACTAAATGTCCCTTCATATCGTTACAATATTACTCACAGTTCTACTGTTCCGGTACTGTGTTCTTTCGGTCTTTCAGCCTCGTGTTACGCGTGTCGGTATGTGACACATTTCATAGTTGGCAGTATCCTATTTATTTGTACCTCCAAGGTTTTATGAATGTCCTTGACCTATCTATATATTTGCAGATATCGGTGAATCCGTATATATCAACCTATATCACTATATCGCCCTTTCTATCTGTATTATATATATGTATATATATATATATATATATATATATATATATATATATATATATATATATATATCTGACAGGGAAAGTAACAGGCAAGCTACACCTTTCATTGTGTACTTGTCAGTGTATACTGTTTCCTGGACTCCGCACATTTGTGTCTGTACCTGTCACATTATACACCTGCCATAGGTTAGGGTTACCACCTGTCCCACTTTGCGAGGGACAGTCCCTCTTTGGGCAGTTGTGTCCTGCAAAATATTTGTAAAATGGCAAATGTCCTGAGATTTTAGGACAAACTTATTTCCTATAGTTTATGTAATAGTTGCATAAAACAGTTATTCTGTATCTGAACCACCTAAATGTTATAAGAAACAGAATAAGTAATTAAAACATTACAAGAATAAGCTTTTATCTAGGCAAAAATGTGAAGTTCTGATTTTCATACTGGCCGGGTGTATGTGTCGGCCTGCAGAAATCTGACGTATGTCCCACATTGGTCATTTGAAAAGGTGGCAACCCTACCGTAGGTACATCTTGGCTACCATAGTGTTAGGTGATTGCGTACATGATTGCGTGTTCTACTCCTGGCAGTGGTCATTTTACCCTTCAGAACAGGCGCTATTAGTACAGGGGTGAATAATGCTGGTTTAATCACCTGTTCTGGACATCATTGACCGTGATCTGCACGATATTCGGGGAAGCTTAGCCCTGTTTCACGCATATCCATATAGTCATATTTAAACGACACTTACCAGCAGTGGGCAACACATATTCCCGCTAACGTGTGCTAAACATGATCTGATGACCTGCATCCGACATGCGTTACTCGTGCCTTCGGGATTACGTTACATCCCTTGCAGGAAGTGGGACCGGGAACATGCACGATGGTCACTGCATTTACCACTTGGCCATCTGGGATGTGTAAATGTGTCATGGCATTTTGTATGTGGAGTATACTATGGCTTTTACTCCATACTGCACTCACATGGGTAACTCAGTTTACATATTGATGAGTCCAGTTAATGGTATGTCCATGTGATGTTTACTGGATGTGCTCCGGCATTGGGTTATGTATATCACAGTGAGCCACACACGATAATGTGCTACAATTTACAGGTGGTCGTGTGTGTGTGCCATACATTTTACTGTGTGTGCAGGTGGAGCAGTGTGTCAGTCCATAGGGGCCTACACTGTTAGAGTATGTGCTATATGTTCCCTCTTTGCCAAGGCGTAGGCATATTGGGCACGCCTCCGTCTGCCTACTGGGGCTGGCACAGTGTGTTCATGGTCTGAATTCCTCTGTGCCTGTGATGGCCTTGGCAATTACGGTGGGCTATG